>NW_027206548.1:0-348821 GCF_024711535.1 Dipodomys merriami | reverse complement strand
TGAACTCAGGATCCAGCAGGCCCTGTTCCTTAGCAATTCTGCTCAAAGCTATTGTTCTATTCCTTGATCCACAGCTCCACTTCTGGCTTCTTGATAATTAATTGGAGATAAGTATCTCACATAATTTTCTGTCCCAGCTGGCTTTGAATCAAGATCCTCCAGTCTCAGTCTTCTGAGTATCTAGGATTACAGGTATGAACCACCAGTGCCTGCCTACATTTGTTTCAAGGAGGGAATAAAAGAAAGTGATGGAAGAGAATGTTTAACTGAAATGGATTGTATGCAAGTGTGGAACTATCACGAGACCTTTCCTTAGACAACTAATTACATGCTAATAAGAATGGTCTTTAAAAAAAGTTTGTTCTGGGTACCAGTAATTCACTCATATAACCCTAAATACTCAAGATCACAGTTTGAAGTGAACACAGGCAGAAAAGATCATTAAGACACTTATTGCCGATTAATCACCAAAAGGACAGAAGTGGAGCTGTTATTCAAGTGGTACAATGCTAGCTTTAAGCAAAATAAAAACAAGCAACAACATCAAAAAAACTCAAACACAGCTCCTAGGCCCTGATTTCAGGCTCTAGTACTGGGGGTGGGTGGGTGGGGATTGGGGGATAGTTTCTGGCTATGCATGCATTTAAGTTCCTCCTAATGAAATGCATAAGCTACTTTGGAAAAGTCCAGGAAACATGGAACAAGATCTACTATATAGTGAAACAGTAAACAGAAAAGAAATAACCCATTTATTCATTCATCCCACATACTGGCCTTTTAGGGTTAAGAATATGAAATGTGTGTCTCATACCCATAATCCTAGATATTCCGGATGCTGAAACATGGAGGATCACAATTCAAAACATCCTGGGCAGCAAAGTTTATGACACTCTATCACTAATCACCAAAATACTGTACCAGATGAATGGCTCAGTTTGTAAAACACCAGGGCTGATCCAAAGAACTGAGCAAGAACACACACTCCTGGTTTCTTGTCCAGAAACTAGGCCCACTGATGTCATTTCTTCAATTTTGTATATCCAAAAATAGAGTGTTTTTAGACACTCCAAACACTGGAGGACAGTTTGCTACATTCCTAGCTCAACCTTCTCATACTTTGGACATCAGCAGAGGGATGATCATGCTATTTGTTTGGCCAGGAACACTGCTGAATGTTGCACAGGTTTTGTGTTTTTTAATCCTGCAGGTACCATGCACATTCCCACTCACTTCTACTTGTTCAAGTGTCATGGTGAGTTTCTGGTGCACTCCATCATCAAGTGAATCAAGTCCAAATAGAAAGAAAAGAAAATATTGGGTGATAGTAGGGATTTGATTTGCCTTGGAACCAAAAAGGAAAAAGGAAACTTCTCTCCAAGCTGTCGTTAATGAGGGCTTAAAAGTCCCATGGTAGGAGATAAAAATGAGGATGTATCCCAGAATCATAAGACTAATCCTTTCTTGCTTTCTCTCCCCAGGTGTTCGCTCATGAACTTGGTTCAACTCGACAGTCTTCTGTCTGCTCTTCTAACCAAGCAGCCAAGCACCTCTGTGAAAATTCATTTAACTGTGAAAACTGGAGTCTCTACAATTCAAGGAGAGGAAGCTGGTAATTTCTCTGCTTTTGTTGTTTTCTTTTTTTCCTGCCAGTCCTGAAACTTGAACTCAGGGTTTGGGCACGATTCCTGAGCTTTTTTTTCTCCTCAAGGCTAGTGCTTGACCACTTAAGCCACAGTGCCACTGCTAACTTTTGCTATTTATGTGGTACTGAGGAATCAAACCCAGGGTTTCATGCATGCTGATAAGCACTTTACCACTAAGCCACATTCCCAGTCCAAGAAGCTCATAATTTCTTAATATGATCTTTATACATTTTTGTCATCCCCATCCTTCCTGGTACATTTGCAAACTCTTACCCTTTTATTCAAGCTCACTATTTAGTCCTCATTTTGCTCTCTTAACATATGGCCTGTCTTCTTTTAAATTAAATATGGCTAAGTAGCTAGCATTACAGGTGGAAGCCACCATCTCCTGGCTTTGTCATTTACTTTAACCTGTAGAAATTCAAGAAAGTGTATAATTCTCTCCCCATACCTCTCAACTCTGCTGGTGGGATTTTGAAATGCTTACCACTCATACCCCAATCATTTGTCTGACAGTTCTTCCCCCAATATCACTATTTGTGAGAATCTTCTAGGATATCACCTTCTCCAGGAAGACTTCCCAAGCACTGTTGCTACCAGATCATGTGAAAGAATCATCCCCAAGTAGCCGCTCTTTGGTGTTCTCAGACATGTCATTATGGTTTCTATTTTGTTTCCTCTACTCCAATCCAGTTTTTAAGCAACTGGTGCACTGTAGCCAGTAAACCAAATGCATCCTTCCACCTAATTTAGTAAACCAAGTTCCCTAGACGGTTGTCGGCTCATTAATGTACCTACTGTGAGCTTTTCCATCATGACAGCAAGCCAGAGGGAATGTGACAGAGACCAACCACATAGGTTACAAAGGCTTCTGAGTTAATATCCAGCCCTATGCTGAAATGTTCATGCCCTCTCTCTTAGGAGAAAAAGAAGTGGACAGTTCACATTTGTATTCACACCCCCTTCTTAGGACATTGGCATAATCTACAAGCATAGTTAAGTACTTCAAAAATGTTGCTGGATTAATGAAGGTAATGCAGAAATTACTTGACCTCATTCCTTTCAAATTGATCAAAATAAAGAATTGTTCAAGATTATATTCCTTAGATGGAAGCACTTAATGTAACTTTCAGGGAAAAATTCCATCTAGAGACCCTTGATCAGCATCTTCTTGAAAACACAATTTTGAATGTTATTATTCTTCAGTTGTACAAAGGAGTTCTCATGTAACAAAGCAGTTCGTGAATACAATATATCTTGATCCATGTCACCCCTTTCAACCCATCCCTTCCCTACCCAGCCCTTCCCTCACTCTTAATTTTGCAGCAGATGCATTGGATTCTTGACTGCATTTCCCCCCATTTTGCTATTTGTTCACAATTTTCCTCTTGACTCCACCCATTTTTTCCAGTACCTGCTTCCTAGTATTTCATTTTGCTAAAATCTGGCTATGCCTTTCTAAGGAATTACATATTTGAGTTCTCCCTTCAATCCATCATATTTCAGTGAACACATTTGTATATACATACATACCACCAACCATATTTACTGATGAGTTTACAAGCTAAATCTACCATCCACAATAGAAGGGGAAACATGCATTGACTTTACTAATTTTTTTAATGTAACTTAAATCTCAATTTTGGTGACATTAGATGGCAGCTCACAAGGAGTTCCCCACCTTACACACACACTGAAACAGGAATTGACCAGAGTAAGAATCTCTTCTTCAGGTCTGAGAAGGTGGCTCAGTGGTAGAGTGCTTTCCTTGCATGCATGAGGCCATGGGTTCGATTCCTCAGCACCATATAAGCAGAAAAAGCCAGAAGTGGGACTGATGCTCCAGTGGTAGAGTGCTAGCCTTGAGCTGAAGAGCTGTGGGACAGCGCCCAGGCCCAGAGTTCAGGCCCCATGACCGGACCCAAAAAACAAAACAAACCAACAAAAAGAACCCATAATCTCTTCCTGCATTTCCAGAGTAAAAGACAATTGCATGATGCTCATTTTGTCTTATTCTTAGCAAAGGTAGCAAAATGATCTTTGTTAATGCAACCTGCAAAAGCAGATCTGTGCATCAGTAGAGTGCAGCATTGAGAAATGGTTCCATGTACCTCTGTGACATTCCAGCTCCAAATCTCAGCATCCTAGCTTCAGAAAGCTCCATGAACTCATCTCAATGACACTTGGGATTGTTCAGCTGTGGAAGGAGGACAAGCAATGAGTTTGGGGGCACTGGGAACACAGGAGCCTACTTCTTATAATGAAGGGCACGGTGTTTAGAAGAAAAGAAAGGGGAGAGTCAACCAGCATCCAGGAAATCAAAAATGATTAGGTTTATGGGAATAAGGGACAAAAGGAGCAGACAAAAGACAAATAACTCAATTGGGGTTGAACAATTTCACTCCATATGGTGGAACATTTTGGGAAATGGTTTTTTCTGAGGGCACAGCTTGTGTATCAGTATTCCTGAGGAACAAGTGGAAGACAAGAAATGTAAAAAAAAAAAAAAAAAGCAAGCATTAGCCTGTATTTCTTTTCACCTCTTCAATTGCTGCTTTTTGCCACTAGAACAAACATGGCCCCTTGGGCACTGGCCACAGCATCTATATCCACACTGGAGGCATGAATTCTAATTGAGCTTTGCCACCTATGGGAGAAGGTTGCTCTGGAAGCAAACATATGGGTAGAAAAAGCCTGATGAATCCAGCAAAGATAAAACTCACAATCAGTACTGTCATCTTCCCAGCACTCTTTCCATTCTCACACACTTTGGAATTCTTTATTTGCTTTTATGCTTTATCCACGCCATCACAAAATACCACCTGTTAGGCTGTTAAACTGCATGCAGAATATACCACTGTGTCTACCTTAATGCAATCCACATGAATGCAGTGCATCCTTATTCCCACACCTGCAAACTACAGTCCCTAAATAGTCCCATTCCTACTCTCATTCAAACACTATCACACTAAGAAGTATTTCTTGCCTGGAACTCCACAATGGCTTTCTACTCATTTCAGAAGGAAAATGAAATGTCTCTGTGTTATGATACCCTTCCTTACCGCCAGTTCTCTTGGTTATTCTCTTCTAGCTATTCCTGTCTTCTTAACTGAGTCACCCACACCCCCAGCACCCATCTCAGGGCCGCATACACTGGCACTGAATTTTCTCCTAGATAAAATCATGTCTCTTTCTCCAAACTCTGGTTTCAATAAAACAACCACATAGTTGAGAGAGTTGCTCCCAGATGAAAACCTTGTTGTTTTTCTTTAATAACATTTCTCATGACCTAATAATACTCTGTGTGTGTGTGTGTGTGTGTGTGTGTGTATGTATACTAGGGCTTAAATTCAGGGCCTAGGTGGAGTGTCCTTTAGCATTTTCACTCAAGACTAGTGCTCTAAGCCTTGAACCACACACGCCAACATTTCTGGCTTTTTGATGGTTCATTAGAGATGAGAGTCTCAAGGATTTTTCCACCTGTGCTGGCTTTACACTGGGATCCTCAGATCTCAGCCTCCTCTGCAGCCAGGCAAGGGCCACCAGCACCTGGAAGTAAACATATTATTTTCAATGACCTTTGTCCTCCTGCAGACTGATGCTTCTTAAGGACTCAATTTGTTTTCTACAGTGATTCTACATTGGTACTCAATGTGTCATGGTTGAATAAAGACCCACAGAGTGTTCAACACTGGTGGTTCATGCTTGTAATCCTAGCTGCTCAGAAGGCTGAGTTTTGAGGATCATGCTTAGAAACCAGCCTGGGCAGACAAATCCATGAGACTCTTTATCCCCAAGTAGCCCACAAGAAAAACAAAATTAGAAAATGGTCAAATAGAAGAGAGCTGTCTTGACCAAAAAAGCAAATGAGAATGTGAGGCTCTCAGTTTAAGCCCCACAAAAATAAAATAAAAAAGACCCACCAAACAACCTTTATGAATCGAATGTGTAGTTTATTTCTCCAAACATCCAACTTCATCCTCAGAACATTGAAGACCTACCAACCATGTAATGCAAAATTCTATTTTAAAATATGGCTGTTTATTGAATTAACACTAAAATGGCATGCTAAGGAACTGAAATGTTTATGTACAAATCAATGTGAATCAAAGCTATGACATTAAATACATGTTATGGTATTGAGTTTTATAAGACCTATGCTGATTTATTTTTTCGTCGTGGGGCTTAAACTCTGGGCTTGGGCGCTGTCCTTGTGCTCTTCAGCTCAAGGCGAGCGCTCTACCGTCTGAGCCACAGCAGCACGTCCGGTTTTCTAGCGGTTTATCGGACATAAGAGTCTCATGAACTTTCCTGCCTGGGCTGGCTTTGAGCCGCGATCCTCAGATCTCAGCCTCCTGAATAGATAGGATTACAGGCATGAGCCACCGGCACCCGGCTTGTTTGTTTGTTTGTTGTTGTTGTTGTTGTTGATCTTTTTGTCAGTCATGGGGCTTGAACTCTGGCCCTGGACAGAGCTGCCCCTCAGCTCTTCAGCTCAAAGCTGTAGGTTAGATTACTTTATACAAGTCCATTAATTTTATGACTGGATGGTTAAAAACCTATAGCCAAACTACACTGAGATATTATTCTATTTATCACACAGTAAGGAAATGCATTATTACCTTGAAATTAGATTTCTACAAGTATTTCCTTGACTGAGAGCAGCAAGGTAGATTGTTCAGACTGTTCAGATAGTTTTAAAAGTGAATAAAACAAGCAAATAACAGGTGATATTTACTTAAGTTGTTACCTGGATATGTCAAACATTATGAGAGTTGCTTGTGAAGAATTCAAGAAAAGAAAATACTGATCTGTAAACTAGGCATATTAGTACATGCCTGTAACCCCAGAACTTGGAAAGCTGATGATACAGGAGGATCATGTGCTTCAGGCCAACAGAGGTCAACAGGGTGCTATACTATCTGTCAAGAAAGAAAGAAATGAAAAGAGAGAAAAGAGATACTGACATGTATTTCATTTTAGCCTTGAGGCAGTCCTGTGAAAAAGCACTATTAGCATCATTTTTCTCCACAGATAGAGTATTGATACTTAGAGAAGTGAGGTCTCAGAACTCGTGTCATATAGAACTGAGACTAAAATAAATTCTCCTGACTACATATGTGTCACGCTTTCTTCTCAAACGAACCCTACCCACCAAGGATTAGATTGGGATTATCAATTCATCAACCATAACCTGATTCTGGCTACACTATATTTACCTAAGTCTACTCTTGCCACCAATATTTTAGGGAAACCAGTGCACATCTACATTAAAAATAAATAATGTGTTGAGCTTTACTTGAAATAAAGAACCCAGAAAACCAAGCAACAAATGGAGCTTGCATTGAGGCCCAGAAAGGTGTCTACATTCTCTAGAGATGGATAATATTCTCTACATACCAGCTCCAGTTGGGTACCTGACTGGCAGTTATTATAGCTGTTTTAACCTTTGAGACTAATAGGTTATAGGAGAATTATTTCATAGTCAATGAGATCTGGTTCTATTAAAAATTGACCCATGTATCTTTACAATAAATATATATTAAAATGATCCATGGTTTCCCTCATTTTAAGAACCACAATATGTCTATGATACTCTTTAACAATCTCTCGATACCGAAACTGCTAAGTGCATAGGACCATACATAATGAAGCATAACAACATGAACCCCATGAATCAGAAACAAGAGGTTCTTTTTATATCTTGTATGTAGTTATTCTTTTTTTCCTCTTTTAATTTTCTGTACCTTGTGTATGTATATAAGTTATTCAGTCTTTGGAAAAGAAAAGGAATTATATAAATAGCAGGACAAAGGATTAAGTAATGCAACATCCATACTCATTTGACACTAAGTTAGAAATGAATTTTACAACTTGTGGGGAAGGGGAGTAGGGATGGGTAAGAGGGAGAAAATAGGGATGGGGTAACAGTGTTTAAAAACAAATGTACCCATTACCTTACTTATATAGTCATCTCTTTTCAATAAAGATAAAACATTTAAAAATGTTTTCCTAAAAAATAAATTAAGCCAAAGGACAGTGGATGGAATCTGCTCAAGCTAAAGTAACAAGAATATTTCATGCTCAACTCAGTGACAGAGTTAAAACAGGTACTAAGTAAGTGGGGTGCCAGTGGCTCACCCCTGTAATCCTAGCTACTCAGGAGGCTCAGATCTGAGATAACTGTTCAAAGTCAGCCTGGGCAGGAAAGTCCATGAGACTCTTATCTCAAAAAAAAAAAAAAACAAAACACAACAAAAACACCAGAAAATGGGAAGTGGCGCTGTGGTTCAAGTGTTAGAGCCCTACCTTTGAGCTGAAGAGTTTGGGGACAGCACCCAGGCCCAGATTTCAAGGCCCACTACTGACAAAAATAAAAAGGAAAAGAAAAGAAAACAGAAAACTGGTACTAAATAAATGCTAGAGCCCCTAATTCCTTTGATTTCCTCTTGTTACATGCAATCTTTGGGGAATGACACTGTTTGCCAAAACAGTGGCTCATGGGTCACCTAAATCAAAATCATATGAAAAGCTTGTAAAATGAACATTGTCTGAGTCCCAGACAAGAGATGCATTTTCTGAATCTAGAGAAATAACCTCTCAGTAACAATCTGGATCTTAGACTCCCTCTGAGTTCCATTACTTCTTGTTGGAGCTGTACTACAAAAGATGCCATTTGCAGAGCAAGCAATTAAGAAAAGCAATTAAGAAAAGTGTCTTTGAATTCACACTTATGGCTGCCCCCATGAGCTACACTCATATGACTGGGATATTCAGAGGTCAGAGAGTGGCTAAGATACAAAAACAAAAATATTTGTCAGGGAAAAACTCATAAACACACAAAGTCATCTACAGACAGACAGCAGGAAAGGCAGGAAGTGGGAATACTGGGTAGGGCCTTGGTCCTTTGCATCTCATGATCTCTTCCCAAGGTTCATACTTAGCACCATCTCAAATTCAACCCTTCAACTACCTTGGTCACACAGTGAAATTATCCCTTCTGTTGTTTGGTTTGGAAATACGAGAAATAATTTCAATTTGACTATGTATAATTCCAAAGCAAATGAACAACATTTGAAGAGCCAAAGGGGAGAATCTTCACCCACCCTGACTCCAAAGGTCATGAAATCAGTTGTGCCACAGCAAGGAAGAACACAGCCAAATAGACACACAAGTCTATTTGGGGAAGAGAGGGAAGAGAGGCCTCAACCCAGAAGTAAGGTTTAGCTGTGCTCCTGAGACTCTAGTCTCCCATTTTCTATTTGAAAAGTAATTCCTTAAGCCTGAAAAAGAAGAAATTCCTAATGCATGAAGTCTGGTGCTGTTCCTAGGCCAGTCAGGAGCCTTCCATGCATAGATGGGTTTTACCCAACTGGACTCTTAAAGAGGAAACTGTAAAACAGGTCTTCCTACCATGGTGCATGATGTCAGTGTCAGCTCTACTAAACTGAACCCAATTCTCAGCCTCACTGTTTAAATATTCAGCAAGAACAAGAATGCAATTAGTGTTCTATGCAGTACTTAGAAAGCAATCTCATTCCATACTCATAAGCACCATAAAGACATCTCCGAAGAAGAAGAACAAGCAAACGCTGCCAGAATGCATTGTACAGAATAAAATCAGCTCCGGGCTTGAAGGACCATGCACTGCCACCTGGTGGTCACATGTAGGCAACAACAAACTCCCCGGAGGACCTGAGACAGGGCCTGACACAGGGCTTTTGGTGTGACCTATGGTGCTGCTTCATGAAGCTCTTTTCTCCCTGCTCACCCAGCGATTGCAGGGACTTTGAGTCCTAAGTTGATTTGGCAAAGAGGTAGGTCTCAAAACACATATGCTGCCTTTAAGACATGTACAATCTCTCCTGTGTTAAAACATTCACTTAGTTATATTAAAAACATATATTTAGTTGACAAATATTTTCAAATTGCCTACTAAGTGTGCAGATTTTTTTTCTGGTCATAGGGTATTGTCTATAGCAAAGACAGACATAATCTTTGCTTTCATGGTATTTATTTTGGGAGGACTGAGAACATCTATGTTAGTAATTAGGGCCACAGTTTACCAGAGGCAAGCAAGAGTGCCAGGTTCATACTGAATTATCCCCATAGATGTGGAAAGTAACGCCACTCTAAATAAGATGCTATCTGTGTTGGAAGTGTTGCAAAGGCCATGGAATCAAGGCCTCCATTTGTAGAGGTGACAGAAGGGGGCTCCTGTGTCAGGATGACCCTTTATGTCTATGATCTCTACAAGTGATTTAATCTTTCTGTGTCTTTGGTCCTCCTCCTAATGAACATTGTAAAACTAGTTGTGATCCAGGTGCTGACAGCTCAACCTTGGAATCATGGCTACTCATGAGGCGGAGATACAAGGAACAATGGCTCAAAGCCAACCTGGAAAGATAAGTCCGAGAGACTTAATCTCCAAAGCAACCAGCAAAAAGCAAAACAGGGGATAGGTCTCAACTGGTAGAGCACCAGTCAAGTGAACAAACTGGATAAGCATTTATGAGGACATGAGTTCAAACCGCAGTACTAGCAAAAAAAGAAAAAGAAAAAGAAAAGAAAAGAAAAGAAAAGAACTCTGTGGATTTGTGGTGGCTTGGCAGGCTTGTTTCAGGTTGGCAAGAGAAGGTGGAGTTCATTTAGAGGTGGCAATGGGGTATTGCTCCATAAACCACTGCTCCTTGTCCCTCTGCTTCTCATTTTTATCTAGAGAAGGTAAAATGTGATCTTCACACTGCTACAGAACACATGGATCTGTGTTTTTGCTTTCGGGTTGTTCTTTTGTGTTCTTTTGGAAGATGGCACATTCCACATTGTCACATTTCCCTCTCCATTAGCACATCAAGGAACAAGCTAAGATGTAATTGTCATGCTAAGTCACTGGGAAGGGCATGTGAAGACCCCTGCAACCTGAGTGATAAGGCATGACCGTATCCAAGAAACATTAGTTGTTCATTCAAACATTACTGTTCATCCTTCACTGTGACTTCTGATTATTGATTCATGCCTACTGATTAATAACATAATTACAAGTACAACTACTACTACTTTGTGTGCATTTAGCCTCAGGCAACAAAACCCTAAAACTCATGAGCTTAGTTTACCATGAATCATATGCAAGATATTTGGGATACTGTTCTGAAACTGGTCCTATTTGGAGTCAAGACATGTAATGCAAGTAAAGTGCCCCCAAGATACTATGAGTGACTGAGTGAGGGTTCTGGCACTCTGCTCCCTTTTCCCTCTCCCTCAACAATACTGTTGTTTGGTATGCCAGTACTATGACTTGAACTCAGAGCCTCAAACTCTCACTTGACTTTTCTCCTCACGACTGGCACTCTACCACTTGAGCAATACCTCCCTTCCACATCTAGCTATTTGCTGGTGAATTCAAGAGTTACTTGGGATTTGCCTGCCTGGACTAGCTTTGAACCATGATCCTCAGATCTTAACCTACTGAAATAGCTAGGATTGGCTATAAGTGGCTGGTGTCATCACACCTGTTCTGTTCCTTAAATGTGGGAGATGTTATAAAGATGGAAGGAAGAGGCATCAAATCCCAGGAGCAGAGAGTAAAGAAAGGTGAAGGTCATGGATATAATTAATGAGCCAGGCAGAGAAGACATATGAATGAACAAGTATACCATGGAAGTGATAGAGGCCAGCCCTGAGAGGACAACCACCAATCACAGCCCATTATTTTTTAGTGGACTACACACATGCTAGGACCACCACCAATCACAGTGCAATACTTCTTAGGGCAATGCTTACATGCTGGCCAGCTCTGCAGATATCCCAAGAGAAGCCAAAACTCTACAACTCACACTACACTTCCAATTTCTCCAGCCACGCTTTGTAGACACAAAGCAGGTAAACTAAGACTGTTCAGTCACAGGTTTCCTGTTTGACACTCTCATCTAATTAATCATCCAATTGTCTCTTTTAAATAAATAGTCACTTTTAAAATAAAATAAAAAGGAACATCGAATTTCATAAGGAAAATGACACAGTCAAACAGTTTATAAAGCAGTCTGAAGAACAAGATGCATATTAAATCACAGAAGTGCTAGGTATTTATTTTTCATGTACCATTTTTTAAATTCTCATACAGCTTGCTATAAAGCTGGTATTTGTGCATAGCCTCAACCACAGTGGCATGGCAGAAAATATCTCACATATGATTAACCTCTATAGTTTTCTAGACAGCAAGTGACAATGTCAGAAACAAATAACATAAATAAAACCACAGCAACAATACAAACTGAAGGTGTTAGTTTAAGAAAGAAATACAACCCTGATGGATGGATCAAAAGGCACTGTGGAGGGACTGGGAATGTGGCTTAGTGGTAGAGTACTTGTCTCCCATTCATGAAGGCCTGGGTTCAATTCCTTAGCATCACATAAACACAAAAAGCTAGAAATGGTGCTGTGGCTCAAGTGGTAGAGCCCAGAGAATAGCTTTGAGCACAGCCCAGGTCCTGAGTTCAAATTCTAGGACCAACAACAACAAAAAAAGCACTGTGGAAAAAAACAAAAGATACATTTAAAATGCATAATTATTATTATTAGTAGTCGTAGTAGTGATTCTACAAGGAACTTACAGATGGAATAGTTATGCAGTTAATGTAATGAGATTTGGGACCATAATTATCTTTAAGTAGGAGAAAGGAATTCTGGAGGAGCTTAATTACCAATCTAAAACTCCTGCTGGGATTGAGGAAGTTTGCCTTCTAGCCCCATCTTGAGAGCTAGCCCATGACTTGGAAAAGTTACTTTGTCTCTAAATTTCCCTGGTTGCTTAATCTCTCCTTGCAGGTTGTTTGTTGGTGGTTGTTTTTCTAATGATTAAAACAAATAGCTAGCAAATCTAACATGTAGAATAAACAAGGAAAAGACTCAGTGTGACACTGAAGAAAGCCAGGAAGGAAGTGACATTCTGCCACTGCCTTCCACCTGGGGTATTGGAGTCCTTGGTAACAGCTTTCAAGAAATTGTCCAGGGACTGAAGACCTGAGGCTGGAGACCAGGGACTGGAGCCTGTTTGCTGAGCCTGTATTTGCACTTGAGGAGCTCATGTGGAGAGAAAGGGACAATTTCCATGAGAAGCTGTGCATTCATACTTACCATCTCATTTAAACTTTTCTTATCATCATGATCATTTTTCAGTACTACAGATGGGATTCAAGGACTCTCCTACATTTCTACTTTGAGCTACGTCCCACAGACCCTTCTGTTTTCAAGAACCTTGCTATTTCTATATAGAAAGGCATCAAACTTGTGATAGTGCTCTCTGCCTGCTGAGTAACAGTAATAACAAGCATGAACATTTATTTCTTTTATGCCTACTGGGGCATAAATGCCGCATCCACCTCGACCAGCAAGGAAGACACGACCCGGGATTCTTCTCAAAGCAGTTTATTCAGGAACCTTGTTTGCTAGCTTCTCCTGCTTCTCCCTCGCCCCGCACCCGCACTCCGGTTATAAGCCTCCTGGATGGCCAATCCCGAAGTGCCACGTGGCAAATACCAATAGGGTCACAAACACAGAAGCAAGCCAGTAGCCAAGCCATAGCCATATAAGGAGTTGTTTTTCACAAAGAGCACTCGCCATCGGGAAGGCGGAAGGCGGAAGCCAGCGCCATTTTAGGTCATGGCCGTGCCATGCGGCCCCGCCATCTTTGGTCGGCTCCCGCAGCTCTCCACACATGAACTCAGAGGTTCATGCCTAGCTTTGTCTGCCAGGTTTAACCCTGAACCGTGATCCTTTCAACTGATCCTTTCTTGCTCATAGCTAACATTCTACCACTTGAGCCAGTCCTACAGCCTAGTGTTTTGCTGGTTAATGGGAAATTGAGTATGGAGGACTTTTCTTTCCAGGTTGATCCTGAACCTCAATTCTCTAGGTCTCAAACTCCTGATAGGTAGGGTTACAGGTGTGAGTTGACAGTCTGCTTAGCTAAATTTTTTTTGGTGCCAGTGCCAGGACTTGAACTCAGGGACTCGGCATAGTACATGAGCTTATTTTGCTCAAGGCTATCATTTCAACCACAGTTTTACTTCTGGCTTTTTTCATAGTTTAGTGGAGATGAGATTCTCACAGACTTTCCTGTCCTGCTGGCTTCGTATTGCAATCCTCAGTTCTCAGCCTCCTGAGTAGTGGGGATAACAGACATGAGTCACTGGCACCTGGCTGTAAACATACTATTTTTTTTTACAAGAAGTCTGTATCCTCTTGATTTCTGGGTCCTAGGTCTCCAAGCCAGTTCATCACTACCTTTGAAAGAAACCATTTTTTAGACAAAGAATGATGCTTTCTTTGCCATTCTAAGTAGTGCCACATAGAATTTTCCTCTGAGATAAGAGCAACAGAGCCCTGGGAACTGGAAAAGGTGGAGACACAGACACACTAAGCAACATACCCCAATCATGGAGCTAGGCAGATGGCTGCCACAGTCTGGCTGTGACACCAACACCACACCCAGCTCCTCCCTGTCCAAGAGCAAAAACTCCCCTCCATCTCCCTGAGATCAAAGGGGTTTTGGTGTAATTGTTCTAATTTCTCATGGGCCACTTTTCACCCTACTGCATGTGTCTAATTAGGACAAGAAGGAAGGAAAGAAAAAAATGACACTTTGCAGCTGGCGGAGAGGAAGGGGGAATGAGAGAAGGGTTAATTGCCTCCTAGCTGTCAGACCTGTAATTATATTCAGTTTGTGGATTCCAGCCTTCTTTTGATGATGTGAAACAAATCTCCAAATACAGCCAAACTTCTGCTGCATGTGCCTTTGTGTTAAAAGTAAAGTGGCCTCGACACAGCCTGGGCTAAACTGCACATTCTTGGCTAGTGGCCAATTGTAACTAAGTTTCTCATTGCTGGGGTTAAACTGCTTGCTTCAGTGTTCTAAAAGAAAGTGAATGGGGCTGTGCAATTGGGCCATTAGAGTGATCTCAACCCACACCGCAGGAATCAGAACAAAGTTAAGTCCAGTAAACCCACAGAGTCATGAGAAATAGTACTTGATGCTCTAAGAAGCTAAGTGCTTAGAGAGTGCATTGCAAAAGAGGCAAAGATTGCCTCTCAAGGCCATGCATGCTCACCCACTTCTCCAGGCTACTTACATAAGGTGGTGCCTGCACATGTGACTCTAGGTTACATGTAAATGCTGAAACAGCCGAATCCCACTGTGGGACAAGTATAGGCCCCAAGCCCCTGCAGAAGCTGTGGTGAAACAGCTTGGCTTACTCCACTTACTCTACAGGTGGCAAGAAATATCTAGTAATCAGAGACCAAACAAAGGATCACTAAGCCAACACTGTCCACACAAGGACCTGCCACTCCTACGAATAAGAATATATTTCAGGTTTTCTTCCCTCCTGGTTATAGCCAAATTCCATTTCCTTGCCCACACTGTGGAATGTTTTCCAAATTCCTTTATTTCACTTCAGAACTTCCCACATGGTGTTGACCTGACTTCTTTGTTTTGTTTTGTTTTTTAATAAGCTTTTTTTTGTGTGAAAATACTGTACAGAGGTGTTACAGTTACAAGAGCAAGGTAATGAATGCATTTCTTATCAAGCATTGTTGCCTCCTCCTTTGTTTCCCCTTCCAATACCTTCCCATACACCCCCCAACCCCCGTGCCAAAGTTGTAAAGTTTGTTTTTTGCAATAACGTCTTGTACATCTCATTGTTGCAATGGGTCCACCTGTATTATTATTTAAACATTTCGTTTTTTCCTTTCCCCTCCCCAAATTATATCAACATCGAATACAGTGAAAACAGGGGTTATACCATGGGGGAGGAACATACAAAGCAACAAAAAAATCACATGGTACCTTAAACTATGTTAGAAACAATAGCAAGAAAGAAAAAAACCACTTGTGTCCATATCTTGGGGTTCATTTCACTTAACTTCATCTTATCTGGTCATATGTACATAGCTTTTGACCTTTTCTACTTGTCCCAGACATTTACTAGTTATTGTAAATAAGGGAAACCATGAGACCTATGTTTCTTTTGGCCTAGTTTACTTCACTTAATATAATTTTTACCAAGGCTTTCCATTTCCTAACAAATGGGGTGATGTCATTCTTTCTGATGGAGGCATAGAATTCCATTATATACATATTATATATTATATATGTAATATATAATGTATATAATATATATCATACTTTCTTGATCCATTCATCCATTGAGGGGCATATGGTTTGGTTCCTGACTTCTTGTACTATTTTCTCCTTAGGCTACTTGTTCTTCCCCTC
This sequence comes from Dipodomys merriami, assembly GCF_024711535.1. Classification (NCBI taxonomy): domain Eukaryota; kingdom Metazoa; phylum Chordata; class Mammalia; order Rodentia; family Heteromyidae; genus Dipodomys; species Dipodomys merriami. The sequence continues at coordinate 332,906 of NW_027206548.1, read as the reverse complement.
ATGGTTATGATGATATTCCATTTCCTTGCTCACACTCTGGACTGGTTTCTAAACTCTCCTTTATTTCGCTTCAGAACTTCCCACATGGTGTTGCTCTGACTTCTTGCACTACTTCCTCCTAAGGCTACTTGTTCCCAGTTACTAATGTCTTTTTATCATTTAGGTCTGGATCCTGGCAGCTCATTCTAGCTAATCTTCCCTCCTTTCTCAGTCTGGTGTAGGTGCCTCTGCTATGAGCTCTGGGGTGTCCTAAATTATTCTGTTTCTGTTCTGTGCTATCTGTTCTCTCGGGCTCTCTGCATAACTCTACCAGTGTCTTCACAAGCACATGTGCAAGTGTCCACACCTGGAAGTGAGCATCTCTTGAGGTGGAAGAGGCAGCATGCTGTAGAGTTGGAAGTGCCCCATTCCTCAGCCCCAACTTCTGTGTGTGTGTGTGTGTGTGTGTGTGTGTGTGTGTCTCATACTAAAAGTCAGTATCGATTCTTCACATGGCAAATGAGTAACTTAAGTGGGTTCACTACCTCCACCTATGTTCTTCTGCAACTGATTATCAATGGCTGAATGTCAGGATGATGCTTTATAAGAGCGGTCTTGTCACCACTCTGCTCAAGGCTCAATGGTGTTTTAGTTTATTAGGAGTAATGCCCTCAGGATACCCTATGCCTCCAGGATCCATCATAGCATACTCATCTCTGCCCTCGCATCCCTTCCATCCCTTTCCCCTCACATTCACAGGCTTTGTCCTATTTTCATAAACCCTTCTTCCCTGATAGACACTCTCCCCAATCCAGTAGTCACATGACTCATGCCCCTCTTTTTCATATCTATGATGTGCCTCTCTCAAGAAGCACTACTGATATCTGGCACCAGTGTCTCATGTACCTAATCCTAGCTAATCCTAGGGAGAAAAGCTCCAGAGAGAAGAGTATCATCTCCAATTAGCCAACCAAATGCTGGAAGTGAACATGTTTCTCAAATGCTATACTATCAGCCTTGAGTAAAAAACCTAATGGACAGCACATGTCCTAGTTTTCAAGCCCCCAGCACTAGCAATAAAATAAAATTAAAATAGAAAGCCAGGTACCAGTGGCTCATGTCTGAAATCCTAGCTACTCAGGAGATATCTGAGGATCATGATTTGGAGGTATCTGAGACAGGAAAAAAAGTCCATGAAATAATTATCTTCAATCACCCTCCAAAAAGGCAGAGCAGATCCTCTAAGGAGGATCCATCTCTAAGGCAGAGTACAAGGAGAAAGTTGAGGAAGAGAAGTAAATGCAGCTGGGCACCAGTTGCTCATGCCTTAAATCCTTGTCCCTCAGGAAGCTAAGATTTGAGGTTGACAGTTTGAAGACAGACTGGGCAAGAAAGCCCATGAAACTCTTATCTCCAATTGACCATAAAAAGCTAAAACTCTGCTGTAGCTCAAGTGGTAGAGCTGCAACCTTAAGGAGTGAAGGCTAAGGGACAGCACCTAAGCATGAGTTCAAGCTCCAATATCAGCATGAAAGAAAAAGAAAGTAAAGGACAGGAAAAAAAAAACTGTTAAGAATACCATTATGTGGTCAGCTCTGTGCACACATCATCCACTGACCCAAGGTAGCAGAGGTGGCTTCAGGTTCTCTGTGAGAAAGAGAAAGATGAGCTGGGCACTGGTGTCTCACCCCTGTAATACTAGGAACTCAGGAGGCTGAGATCTGAGGATCACGGTTCAAAGCCAGCCTGTGCAATAAAGTCCATGAGACTCTACAATTAACCACCAGAAAATCAGAAGTGGGGCTTTGGCTCAAGTGGTAGAGTGCTTGCCTTGAGCTGAAGAGCTGAGGAACAACGCCCAGGCCCAGAGTTCAAGCTCCACACCAACTCCCCCAATGACAAAACAACAAGAACACCAACTAAAGAAGCAGATAAGGCCCCTACCACTCTCTGAGACTATTTCAGGGCTATGCAATGATCTGTTGCTTGTGGAAAGCTTGAAAGAACTGTTGGCATTACAGTGATCTCACAAAACACTCTGGGGATAACAATGCAGTCTCTTGTAGAGACCAGAAAAACACATCATTCACAGAGAATAAATGTGCTGGCCTGGTGCTGGAGTGGGCAAGGTTGGAAAGGGTAAGCAGTCCTTCCATCAGCATTAGTCATTACAGAGTAATAATCAGCACCTCTGTCACACACAATGCCATTTCACAAGGAAGCAAAAGATTTTACACTTTCACTTTCATTTTAAACATGACATTCCTGGATCTGAACCCAAAATAACATGCTGGGATTCTATAGACAAATACACACACACACACACACACACACACACACACACACACACACACACACGTATTCAAAAATTACACATTAGGAACTCAAGTTCTTGACCACTTCTAAATTGATGAAGCCAACAAAAGTGACAACCGAAAAACAAAGCTCTCTGCCTCCAGCCCCAAACTGAGCAACCCAAACTGCAAAAGTCCTGGTGTCACCACCAAACATAGCATGTGTGCAGTCTGCATGCCTACCCTCTTACACAACTCCACAGCAAGAGGTGTCAGATTTACAAAGTCAAATTATTTTATTTTATTGTCAGTTGTGGGGGCTGAACTCTGGGCCTGGGTGGTGTCCCTCAGTTCTTCAGCTCGAGGCCAGTCCCCTACCACTTGAGTCACAGTGCCACTTTTGGCTTTTTTCTGCTTATGTGGTGCTGAGCAATCGAACTCAGAGGCTCATACATGAAAGGCAAGCACCCTACCACTGAGCCAACTTCCCAGCCCAAGTCAAGTTATTTTTAAGGTGATATGTCAGCTCTTTTCTTTCAAAAGCTTTCAGTAAATAAACATTCTGGGAATTTTATCAGTTAGCTATATTTTCTAGTAAGATGTGTGTATATAAACACATATGTATATATTTTCATATGTGTTTATGTTTACACATATGCATATATTTACACAAGAACAATTGCCTATAGTTATGTACATATATGAAAAAATAACTGCATATATACAAGCATGTAAACTTACATATAGGTGAGTTTATATATGCGTATATAAATAGACACACATATGAAGAGAGAATAATATACATACCAAGTGAATATTTTTCTATTTTCATCATTTATAATTGATTATTGCGGTATATATACACATCTATTAATTATTATTATTACTCTTTTTTTGGGGGGGATGGTCATGGTGCCTGAACTCTGGGCCTGGGTGGTGTTCCTCAGCTCTTCAGCTCAAGGCTAGTGCTCTACCATTTGAGCCACAGCGCCACTTCCAGCTTTTTTTTTGTTTTTGCTTATGTGGTGCTGGGGAATCGAACCCAGGGCCTCAGGCATGCAAGGCAAGCTCTCTATCACTGAGCCACCTTCCCAGCCCTTATTATTACTCTTTTAGGGAGGTGGTCATGGAGCCTGAACTCTGGGCCTGGGCACTGTCCCTCAGCTCACTGGAGCCACAGTGCCACTTCCAGCTTTTTCTGCTTATTTGGTGCTGAGGAATCCAACCCAGGGCCTCATGCATGCAAGGCAAGCAATCTACCACTGAGCTACCTTCCCAGCCCCTTATTACTCATTTTGCTCAACTTTCTTTTTCTTTTTCCTTTTCATTGCCAGTCCTGGGCAGTGTCTCTGAGACTCTGTTCCCAAGGCTAGGGCTCTACCACTTGTGCCACAGCACTACTTCCAGCTTTTTCTGAATAGTTTATTGCAGATGAGAGTCTTGTGGAATTTTTTGCCTGGATTGGCTTCAAACTGTAATCCTCAGATCTCAGACTCCTGAGTATTTAGGATTATAGGCATGAGACACTGGCACTTGTCTCTTTTGTTTTTGAATTTTGTGCCAGTATTGGGGCTTGAACTCAGAGCCTCATTCTCTCCCTTGGCTTTTTTGCTCAAAGCTGACTCTTACCATTTTACCACCTGGACCATGGCTTCTGAAGAGATTTTGCTTGTAAATTGGAGATAAGGCTCTCACAAACTTTCCTACACAGACTGGCTTTGAACTGCAATTCTCAGATCAATTGTAGCCTTCTGAGTAGTTGGATTACAGGTGTGAGCCACCAGCATCCAGTTTTAGAATTTTGTAAGTATCAATGTTTTCTAGTCATGGGTGCTAGAAAACACTTGCAATCCAAGCTACTCAGGAGGGTGAGATCTGTGGATGTGATTTAAAGCCAGCCTGGGTAGGGAAGTCTGTGAGACTCTTACCACCAATTAACCACCAGACAACCAAAAGTGGCACTGTGGCTCAAAGTGAGAGAGTGCTATCATTGAGCCAAAGAGTTCAGGGAAAGCACCCAAGCTGATTTCAAGCCTCATGACCAACAACAACAACAACACAACAAAAATGTCTAGCTGAAGATTTTGCTCCATGGTAGACACTGATAAATGATGAATCAAATAAATGATGAATCATATAATAGAGCTGGCAGGTGGGTGTATATAGATGGCAGTTTTTATGTTGCTTTATTGGCCTCTCTCTATGGGAAAAGGTTGATGAAGAGATGACCAGTGCAGTTTTCAGCACAGGGCTTCTTGTTGTGGGCAAGGAGGAGGAGGCCTGACTTCGGCCTTCCCAAACAATGACCCTTACTAAGCCTTTATTATGGCTTCCACTTCCTTCTCACTGTCTCCACCTACCTGCTCTGCCTTTAAAACCCATGCCTATGAAAAACTCCTTTTTTTGCTAAAGCAATTTAGACTTGAGTTTCTGTTGCTTGCCACCAATTCAGACCAAGTTACAGATAAACCTACTTTGAAAAGTGTCAGGAGAAGACTCCTATCCAACAGATTCCTAACTTAAAATCTAAGTGTCACTTTCACTGAATTAGTGACTCTAACTACAAAGAATAGAGACTTGGTGATGGAATAATTTCGAGGCAATTTAAAACAACAACAACAAAAACAACTATATCATCTATCTATCTATCTATCTATCTATCTATCTATCTATCTATCTATCTATCTATCTATCTATCTACACATATATATGCTCAGAAGTCATCAGTTGCAGCCAGGCACTGGTGACTCATGCTGTAATCGTAGCTGCTCAGAAGACTGAGATCTGAGGATCATGGTTCAAAGCCAGCCTGGAAAGGGAAGTCTATGAGACTTCTATCTCCAATTAACCACCAGCAAGCTGTTAAGTTGAGTTGTAGCTTAAATGGTAGACCTCCACGCTCAAGATAAAAGCTGAGAAGTGGTGTCCAGGCTCTGAGTTCAAGCCTTAGTTCTAGCATCAAAAAAAATAAAAAAAGGAAGTTAGGAGCTGGAGGTTAAAAAAAATGGAGCTTGGGCAAGAAGTAAATGTGTTCTGAGAAAGCTCTCTTAAGAGAGTAACACATCCTTAAATCTAAAACAATTTTTGGTCATGGGCTGCTTTTTTACACTGAGTGCCCAAGGTCTAATTATGGAGGATTAAGCTTCCAATTTAAAGCAGTGCATTCCACTTTGTGAAAGAAACTGCTGGTTTCTGAAAGACTCACAATGAATAACGCCACGGTGAAATTTTCTTTGTAAGGAAATGCCTGACTCCATAGGGTCCATGGAATAAAATTAATTTCCACAATTGCTACAAGCACTTAACAGACACACCTTTCAAGAGGAAAGTTTAGCAATTATGAAGGGAGTGCCACTTTTATATATTGAGTCTGCAGGTCTGCAAATTTCATGTTGGAAATGTTGACATAATTTTGCACAGATTATAGTTATGTGGCCTATTTTGTTTACAGGTTTCTGGCATAAGAAATTTTAAAAATAGTTTTACATATGACTTCCAAAATAAAATGTGGATTCAAGTATGGTTTTGAGATGGGTCCTCTGTGCAGATTTCTGAAAACAAGATGGTAAATAAACAACTGAACAATTACTTGGTAACTGAGTCAGAACTGAGAACAGGAATGCCTCATCTGAATTCAATGAGGAAGTGCATCATGGTTGATTATTAATATCTGTCATGTCATAGAAATTAGAATGCAACTTAGTTCTTGCTATCCTATGTCATCCACAACTAATAAAGGCTTGCAGGTTCCATTTCTGCACTTGCACAATCACTCTTACATATTCTCAAATAATTACATTGACATTTGGCCATTATTGTAGAAATAAAAAGCAATGACTTGGCATACTTTGAAAAATAATGCTTACTTTCTGATGGCTGTTTTGATTGATACCTAAGCTGCCAGTGACTTTTCCAAGGAAACTGCTATTTACCTCAATCTAATATAGGTCAATGTGGTGGGTGATGACTTATGACTTTTATTCTTAGGGAGATAGATTTTGTGTTCACGTGCCAGTACTAGGGCTTGAGCTAAGGGCCTGGGTGCTGTCCATTAGCTTTTGGTTTAAGGCCAGCACTTTACCATTTGAGCCACAGCTCACTTCCTGCTTTTTACTGGTTAAAGGGAATAAGAGTCTCATAGACTTTCCGGCTCTCGTTGCCTTCCAGCTACAGTTCTTTGATCTCAGCCTCTTGATTACTTAAGATCACAGGTGGAATTAGTCATTAGTGAAGCATTATTGAAGCACTTTTTTCTGAGAAAAACTGTTATATAGACTTTAAACTTCTTAGACATTCCACGTTCTCCCAACCCTTGGCTCTGCACTCAGGTACTAATGATTTGAGCTTCAGTGTCTTCATCTATATTCTGAAGAGACCTGGTAGCTCTGATAACACTCCATTGGAATAATGTATGTTAAAAAATGCGTTGGAAATTGAGAAGTACTATAAATATGAAAAACTTCTGAATGACTTGCTGAATAAAGTTAAGAGATCACTCAATTACAGAGTCCCAAAGCAACATCTATTTCACTTATAATTAAGTGAACTCAATTGTGCCATAGAAAGATGAAAATTCAGCCAGGCTCCGATGGCTCATGCCTGTAATCCTAGCTACTCAGGAGGCTGAGATCTGAAGATCATGGTTCAAAGCCAGCTCGGGGAGGAAAGTCCATAAGATTCTTATCTACAATAAAGCACTAGAAAACCGGAAGTGGTGCTGTGGCTCAAGTGGTACAGTGTTCGCCTTAAGCTGAAGAACACAGTGACAGTGCCCAACCCCAGAGTTCAAGCCCCATGACTGAACAAAAAAAAAAAAAAAAAGGAAACATGAGAACTCAGGTCAGCTTTACACCTTGGACATGCATAATGCCTTCAGCTTGACTATATGTATGGGCTTATCGAACCACTGTATGGGCCTCTGAGAGCACTATTCCTGAAACTTTTTATACTCTTTCTTTTATAAAAATGTTCTTAGCTGAGCATCAGTAGCCCATGGTTATCTCAATAGATGCAGAAAAGCAGTTGACAAGATCCAACACCCCTTTATGATGAGGGTTTTGGAAAAACTAAGAATCCAGGCAACATTCCTCATACAATAAAGGCTGTATATGACAAACCTACAGCCAGCATTATACTTAATTGTGAAAAACTAAAGCCATTTACTCTTAACGCAGGAATGATACAAGGATGTCTACTTTCTCCACTTCTCGTCAATTTAGTATTAAAATGCCTACCTACAGCAATAAGACAAGATGAAGACATAAGAGGGATCTAAATAGGAAAAGATGAAGTAAAACTCATCCACTTTGCAGATGACATGATCTTGTATTTAAAGAATGCCATGGACTCCACTATCAAATTACTCAAGCTGATTCAAAACTTTGGCAAAGTAGCAGGGTATAAAATTAACCCTCAAAAATCAATGGCTTTTCTGCATGCCAACAATGAGAAAAGCATGGGTGAAATCAGGAAAGCAACTCCATTTGTAATAACCCCACAAAAAATACCTAGGAATTAACTTAACCAAAGAAGTGAAGGACTTCTATGATGAAAACTTTAAAAACCTGAAAAAGGAAATCAAAAGAGAATTTAAAATGTGAAAAACCTCCCATGCTCCTGGATTGGAAGGATCAACATCATCATCGTGAAAATGGCAATACTTCCAAGGCTATTTTCAAATTCAATATGATACCTATCAATATTCCAACCTCATTCTTCAAAGAAATAGAAGAGGCAATCCAACAATTCATATGGAACAATGAAAGACCCCGAATAGTCAAAATGATCCTTAACAGAAAGAACAATGGTGGAGGAATATCAATACCAAATTTCATTCTCTACTACAAAGCCATAGTAATCAAAACAGCTTGGTACTGGCACAATAACAGACGGCAGGCCAAATGGAATAGAATTGAAAACCCAGAAATGCACCTACAGACCTATAGCCTTCTAATCTTCCATAAGGGAACTAAATAAATAGAATAAAGACAGCCTCTTCAGTAAATGGTGCTGGCAAAATTGGTTACTCACTTATGGAAAACTAAAACTAGCTCCTTATATATCACCCTGCTCTACAATCAACTCCAAATGGATCAAAGACCTCAAAGTCAAAGCAGACACTCCTAAAACATTACAGGTTGGAATAGGAGAAACCCTAGGTCTCCTTAGCACAGGCCAAAATTTTCTTAGTAGACACCCAGAAATACAACAAATTAAAGAAATGTTGGACAAATGGGATTGCATGAAATGCCAGAGCTTCTGCATGGCAAAGGACATAGCTAGTAAGATCAATAGAAAGCACACAGATTTGGAGAAGATCTTCACTAGCCATACAACAGACAAGGTTTCATATCTAAAATATACCTGGAACTCAAAAAATTAAATCTCCCAACAACAAATCCTTAAAGAACGACTGCACAATATATAAATGGGCTAAAGACTTACAGAGAAACTTCTCTGAAGAGGAAAGAAGGATGGCCAATAGACACATGAAGAAATGTTCAACCTCCCTAGCCATAAAAGAAATGCAAATCAAAACAACATTGAGATACAACCTCACTCCAGTTAGAATGGCTAAAATCAAGAACTCTAATAAAAACAGATGCTGGAGGGGATGTAGACAGAAGGGAACCTTACTGCATTGGTGGGAGTGTAAACTTGTTCAACCACTTTGGAAAGCAGTATGGAGGTTCCTCAAAAGGCACCACATAGAGCTTCCCTATGACCCAGCAATCCCACTTTTGGGCATTTACCCAAATGTTCACAAACAAGACCAAGCTAAAGCTACCAGCACGACTATGTTTATTGCAGCATTATTTACTATAGCTAAGATATGGAGCCAACCCAGATGCCCCTCAGTAGATGAATGGACAAGAAAATGTGGTATATATACACAATGGAATTCTATGCCTCTATCAGAAAGAATGACATTGCCCCATTTGTTAGGAAATGGAAAGGCTTGGAAAAAATTATATTAAGTGAAGTAAGCCGGGCCCAAGGAAGCATATGTCCCATAGTTTCCTTTATTTGCAATATCTAGTATATGTCTGAGTCAAGCAGAAAAGGTCAGATAAGTTGATGTTAGGGAAATGAATCTTAAGATATGTATTCACATGTTTTTTTTTCTTTCATTCGATTGTTTCTAACACATTTATAAGATTATTTCTTTGTAGCTTTGTATGTCCCTTCCCCACAGTATAACCCCTGCTTTCACTCTATTTGATGTCGGTATAATTTAAATAGGGATACAGGCGGACCCATTGCAACAATGAGATGTACAAGTCATTATGTCGAAAACAAACTTTACAACTTTGGTGGGGGGGGAGGGGAGGATTGGGGGGAGGATGGGAAGGGATGGGAAGGGGGAAAAAAAGAACTAACCAGCACTATGGTTTGGTTGTGTGCTCACTGTGTGGAGGGGGTGGCCTGGCCTTGTGCTCACACTCACTGCCTCTCCAGCGCGGGTGAAGCCTGGATTCTACTCCAACAAAGTGAGAAGGAACCTAGGAAGGAGACAGTACACATCCTGACAGCTTCCTAAGCCAACCCACCCCCTGATGGGCCAGGTCAGTGATGAGAAGGAACGACTGTCCACTGCCTAGCAAGGCAGTGGAAGTGGCTCTTCCCCGATCTCAGCGCCATGGCCAGCATATCATGGGTAGCTAAACCCAAAGGTGAAAAATTCCCCTCATTTGCAGGGAGTAGTTTTTGAGACAAGGAAAGATGGCCAGATGCAAAGTAATGAAGAAAAGATTTCTGCATTTCAATAACTCCCTTTCCTTCTTCTCCTGCCCCTCCCCGAAAGGACTGAAACCTTTCCAACTGGAATGGGGACCTGTCTCTACTCTGAGCCAAGGCAGAATTAAATAAGCCATTGTGCCATGTGCTCATGGGTAATTAGGCATGCAATTAGACATTTCCTGTCTGGGCTGGTGTTGAACCATGGTCTTCAGATCTCAGCCTCTCTGAGTGGTTAGGATAACAGGCAGGAGCCAACATACCCAGCAGAAATATGTTATTTAAAACACTGTGGACAGCCGTTCCTTCTCATCACTGACCTGGCCCATCAGGGGCTGGGCCTCTGATTGCAGCCAGTGATCCCTGATTCAAGCTGTAGCCTAAAGTCTAACCTGAACTGAAGACTTACAGACACTCCCTCACTTACCAAAGCTACTTACCACTGTCCTCTCAGGTGATTCTCATATATAGTAAAGTTAGAGACCTCCTGCCTTGAATAGCAAATGGATGGATGTGGTATTGATTGTGAAAACTGCTCTGAAAACCTTACAGCCCCTATGTTCTCAGTTTTAGCTACACAGTCAAGTTACCTACTGGGGAGATTTTAAAAGCTTCCCACTGCCAAGACCCTATCCCAGGCTGTGTCATCAGAAGCCCTTGGGCTAGGCCGAAGGTAGCTATGTTATTTGAGGGCTGTCTGGTGGATTCCAGCATTTGGCCAGGTTGGGGAGGTTTGGTTTTATACTTGGGTATAATGTGGTTGCAGAAATTGTGTGTGTGTGTGTGTGTGTGTGTGTGTGTGTGTGTGTGTGTGTGTGTGTGTGTGTGTGTGTGTGTGTTTCTGTTTGTCTGTGTCTCTGTGTTGGTCCCGGGTGCTATCACTGAGCCTCTTTGAGCTCAAGGCCAATGCTCTACCACTTGAGCCATAGTGCCACTTCTGGTTTTTGAGTGGTTAATTGGAGATAAGAGTCTTACAGGGAATTTTCTGTCCAGGCTGACTTTCAGACTTCAGTCTCCTGAGTAGCTACAGGCAGGAGCCAGTGGTGCTGGCTGGCTGTAGAATTTTAGGAAGGAGGTAAGTAGCTTTGGTAAGAACTAATAGTTCTTTGTGTTCCTTGCAGGTCAGTCTACTGCAAATATTTTTTTCTCCTTGTTGAACTAAGGGCAATCTCTGTTCCTTTGCCTCTTGTTGTTGTGGTTGTTGTTGTTGTTGTGTGTGTTGATCCCAGTGCTTGAACTCAGGGCCTGGGAGCTGTCCCTTTTGCTCAAGGCTAACACTCTACTTCTTGAGCTCCACTTCAGGGGGGTTTTGTTTTGTTTTGTTGTGGGATGGGTTTTTATTTTGGCAGTGAACTATAGATAAATGTTTCATGGACTTTTCTAACTTTGAACTCGTATCTTCAGATCTCAGCCTCTTGATTAACAAGGATTATAGATGTGAATCATTGGTGCCTGGGTCTATAAAAACATAGACGATCCTCAATGGATAATGTGATTTTCTTGTCAGCCAGAGAATTCTCCTGTTCTATCAAGGTGGGCCTCTGATTGCAGCCAGTGATCCCTGATTCAAGCTGTAGCCTAAAGTCTAACCTGAACTGAAGACTTACAGACTCTCCCTCACTCCGACCCAGGCTCACTGAGGCCTCTGTCAACTGGAGGGAACTTTCTGGAACTTTCTAGAACATTCTGACATCATCGAGTCTGTGTGACCTGAAGCAAGCAATCTTGAAGCTCCCTTTTCTTTGAGATATGGAGAGCTCTAAACCAGACCAAGGCAGTTTGCTAAGAATGGACTTGCTTTTCAATACTGTAGTCTACAACCAGGCCCCAAATGAACATCCAGCAAATACTTGATGAAAGAACTAATTGAACAATGCAAATATGAATATCATGCCATCATTTCCCCTGGTTCATCTTTTCCCTAAATGATTTACACATTAAATCTTGTGTTCCAAGATTTGCTTGCAGTGAAAATTTTTGGATAATCTTATCCATTTCCAGCTTTAGTCAATGATGGAGATACTTGACATTTATTTTCCATAGCCGGGTTTTTTGTTTGTTTTCTGTTTTGTTTGTTTTTGTTTGTTTTTTGTTTGTTTGAACTCAGAGCATAGGCACTGTTCCTAAGCTTTTTTGCTCAAGACTAGTGCTCTACCACTTGAGCCACATCTCCACTTCTATCTTTTTGCTGATTAATTGGAGGTAAGATTCTCACAGACTTTCCCTCCCAGGCTGACTTTGATGAACCATGCTCCTCAGATTTAAGCCTCCTGAGTCACCAGCACCCAGCTTATACCTTCATTTTCTCTCACAAACATGTGCAGGACTATGATTAGCATAAGCAGGACAGTGGAGGAGCAATCCATTTTCAGTGGACCAAACGTGTCACCTCTGTGAACAGACAAACATGGGATTGTGCCTGGGATATCAAATAGGAGAGAGATGTTGTTCACACTGTCTAATTTCTCTCAAATTCACTTCTCTCAAAAGTCAGCTAGTAACAAAGGAGGCTTCTGAGGTGTGAATGGTTAGTGAGTAGAAAGTAGGGCTGGACTCATTATTTGCTATGAGCTTGATGCAAAGCATCTGGAAACTGTAAAGCAATAATAATAATAATAATAATGATAATAATAATAATGATAATAATTCAATATTTTTGTGTTTAATTCTAGGTTTTATCCCAAAGGAAACTCCTGCAAAGTCCCAGAAGGTACTAGAAGGGAGGCAGGGACTTTTCCTGCCAGCTGTGGTATGCACCCAGGGGCTCTGCTGGCATCTCCTTGTCCATATAGACACTAGCTTGCTGTTGGCTGGCAGTGTGGCAGAGAGCCAATCGCTGCACTTACATAGAATCTTCTTTAAAAATTGACAGAGCAATGAAATTACCACCTGGCTAGATTTCTCTTTCCAAATACAAGACTGACTTTTAAGTACATTATACTGGTGTAATTGAAAATCAGAAGCATGGGAAAAGAGGTGCTCTAATTTCTTCTTGACTGTTGGGTGGGGCCTAGATGATCTACTGACAGAGCAGGGAGGCATGGGAGAAAGAAGGATGCTGGGGAGAATGGAAGGCCAACAACAAATCGGTATACCACATCCTTAAATGGAGCAGAATTCCTAGAAGAATAGTAGTTTACCACTCTGGAAATCTAAAGTCTGTGGGTTTTCTCCAGTGATGTGCATAGTACAATGTGGGTTTCAATTAATTCTGCTATTCCTGTTTCTGTCCCTGTGATAAGAAATTTTCTTTCTCTCCTTCCTTCTTTCCTTCTTTCCTTGCTTCCTTCATTCCTTGCTTCCTTCCTTCTTTCTTTCCTTCCTTCCTTCTTTTCTTTTCTTTTCTTTTTTTCCCCCATCCCAGGGCTTGATCTTTGGGCCTGAGTGCTGTCCCTGAGTTTTTGTGCTCAAGGTTAGCACTCCACCATTTAAGCCAGAGCTCACTTCCAGCTTTCACTGTGATTAATTGGAGATAAGAGTCTCAGAGCTTAGATTATAAAAAAGAACACAGTAAAAGACAGATTGCCCATGCAAGCCAATCCAAGATGGTACCCAATATTAGCACTTGTTCTTTGTTCATTTAACAGTGTCCTGTGGCAAACCTGGCAGCAGGGGGTGCTGTGCCCCTATGATTGGTCTCTCCCTGTTTTAGGGCCTGATGTGAGGATGGACAGAAGAGATCAATCATAGTGATAGATGGTTGGTGATTCTAAGTGGTTCTGAAAGAATGTTAATTTTAGGTGCTGGATCTTGGTAAATGGAGTATTACAGAATATGATCAAGTGACAATTGAGGGCTTTTGTGATATCATGTTCGAGATTTCCTCTGCCTGGGGTTTGCAGTGTAGAATTTTCTCTTGAGAGATTTCTTTAGTCTGATATCATTCCTGCAGATACCAACCAATGCTGCTTCAGATGAGTTTGGACTTCCTTGTCATGTCTATCTTGAGTTGAAGAGTATCAACCTTGGTGCCCTGGTTTAATGAGTCAGATGACACTGGAATTCAAATGTGTGTGTTTTGATCAGGGAGCACATTATACCCATACAGTAACCATGACAGGATATAGCACTTCACTGCCAAATGCCTGTGCTTTAGAATAACCATCCAGGCACAGATGAAGAATCTCCTCCTTACTGTCGGGGATTGAGGCTGGCATTCCAACCCCTCTAAGAAACTCCGAACCTGTCTTCTTCACATTAGGAAAAAAGCACTGGGGACAAATGCTGGCTTTGGTCCTTGCTCTGAGAAGTTCTGACAGGAGTGACTATGTGTCTTAATTTATTCCTCTGTAAATAAGATTCAGAGCTAGGCACTAGTGGCTCATACCTGTCATCCTACTTACTCAAGAGGCTTAGATCTGAGGATGCATGTTCAAAGCCAACCCTGGGCAAGAAAGTCTGCAAGACTCATCTCCAATGAACCACCAGAAAACCAGAAGTGGTGCTGTGGTTCAAAATAGTAGACCACTAGCCTTGAGCAAAAGAGCTCAGGGACAGCACCCAGGCCCTGAGTTCAAGCCCCTGACAAAAATATATTAAATATATAATAATAATTATTATAAATAAATATATAAATAATAAATAAATAAGAACAAAATAAGTAAGGTTCCAGTACAGTAGCATAAGATTTAGGGTTGAAATCTACCTTTAACTTGGATTGGGTAAAACCTGCCTCTTCTTGGAACTCAGCTTCCTAATCAGAGGCAAATGTTGTATGTGTGCCTGTACTGGATCTTGAACTCAGGGCCTGCGCATTGCACTCCACCAATTGAGCCACAGTTCCACTTCCTGTTTCCTGGTGGCTCATTGGGGATAAGAGTCTCATGGACTTTCCTGAACAGGCTGGCTTCAAACTACAGTCCTCAGATCTCAGGGTCTTCATTAGGAATCTGCAGCTAGGATTATCAGTGTGAGCCATCCCGGTGCCTAGCTTTGCCAGGTTCTGAGGTATCTTTTAGACAAATCAGAAGGGCCGTTAGCCACCTCGGATCATCTGAGGTAACAGCAAAAAGCCAGGAGAGCGAGGTGGAGCTACCCAAGTTTGGCAAGGGGGAAACCCCCAAATGGCTTCTTTACTCTGGAAGTTCTCAATATTCCACCATAAATGTTTCATAATTTTCTCATGGATTATTCAGTTGCAACTTAATAACCTTAAATTTTATGAGATTGTAGGGTTTTTTTTTCCTATATGGGAGTAAAACGTTGCCAACCTGGGATCCAGCTGGGAGGAGAAAATGCTGACATTGTCCATTTATTTTCATGATGCAATGGAATCCACAATAAACAACAAATAAAAAAACAAAAAGAAGAGGAGTAAAAATAATCCTGATGTTGCTCTTTCTAAAATATTTCATTTCATAAAACTCTCCCTCTTTGCAGATGACATGATCTTGTATTTAAAGAATCCCATAGACTCCACTCCCAAATTACTCAAGCTGATTCAAAACTTTGGCAAAGTAGCAGGTTATAAAATTAACCCCCCAAAATCAATGGCTTTTCTGTATGCCAACAATGAGAAAAGTGTGGCTGAAATTAGGAAAGCAACTTCATTTGTAATAGCCCCACAAAAAATAAAATACCTAGGAATTAACTAAAGAAGTGAAGGACCTCTATGATGAAAACTTGAAAATCTTAAAAAAGGAAATCAACACAGAACTTAAAAAATGGCAAAACCTCCCATGCTCCTGGATTGGAAAGATTAACATCGTGAAAATGGCAATACTTCCCAAGGTTATCTACAAATTCAATGCAATACCAATCAAAATTCCAACCTCATTCTTCAAGGAAATAGAAGAGGCAATCCAAAAATTCATATGGAACAATAAAAGACCCCGAATAGCAAAAACGCTCCTCAATGGAAAGAACACTGCTGGAGGAATATCAATACCAAACTTCAAACTCTACTATAAAGCCATAGTAATCAAAACAGCTTGGTATTGGCATAAGAACAGACCTCAGGACCAATGGAATAGAATTGAAAACCCAGAAATGAACCTACAGACCTATAGCCATCTAATCTTCGATAAGGGAGCTAAACCAATAGAATGGAAGAAAGACAACCTCTTCAGTAAATGGTGCTGGCAAAATTGGTTAACTACATGTAGAAAACTAAGGCTAGATCCTTATATATCACCCTGCACCAGAATCAACTCCAAATGGATCAAAGACCTTGAACTCAAAGCAGACACTCTGAAAACATTACAGGATGGAATAGGAGAAACACTAGGTCTTCTTGGCTCAGGCCGAAATTTTCTGAATAGAGACCCGGAAACACAACGAATCAAAGAAAGGTTGGACAAATGGGATTGCATGAAGTTGCAGAGCTTCTGCAGGGCAAATGACATAGCTAGCAAGATCAATAGAAAGCCCATGGATTGGGAGAAGATCTTTACTAGCCATACAACGGACAAGGGTCTCATATCTAAAATATACTTGGAACTCAAAAAATTAAACCACCCAACAACAAATCCTCAAAGAAACAACTGCCCAATAAATAAGTGGGCGAAAGACTTAAAGAGAAACTTCTCTGAAGAAGAAAGAAGGATGGCCAAAAACACATGAAGAAAATGTTCAACATCCCTAGCCATAAAAGAAATGCAACTCAAAACAACATTCAGATATCACCTCACTCCAGTTAGAACAGCAAAAAATCAAGAACTCTAACAACAACAGATGCTGGAGGGGATGTGGACAGAAAGGAACCTTACTTCATTGTTGGTGGGAATGTAAACTTGTTCAACCACTTTGGAAAGCAGTATGGATGTTCCTCAAAAGACTTCACATAGAACTCCCCTATGACCCAGCAATCCCACTTTTGGACATTTACCCAAATGTTTACAAACAGGACCACACTAAAGCTACCAGCACAACTATGTTTATTGCAGCATTATTTACCATAGCTAAGATATGGAACCAACCCAGATGCCCCTCAGTAGATGAATGTATCAAGAAAATGTGGTATATATACACAATGGAATTCTATGCCTCCATCAGAAAGAATGACATTGCTCCATTTGTTAGGAAATGGAAAAACTTGGAAAAAATTATATTAAGTGAAGTAAGCCAGGCCCAAAGAAACATAGGTCCCATGGTTTCCCTTATTTGTAATATCTAGTATATGTATGAGTCAAGCGGAAAAGGTCAGATAATGTGATGTCAGGAAAATGAACCCTTAGATGTGTATTTTAAAGTTTTTTTCTTTCATGCATGTGTTTCTAACACATTTATAAGATTATCTCTTTGTTGCTCTGTATGTCCCTCCCCCACATTATAACCCCTGCTTTCACTATATTTGATGTCAGTATAACTTGTGGAGGAGATGGGGAAAAACCAGTTGTTTAAGGATACAGGTGGACCTGTTGCAACAATGAGAAGTACAAGTTGTCATGTCCAAAACGAGCTTTACAACGTCGCTTTGGGGGGGGAATGGGGGGGAAGGAGAAGGATTGGGATTGGGGGGGAGGGGGGAGTCTGGGAAGGGATGTGAACGGTAAACAAAGGAGGAGGCTGCAATGCTTGGTAAGAAATGTACACATTATCCTGCCCATGTAATTGTAACTCCTCTGTACAGTATGTTCACAAATAAAATAAAATAAAATTTAAAAAATTTCATTTCAAACCTGTGTTTGCAATATTTATTTTTCCCTATCACTAAGGAGCTGAGCTAGCTTTTTGGTAGGTAACAGGATTCATTTCTCTTTTTATTCTGTATCCATTAATGAGTTACACAGAGTATTCATTTTGGAATGAAGGCTTCTGTGGTACCTGAGGAGTATTTTAATGTCATGAAAGAGTGACACTTGAAAACTGGAGTCTGACTCGAGGCTGTCATTTAATTTATGCACATACTTCACAATCCCAATTAAGTGTTCTCAGCCTTGGATTCCTTATTATGAATGAAGCAACTTGGTAATACATTACACAAAACATGCAACCAGCACAGCAACCCAGGTAAAGAAAGATCACCTCTCATCCTAGCTACTCAGGAGGCTGAGATTTAAGGATTGAAGTTCAAAGCCAGCCCGGGGAAGGAAAGTCTGTGAGATTCTTATCTCCAATAAACCACTAAAATAAAGTCAGAAATGGAGCTGTGTGGCTCAAGTAGCAGAATGCTAGCCTTGAGTAAAAAAACTCAGAGACGGTTGCCTAGGCCTTGAGTTCAAGCCCTAAGACTGGCACAGATAAAATAAAAAATAAAAAGCTGATCTCTGTGAAAGGATGAACAGAAAAATCCAAAGGAAAAGCTGGACATTTCAGACAGCTGCCAGTAATGTCTGCTCCTTTCCGTGAGTTTAAATGTTTTCTAGAAGCTAGAGAGAACAAAGCAAGACCACCCTTTCCTCTGGTGCTTGGTAATGTCATTTTATGAGCTGCTACTAAAGCCCTTTTATTGAACCATGAATCATGAGTGGAGGTGTGGTTCAAGTGGTAGAGTGTCAACCTTGATCAAAAAAAAAACAGCTAAGCAAGAGCACAAGGCCCTCAATTCAAGTCTTTGTACCATCACACAAACACACACACAAACACATAGTACATGATTTCTGTGTGGGTGGGGTGGGGTGGGCAGGAGCTTGAACTCAGGGCCTGAATGCTGCCCTGAGATTTATTTGGCTCAAGGCCAGCTCTCTAGCACTTGAGTCACAGCTCTTCTTCCGATTTTCTGGTGGTTAATTGGAGATCAGAGTGTCACAGACTTTCCTGCCCGGGCTGGCTTTGAACTGTGATCTTCGAATCTCAGCCTCCTGAGTACTTAGGATGACAGGAATAAGGCACCAGAACCCAGAAATGGGCTCTCTCTTGTTTTTTTGTTTTCTGTTTTTTGTTTTTTGTTTTTTGTTTTTTTGTAGAATCAAAGAAGAGTAGGAAGATGATAATAGAGACTGTGGCAGATGTATTCCAATACACCCATTTTCCTGATGCAAAACTGAGACCTGGTGAAGATGGTAGATGTGACCAAGATTTCCTAGTAGGATATGACAGGACCTGGGACTCAAGGCGAAGTTCTTTGGTTCCTGATCAGAAAGTACCAGAAATGTGCAACCAGTTTGGTGCACATCTGGTCTGAAGGGAACGAGTCTGCACAGGTGCAGGGCAGGCAGGGCTGGATAAGGCAGAACTGAAACTCGTGGGCTTGCTATATATAGGCAAAGGACCATGACTGTGGCAAACCGGGGCGGGGGACGGAGTGGAGGAAGGATGATGGGGGTGCTGAGTTGGGTGCTCCTCAGATGGACGGACCTGAGTCATCCAATTAAAACTGAAGCTGATGCCCCACAGGCTGCACGCAACCCAACATTTGCATTGACTTGCAATAACATTTTATTAAAGAAAGAAAGACAGAAAGGAAGAGAGAAAGGAAGGGAGAAAGGAAGGAGAAGAAGGAAGGAAGGAAGGAAGGAAGAAAGCAAGCAAGCAAGCAAGCAAGCAAGCAAGCAAGCAAGCAAACAAGCAAGCAAGCAAGAAAGAAAGAAAGAAAGAAAGAAAGAAAGAAAGAAAGAAAGAAAGAAAGAAAGAAAGAAAGAAAGAAAGAAAGAAAGTTTCAAATATAACAACCTTGTTACAGGCATCCTGACAGCTGTCTGTGGCTCTCCACTGCCCCCTAGTGGCCAGTGCTTTCAAGTGTCTAGAGCCTTGGTTTCTTCAGGGCTCTTTCACAAGCAGCCCAGCGGTTCCTTGTTAATGTCTTTAACAGTATTCAGGGGGACTAAAAAAAAAGTGATAGAGTCTACAACTTTGACCAGGGAGACACCACATATATTTCAAGGGCATGCTGCCACTAAGGACTATGAGATTGCTAATAAGTACTGCTGAGCTGTAAGCTTAGCTTTTGTCCATGGCCTTATGGAACCCAAAGTATTTCTGAATCCATCTCACCCACTATCAGAGAAACATGCTCTCCCCAAGATATGTGCCTATGAGGATATCTCTAAGAACTGTACACATGTGTTCCAAAATTCTTCCAAATAGACACTTCCTTTGATCCAGAAGTGATATTGCCTCTAATTATTTAACTCAGGAAATCCTTTGAGAAAGAGTATAGCTCAAGAACATCCATCGTGGTGTTTTTGTTTTTGTTTTTGTTTTAAATAGGATAACAGACATGGAGGAATTCTTTCCCTTTCCAATAAAAGGAAACTCTCATTGTGTTATGATATTTCAGTCTGAGTGATTCAAATCCACCAAATAATGAAGTACTTAATCACATGAGAAAATATCCCAGTTATGCAGTGATTAGAAAAAAAAGTGAGTTGCCTAACAACATTGTATATAATAGTACATGGGTTTCTGAACAAAGTTAGTGATTGGGGATTGGAAGGCTGTAGAAAGGGCAGGAGATGAGAGGCATGGAGGCTCATGTCTACTATGATCACTCAGGGTGGGTAGACGGATTCATCTGTCTTTGCCTGAGAGAGGATGGCCGCCATGTGTTTGAATGGTCTATGCTCTGCCTTGTCCCAGGTGAGCACATTCTCTGCACTCCTGAGCATGGTAGCTCCTTGGATCCATATGGAAGCTGAGAATTCCTCACTTACTGAGATCATTCAGCACAGGCTGGCTTCGCCAAGATCAAATTACACCATGTCTATGGGTGAATTGAACATGCAAATTAATTCTGTCTTGTGTTCAGGGGGAAATTAAAAAGAAGATCATCTGAGCTGAGAGGACACAAATGGAATCATCACTTTGGTTTACAGGGAAACAAGATGCCATCTCTGGAGAGCCCTAACTTCACCATTTGCTTTCAGTCTACTGATGCTTGATACTTCCCATCCCAGGATGAGGCTTTTGATCACAGGCCAAGCAGGTCATCTGATCACACCTCCTTTAAGAGTAAGTTCTCCCTAGAGGTTCCCAGGCCCTTCCCCACCAGTGTACAACCAGTGTGTGTATGTGTGTGTGTATGTGTGTGTGTCTGTGTGTGTCTGTGTGTATGTGAGAGAGAGAGAGAGAAAGACAGAGAGAGAGACAGAGACAGAGAGAGAGACAGAGAGAGAGACAGAGAAAGAAAGAAAGAATATGCAAGTGTCCCTCTCTATCCTCACCCCCTCAAGTCTGTAGTCAGTGCACTGGTCGGGGTATATGCCAGACCTGAGGCACAGAAGAGCCTTGTTCCTATCCTGGCTTATAGGTTGCTGAGGTCCATGCCCCAGCAGAAGCAGGTGGTCCGGGGGAGGAGCATGTGTCTGGGGGAGGCTTGCTGCTTCTGTTCAGTCTGTGCTTTTACCTGATTGGACGAGGCTTATCCTGCCTAGGGAGCAAAGTCTGCTTTGGAGAGTCTACAGAGTGTTAATCTCATCAAGAAACCTGGATGACAGAATGCTTGAACAAGTATTTGCATTCTCCAGGGCCTGGTCAAGTTAACCTAGCATTAGTCACCACACATGGATTATAGAATTTCCCCAGTGATATTGTGTAAGGTCCTTCTTTCCTTCCTTCCTTCCTTCCTTCCTTCCTTCCTTGCTTCCTTGCTTCCTTCCTTGCTTCCTTCCTTCCTCCCTCCCTCCCTCCCTTCCTTCCATTCCTCCTTCCATCATTCCTTCCTTCCTTGCCACTTCTGGGGTTTGAACTCAGAGTTTAGGTGTTATCCCTGTGCTTTTTTGCTTAGCACTTTACCACTTGAGCAACAGCACTGCTTCCAGCTTTTTGTTTGGTCTTGGGGCTTGAACTTTAGACCTGGGCACTGTCCCTGAGCTCTTTTGCTCATGGCTAGTGATCTACAACTTGAGCCACAACTCCACTTCCAGCTATTTTGGTGATTCATTAGACTTTCCTGTGCAGGCTGACTTTGAACACCAATACTCAGATCTCAGCCTCCTGAGTAGCTAGGGTTACAGACATGAGCCATCAGCCCCAGATTTCCACATTTCTTCCCTGAGAATATTTGTTTTGCTTTGGTTTTTGTTTTTCTTAAGGCTAATGTTCCATCACTTCAGCTACAGCTCAACACCCAGTTTTTTTTTTAATGATTCCATGGAAATAAGAGTCTCACAGCCTTTCTTGCCAAGGCTAGCTTCAAAGTCCAGCCTACTGGATGTAAAGAGTATCTCTCAGAACAAAATCAGTGAACCTGGTAGAGACGTTCTGAAAACGTGTCTTGGGTCATACAAGAGGCACCTGAGGAAAAAGAATCAGTTCAAAAAGTGTAGAGAGAAGAAAGATTCTCAGCCCCAAGATTCTGTGTGGTGGGATGAGGAGGCCAGCATAGCCAGAGCACGGGGAGATGAGGCTCTCAGGAGGAAGAGCACAGTGAAATCATGTCCTAAGGTTTGTCTTGAAGGTGTTGGAATGAGGTTCAAGTCATGTGATCAGACTTCATGGCCTGACCATCACTAGTGACTTGTCTTAGAAATAAGACTCACATGTATCAACACTGCTTTTCAATTGCCTTCAATTCTCCAGGAGATCCTGTATACCATATTTCCCCTCCCCTTTACTCAGTTTCTTTTCTGGGTAGATCTTTTTAAAATAAATTCCTATCTGTAGAGGAAGCCTGAGTGCTAGTCATATGAAAAGCAAATAGACGCTCACGATTGACCACTGAAATATTTTTTTTCAGTTATAAGTGAATTCCTTAGAAATTTTATTATAAATAAATTCCTCATTCAGGGCACATCTGGCTTTAGAAGAAATCCCAGGATAACAGCTCCATTAGGATGATGGTCTGCCTCTTAGCAGACCATCACTCAACTATTTAATAATCAGCCAAATAGATATTAGATAGTTGATTTAATTCTTTTTTCCAAAAGAGCCAATAAAGCTATTTCATTTTTTGCCATTTATTTTCCATTTAAATCTACAGGATGGAGGAGGTGGTAAAGATGAGAAAGTAAGTTTGCTGAAAGATTCTTATAATTTGGATTGACTCAGCTGAGTGGAATGTAGAGATTTTTATTATTGTTAATTTGCTTTATTATTCTTTTAGAGGTGATGTACAGAGGGGTTACAATTACCTGAATCAGGTAATGAGAACATTGCCTATCTTTTTTTCTTTCTTGTTTTTTTTGGGGGTCCGGTTGTGGGGCTTGAACTCTGGGCCTGGGCACTGTCCTTCAGCTCTTCAGCTCAAGGCTAGCGCTCTACCACTTGAGCCACAGCGCAACTTCTGGTTTCTTTCTTTTTGCTTATGTGTTGCTGAGGAATCAAACCCAGGTCTTCATGCATACAATGCAAGCACTCTACCACTGAGCCACCTTCCCAGCCCCAGAACATTGCCTTTCATACAGTGTCTTCTGTTCCCTTTTTCTCTCCCAGGCCCTCCCTCTCATCTCCATCTGTGAATTGTATAGTTCACTTTCATCCGTGTCCAGTGAGTTCTATGGCTGCACTTTTCACCCCTTTTCTCTTGAATTTTGTACCCTCCCCCAACACTTACGAAGTTGTACACTTGAATCCACCATACATAAGATAAAGAATATAGAATCATCCATAATTAAAAACAAAAAATCCTTTTTTTCCAAGTCTTAGAGTTTGTTTCATTATGTATATTATTTTATATAAATATGGAAAGGCACTTATGCATTGTGCCTTTGAGTTTCTCTCCTAAGAGTAGCGTCTTTTGTTCTCCCTGTATGTGCGTCTCTAGAATCCTGTATAATTTGTCATATTCCAGTACATTTTAGGTCTAACTTCAGCATATCAGAGAGAACATGCAACTGTGTGTTGACTTACCTTACTTAACATGATTTGCTCTAGATCCAAAAGACACCTGCACACCTATGTTCATTGCAGAGCTATTCACAGTGGCCAAAATATGGAAACAGCCCAGCTTCCCCACATTAAATGAGTAGATCAAAAAAAAAAACCCAATTGTACTTACACACAATGAAATTTTAAACAGGCCTTAGGAATTTCGAGATTTTTCTGTATGGCCCAGCCCTGGTAAAGAACCATCTGGATCTTGTGATAATAAACCTGTCCTCCATTTGTGGTAGCTTTTAGGCTAAAAAAGGACCAATGTTTACCATTTATAATCCATTGTAGGCAAATATTTTTGTTTGTTTTCTTGATCTCAAATTGAAAAGCCAAGTACTGATTATTTGGTGGTCCCATAAACAGATGGCCTTCCTTGTACTAGTGAATCTTTTGGTGTTTGTTTGCTGTGATTTACCATGGCTCACAGGCCAAGACATCTCTCTCTGGCTTTGCTCCTTTAATAGGGACTATGCGTTGCTCTGAGCAGGACTTCTATAACTCTATATGAATCTGTTTCGAAGAGAAAGATCAAACATTTGCTTGTATATATTTGACACTTTGTAATATTTTATTATATAACTATATATACATATGTATGCATATAATTTATACATAGTAGATTAAATATGTCTGTATACATATATATGTATATATGTGTGTGTATGTATGGTGTATGTGTGCTCATAATAGGACTTAAACTCAAGGGCTATGTGCTTTCTTTTTTCTTTTTTGTTCAAGGCTGGCACTATTCCAATTGAGCCACAGCTCCACTTTTAGCTTTTTGGTTCTTAGTTGGAGATAAGAGCCTCATGGTCTATTCTACTTGGTCTAGCTTGGAACTATGATCCTCATCTTTCAGGCTCTTAAATAGCTAGGTTTAAAGGCATGAACCACTAGCAGCAGTCCTATTATATTTGAATTGAAATATAAATGTAAAGAACAAACACTTGTAGTATTTTCAAATCAGTATTTTTTCTTTTCTTTTTTTTAAATTTTATTTTTTATTGTGAAAATATCGTACCCACGGTATAACCCCTGCTTTCACTGTATTTGATGTTGGTATAATTGGTGGAAGGGAAGGGCAAAAACAAATCGTTTAACTAGGGATACAGGTGGACCCATTGCAACAATGAGATGTACAAGTATCTTTTCATTTACACTAAAACACACTGCTTTTCAAATTGATTTGTTCTGTTATTCCAACTCACTTACCAAGGAAGGAAAGGAAATGGAAAAGGAAACATTGAATACCAATGAACCTCTGAATATACCAAGGCTCAGGC
Organism: Dipodomys merriami; assembly: GCF_024711535.1. NCBI lineage: Eukaryota > Metazoa > Chordata > Mammalia > Rodentia > Heteromyidae > Dipodomys > Dipodomys merriami. The sequence continues at coordinate 307,921 of NW_027206548.1, read as the reverse complement.
CTGCTAGCTATTATTTCTTTGCTAGGAAATATAACAGGATATAGTCTACAGGTAAAGCAGGAGAACAAGCTCTCCACTGAGGCTGCAGAAAGGCTGATGAGGATGGGGCAAACAACTTTATCTAGGAAGTTTTAAAAAGTGTTGGATGTGGTAGGCTGACTCTGGTGGATGTGTAGTCAATGTTAGAGGACATCCATTGTAAAAGGCCATATAGAGATGAGGAGGATAACTGAAGGTGAATATGTGGTTAGAGAGGCTTGCTTTCTTGAATATAGATGTTTATAGAGTAGGTTTTATACTGTTGAAAATGAGACAGTTAAGGAAGGGATGCTTATTTAATGTTTTAGTTCCAGGAATTGGAAATATTTAACATTATCTTTGAAAATTGATAGTGAGATAAGTGCATTTACAATTTCAATTCCAACATATAGTCTTTCCCAATAAGTGGTTGTTCATTCTGAATCAGTTTAGAAATGAACCACCATAATATATTTGAACACACAAAAATAATGACCTAACAACTTGCCATGCATGGAATTAAAAAATATGTAACAAGGCTCATGTCTGAAATCCCAGCTGCTCAGGAGGCTGAGATCTGAGGATAGCTGTTTGAAGCCAGCCCAGACAGAAAAAAAATTGTGAAACTCATATTACCAATTAGCCTCCAAAAAAAAAGTAGGAGATTGATGTGTGGATCAAGTGGTAGAGTACAAGCCCTGAGTAATATGGTTCAGGGACAGCACCTGGATCCTATTTCAACCCTCCGTATTCATGCAAAACAATAAATTATGTGACTAAAGCATGTGGTGTATATTAGAGTTCTCATTTCTTATGCCATTCGTAGTATATATAACACAAAATTCAGTTTTGTACAGGTATTAATTATAGTTACTATAGTAGTATCAATTATTATAAACATATTATACATATATTACTTATAGATTACATAACATTAATGATATTATAATATATTATTCCTACATTATTAATAGTAATTATAGTAATATCAGTAAAATAGATATATGTTTTAGAAAAGGGAGTAAGTTTTCTTTGGTATAATGAGGAAGTAACAGTCACAAAAATTTTTCCTTTTAGATTATATTTGTATAATTATTTCTTTTGCATTCAAGATGCTGAATGTTAAAAGCATGTTTTCTTCATATGCACTGGTGTCATTGGCATGGAGTTGTTCTCCTAAAGCATTTACTCCAGGCAGCATAAACAGTGGAAGCTTGAATGATGGTCATTCAGGAATTTCTTTAGAAAATTAACCAATCTTGATTTGATTACTAACAAATTTGTACCCAATACCTTTTTCATTTAAAAAATATTTTCCTTCTATAGCAATTTCATTGCCATTATAGCTATAATTAGAAAAATAATGTAGATTCTTCTGTTCCTTATCTCTTAAAAGGTAATGTGACATTCACAGAACATCCTCAGATAAGCATGATGGAAAACTGGATTTGAATTCTAGGTCTGCAACTGGTCAGTCTCAAGTATTTGGGAAATTTGGTTGGCTTTGCCTGCCTAGTTCTTTAGATAGATAAATAGATTAGATAGATAGATAGATAGATAGATAGATAGATAGATAGATAGATAGATAGATAGGTAGGTAGATAGATAGATAGAGCTATAGATATAATGAAGTATTTAATAAAAAGCACAGAATCTTTTCTCAAGTATGTATATTTACATTTTGAAAAAGTAATATAAAAAGGGTAGACATTATTAAATGTATTTCTTTAAAAAAACGAGTGCATGTCAGGAATAACTTCCCTTCAGCTCATATAAGAAGATGAGTAATTGTATCTTTTGTATGTTTGCCATATGGTATTGCATGAATTTTCAAAAATTCATGTGCATTTTAAATAATGGTATTTATTTCATAGTCACAAACCAAATAATTGGAGTGGATGACCCAAATGTCTTATTTCAGTTTCCTGAATCAGATTCACAAGAGTCTAAATTTCCTAGTTATGAACATTTCTCCATGCAAACTTAACAACATAGAATGGAGTGTGAAGGTAGAGCCTTTATATATATTAGAGTAACATGCACCTACACTAGTCTGCACTCATGAAACACTGATATATTACAATTGTGTTCATATCAGAAATATACTTTAGCTTAAAGTAAAATGAGATGGACTGTATACTCTCAACCAAAGAGCAATGATCACCCACTGCAATTTTTCTCAGTGGGTAAACCCTCCCATGTATTTTACTGACTTAACTTCTATTTTGTGCTTTACAATTATTGGAGAGGTCACATTATGTCTACATACAATGCTGTAGCAGCCTTAGCTGACTTTCAGTTGTACCTCCATTCTTACGATCATGGTCAGCTCTGTAGCTGTAATCACATATTTAGTGGACATTTGATCTTGTCAAACCCTGATTTAAAATCCAGCTTTCACGTCTCATTGTCACAGTGTTAAAGATATCCCTCCTGTAGATTTATTTTATCTCCTTGTATTCCAGACACTGCCTTAGATGTTAGATTTTAAAGTAGAATTTTTGTACATTTTTATTGTAAAAATACTGTACAGAGGGGTCACAGTTAAATGACCAGGGCAATGAGTACATTTCCTATGGAGCATTGTTGCCTCGTCTTTTGTTTTTTCCCCTACGATCCCTTCCCTCCCACCTCCACAGCTACTCCCTCCCTCCCCCTCACCAGTTTTAAAGTTCATTTTCAATGGAGTGTCTTATACATCTCATTGTTACAAAAGGTCAACCTATATCCCTATTTAAGCAGTTACTTAATATCATCTTATATGGTCATATATCCATAGATTTTGACCTTTTCTGCTTCTCCTAGAAAGAAGTAGAAATTTGACTTTGCATTTGATCTGTTGAGGTATAGTGATGCCTGATGAACTGCATATATATATATATATATATATATATATATATATATATACATATACATATATATAAATAATGTTAATAATGTGATATTTTGACATATATTTGTTTAATTTTACAATTGAGGAAGTAAATACATATCACTTACAAAACTTTTCATGCTGGAAGTGGCACAGTAGCTCATGTGGTAGAGCGCTCGCCTTGAGCAGAAGAGCTGAGGGACAGCGCCCAGGCCCAGAGTTCAAGCCCCACAACCGACAAAAAAAAAAAAAAGAAAAAAAGACTTTTCATGCACTTTCGTATTGTTTTATTTTACAATTGAGGAAGCAAATGTACATCATTTACAAAATTGCTTTCATGTACTTTGTTATTGCTTTGTTGTGAACTTCCTAAATGCCAGGCATGGCAGCACATATTCAAACTCCCATCACTTCTGTGGCTGAGACAAGGCTGGAAAGTTCCAGGCCATCTGGGACTACAGAGAAAAAAGAGAAAAAGAACCTTCCAAAGGTTTTATTACATACTTTTTACACTTAGCCATTATGACCACCATAATGGAACTCCACTTCTTCACTAAGGACTCACAGGATGACTGCTGATGATTGGTATCTTGCCAGGTGCTCATATATGTTTGTGTATCTTCTTTGATAAAGTGTGTTTCCACCGTTTGTATTGAGGAGCTCAGAATATCAGTTCTGTCCACAACTCTGGAACAGCAGAGATGAAGGGATACCTGGCCAATGAACTGAGAAATTACAGAGAGGGAAAGGAAAGAGGGACACCAGGGGACCCAAAGGCTCACCACCAGTTTTTGGTGGTCCTGCTTAACAAACTTTTTATCCAACTTAATATAGGGGTGTGGCTAAAGTTATTTGCACAAACTAGGTCATCAATCTATCTTGTGGTTACAACCACTAACATGAGGTATACTTTGTATAAATAGTGACAATTAACTCTCTTACTGTTAGGGAGCAGAAGGGAGGAATACATATTTTAGCCATAAAATATCTTGTCTCATCTCCAAGATCTTACTATTTTAGTGTCCTAACAGCTGTATCTTAAACACACTTAAGGTAGTAACTTATAGCACTATCTTGCCTTGATGATTTGACTTTTCCAGGGTACATATCTCAGCCTTCTGAGTCTTGTTTAAGATGGCTTTCTAATCTTTTATCTCTTTCCAGATCTCACTGCTCAGCTCTAGAATCCCTCACAAGTAATCTTACAGTTGTATATTTTTGGAAAGGATTTTTTTTTCTAGGATAGGCTTCACTTTTTAAACTCTTAAGATTCCCTTTCTCTCCCTGTTCCTGTATCTTCCCCTTTGTGTGTAGGTTGTGACTGTGTGTGTGGGGTGTAGTAATGAGATTTGACTCCAGCCTTGAACTCTTGGTGTTTACACTCATGCCTGATGCTATACCATGTGAGCCAATGTTCCACTAGGCCTTTGACTGATCAATGGAACATCAATGTCTCATGGATTTGGCTACCCCAGCAACCTGTGAGCCATGGTCCTCCAATCTCAGCCTCCTGGGCATTTAGGAATAGGGATGAGCCACTGGTATCCAGATCTATTGCCAAGTGGTTTTTGGTTTTGTATTGTTGTTGTTGTGTTCATCCAAAATCTGTAAGGAAAACAAATCATTTATCATCAGGACTATTCACATAAAATATGCAGTGTTGAAAGATTAATTATGTTTGTCATCCTGTATGATTTTTATCAGTTTACAGATACAGTATGTAATTTGAATTTTTGAATTCTATTGTTGGAAACAGTTGAGTCACATATATAATTTGATTGTTCTTGATTTGGTTTTATAATGTGTTGTTTCAGAACAGAGTGTATTAAGGCTTAATTTTGCACTACTGAAACAAGACTTTTATGATTATTCAATGTCTTGTAAATTATAAGTTAATCATTTCTTGGCATCATGTGAGTGCCCGGTAGTTTCCTGTAGTCTTTCCAAGTGTTTTAGGACACAATGCCAGACACTTTTCTGAAAACATTTGAATTTACTGTTCTGACAAATATGTAAGATTGTACTTTATAAATCTCCTGGGATTTTCACTGTACTTCTCTGTACTCTCCAGTGATAAATTCATGTGACAGTTATGTTGATTTTCTCCCATGTTACATTCATCATTGCATCTTGGGAACTACTAGAATGCACTCCTGTTCTTCAGTCCATTCACGCCTTGGCCTGTATCCCTCTCACAGCAGAGAGCCATAGATTGGGAATATTGGGAATATTTCCTTTGCTGTCTTTATTTTCTAGCAATATATTAATTGAATTCACTCTCTAAAGTCTAATAATGCCTTGAAAATACTGTATTTCCATGGTTTTTTTCTTGTTATTTGGCTTCAGGGAAGAATTTAGGTCAAGCAGATTGCAAACAAGTCTCAATAAATGTTATTCATTAGATAATGTTAACTTGATGGTCTGACTGCCTGCTTCCTTTTCATTGTTTATTTTTCAATGTAGCCGTTTATTGTAGAAAATATTTCTGTGCCTATTTAATATTAATTCCTACTGTATGCAGTAATTAATTTTATTTCAACATCAACTCACAGTACCCTGTGAGTTTCTTCAGGGTATTTTTTTAGGGTACTTCACATTCTTGGATATCTTTTAACCATCAATGCGTCCAATGATAAAGGCATATTGCTTAAATCACCATTTTGATCACAAAAGGAAACCATACTGCAATCTCACTATATGGCAAGCAATTTTCTGGTTTTAAATTATTTTAGATTAAAATTGCTGTTGCAAGAATGAACATTCTGTGTATAATTTTATTATATTTTCCTAATTATTTAGTGTTAGTATATGTTCCAATATAGAAGTATAAAGTTAAAGAATTACTATTACTTTGTTTAGATTAAAATTTCTAAAATGTTCAGAGGAAAATTTCTATTTATTCACAATTTTAAGTCAATAGAGTGTCCATTATGACTAATGGAGAGAGTTTAAATTTTTGTGTTCCTTAAAGGAGTTGCTGGGTAATCAAATCCAGTGATTCATGTGTCAGTCTACTGTGTGCCTATGAGCCTGACGTGGCCTGTTGTTTTATTCTCACTCAATTAGAATAAAGAAAAATTTCAGTAGGAAGAAATTACTTGGTTAGTTTATCCAATATCTCTCATACATACAGAAATAGAATTAATTCTACACTGGCTGAAAATGGTATTCTTGCATTATTTTTATTAGTAGTTGCTGTTTTTTTATAGCCTCTCCCTTCCCCCTTGAACTCCTGCCTCTATCCTATCCCCTCTCACAAGCTCAACTTGACCCACTTCCATTCAGCCCCTCTTTTGAAACCCTGTCCTGCTACACCTGAAATCCCACCCTCAATTAACCTACACCGTAGTAGCCCTGCTATAAACTTTCAAAGCTCTGTTTGCAACCAGCCTCCTTCCTCAAATCCCTGGTCTGCTACTTGGAAATCCCTCTTCCACTCCATCTACTCTTTTCTCTGCCCCAAAGAAACATATCTCCTCCCTCAATACCCAACTTGTTCTACCCAGAACTTCACTTCCATCCGGCTCCTCCCTTGAATCCCCACCCTTATTCTCTGGATGCCCTGCCCCTACCTAACCTAGTCCCTCCAAACCCACCCTTCCCTTTAAGCCTACCCTCAACCAGCCTTCTCCCTCAAGCTCCTTAGAGGCTCCAGGGAACATTTCTCCCCTTTGCCCTTCCCCCACCCCATAACTAGCCTACTCCTACAGCCCAGACAACCCTTTCAAAGCCCTTCCCTGAACTACACTCCTCCCATGAAGCCCTGTCCTGCTACATCAAAATCCATCAGCCACCCTATATTTGCCCTTGAAGCCCTGCTTTGTTTCACTAGAAGCTACTGGCACAGCCCACCTCATCCTTGGAAAGCCCGAGTACTTCACCAGATACCTCCCTACCTTTCCATCTATTCTCTGTAAGTCCTGCCATTCTCCCCCAATAATCCAACCCTCAGCTGAGCTCCTCATCCAACCCCTAGTTGGGGTTCTCTCTGGAATCCACACTCCACTCCACAGGATACCCTGCATATAATTATCCTAAACCCTTGTAGCCTTACCACCTTCTGAAAGCCCCACCTCCAACTAGCCTCATGGCTCCAAGCCCTGCCCTTCTCCACCAGAAAATCCCACCATCCTTGCTCATTCTGGAAGGCCACATTGTTCCACTGGAAACCATTCCACCAGTTGGCCTCCTTCTGGAAGGCTTACCAGGCTTGACTGGAAGCACCTGTCCATCCCTATCCCCTTCTTTGAAGGTTTGTCTTGCCCTACTGGAAACCCTGCCCACAATAGGCTTACTCCTTAGATATCCTGCCTCCTAACACTGAAGTCCCCACTCAATCTTACTCCATCTCTCCAAGTCTTGGCTGGCCTCACCGAAAACCCCACCCTAACTAGTCCTTTGGATCCTCAACGCCCTGTCCTGACAAGGCTCATTCGTCCATTGCTGCCCCCTCCTGCTCTGCCAGAAATCCTTCCATCTTACCACATGCCAGAAAGTATGGGGTTTTCCACCAGAAATGCTGTCCTTTACTAGCCCACTTCTTCATAACACTGCTTCCCTCTCAGAGCCACACCCCTCAATAAGCTTCTCCCCGTCAGCCCAGCCTTCCTCCACCAGAAAGCCTGCATTCCATCAGCCTCTTCCCTCAAATTTCCCACCCTGCTCTACGGGAAATCCCATTTTACATATCCCATGCAGGCCCACAGCGCTCCACCAGTAACCCCTCCTCTAAGTAAACTCTGTGAGAGCTTGAGGGTCCGGGAAGTCCTGCCCCATGCTGATTCCATCTTCATGCACGCCAGGCCACTTGGGGGAGAGGGGTCAAAGGGTGGCTTGGGGGACAGGCCACCAGATGTAGCAACAGGGGTTTCTGGGCAGGGGATGGAAAGAAGGAGATGCCACAAGAGACACATGAGAAGAGACATGGCTCCTGGACCAGAGCTGTGCCCAGCTCTCCTCAGGCTTGAGGAGAATCTGGGATGGCCCGAGGAAGCTGGATCAAGGAGATATCTGGGAAATCCCAGGCTGTCAGAGAAGGCTGGAGGAAGTCCGGTCAGGCAGGGAGACCTGGGGAAGCCCTAGACAGCTGAGAGGACTGCACAGAGTTGAGAGGCCTGTGAGGAGCAGGGAGGCCTGCAGAGAGCTGAGAGGCCTGTGAAATGCGGAGAGGACTACAGAGAGCCCAGAGGTTTGTGAAGAGGTGGAGAGGCCTGTGGAGAGGTAGAGAGGCTTGCAAAGTGGCCAATGGAGAGTGGAGAGGCAAGGCTTGCAAGGAGGAGGAAAAAGGAAAACAACTTGCCCCCTGGAGGTTGCAGTTGCTCCTAATTCTAGTAACCTAGGGCAGGGTTGCAGACACATTAGTAAAACACCTTTGACATCTTTAACTGTGCTTATGTGTATTTTCTCGCTCACAGGTCATTACATCTCCTCGCTTGCAGCCCCATTCTTCTCTTAGCTGGGCCTGAAAACAATATCTTCCCTGGTAATCCTGCCGTTTTCCTCTGAACATGGCTATCTCTGAACTTCCTTCCTAAAGCCTTGTCCTGTTCCACTGGAAACCCCGCCCTACAAATCCAATACTTCTTACCTCCTCCCAAATGTCTCAAAGCCCTACCCAGACTGGCCTCCACTCTCAAAACCCTGCCCTGCTCTACCACAGAGGCTGTGGCAAAGCAAGCTCCTTCCTGGAAAACTCAAGAGGGGTTGACTGGAAATCCCACACCACCTCAACCACGAAGGTCTTACCTAGTAACTGTTTTATTTCAAATGTGATTTTAAGTTGGTATACAATTCATATTACTCAACACGATAAAACAGTTTTACAAAAAGGAAACATCCAACTGTGATAGCTATTAGATGCCTTAGTCTAGTTTGGGGTTATGGTACCAGACAGATACATATTGTGTGAAGGAATTATCTTATATTGTAAAGCTTTCTTTGCAGGTATTATTAATGTTTCATAAGTGATCATTTTATTTCTAGAAAATTTATGCACATTTGTGCCCATTAACTTTAAGAATATTAGTTATTTTGGTTGAGGAAAGAGTATTAGAGTGCAAAATCTGACTTTCACCTCATCTGTTTAATGAATAATTTCAGAGTTCCATTCCATACTATGTACTGGAGTTTTAATAACAGAAGTTCTCTAAATACCAGAATGAACTTTCAGATTCTTCCTTCCACTAAGGTTCCCTTTGGGAAAAAATGAATTGGGATTATACAGCTAAAATGTTAGAAATAAAAAAGTATTATTATATAATTATATAGTTATATAATTATAACAGGTGAAGAACCACCCAATGTGTCTTTCATTTTCTAACAAAAGGAACTTAAGGATATTTAACTATAGACCTTCTGAAGGCTAAAATACAAAAATATAAGATATGCCCTGTGTATTTCTGAAAACAAAACCAAAACAAGGAAAGACAATAATGAAGCAGAAGGGAATTAGGAACGTTGTGTGTGTGTTATATAACTGGAGACTGTAAGAAATACAATGAATCAGGTAAAAATACCTTTGGTCAGAATGTCTGTTTCATTGTAAATCTTACTTTTGTTAACCTCTGACTGAATATTTGTTTCAGCAGTGATATGCCCAGGAGCTGTGTGGTTAGGCAGTTTCATCATTGCAAGATCATCAGAATGCTGGTCTCCCACACACTTTACCATACCTCCTAGATATGCAATCCTGTTGGTCCAACACTTTAAGCCAGTCCTGTGTTTTATCAAAGTATGTATGTTATTGGTTTATTTAGGCTTTATTTTTGTTTATTTAGATGTCCTCTGGTCCAGGAGGAGGCATCAATAACAGTTTGTTAGTGGTGAACACATGTATGTATCCTTGGCTGAAATCTGCTCTTGTTTTATCTAGGCTGCTCCTAGAAATAAATAATGACAATTATATCTAACATGGTATAGTGTCACTATTAACGTCTATCACATGTTGACTATATGTTTTTTATATTTCTTTTTACCACTCTCTCTCTCTTTCTCCCTTCTTCCTTCTTTCTTCCCTCCTTCCTTATCTCCTTTACTTCCTTCCTTCTTTTTTCTTTCTTTCTTTCTTCCTTCCTTCTTTCCTTCCTTATCTCCTTCACTTCTTTCCTTCTTTTTTCTTTCTTTTCTTTCTTTCTTTCTTTCTTTCTTTCTTTCTTTCTTTCTTTCTTTCTTTCTTTCTTTCTTTCTTTCTTTCTTCCTTTCTCTTTTAATTTTAATTTAGATACGTTGTTTGTTAGACAGATATTCTACAAATAAGGACACATCAACAATCTTTTTTATTTACTGACTTTGCTCATACATTATCAGTTTTGTTGATGGCAAAACAGAGACTAGGCTAAGCTCATTCTTACCTTGGTCTGCCAATTAGCTGGGATCACAGAATGCATTTCAACCTGCCTGGCTTTAGGGAGATATGGAAATCTTATTACCTCCCTTCCCAGACTGATTCTGAATTGTGATCCTCTCAAATTCTACTTCTTCAGTTAACTATGTGACCTTCAATAGCCTGCCCTCTCTATAGGTGATCCAAATGAATGGTTAAAGGCAATAATAGTCTCTTTGTGCCAGTCTTGGGGGTTGAACTCTGGGTCTAGTCAATGTCTCTAGGATCTTTTGGCTTGACACTTGATCCACAGTGACACTTCAGGTGTTTTTCTGTGATTAATTTTGGAGATAAGAGTCACACAGTCTTTCCTGCCCTTGCAGGCTTTGAACAATGATCCTGGGGTCTCTGCACCCTAAGTAACTCGGATTACAGGGGCAAACCACAGTTGCATGCCTGCAATTTGAGTTTAATCACTGGCATAAATATTAAATGTAGGGTAAGATTGAAAATATAATTACAATAGTCAAATATTTTAGAAAGTAATTTTGTTTCTCATTAGTAGCTCATCTTTACCAGAACTAAGGGATTATTTTTCTGTTTGTCATCTTGTATGTCATTTGGAAAATTAAACTTCATGTCTTCAAAGTGGGATAAAGGATTATGAATGGCCTTATGTACCAGCTCACATCTATGATCACTATCAGAAATCAGAGATCAAGAGTATCACACTTTGGACATAATCTGGACAAAAGTTTACAAGTCCCAATCTGCACAAATAAGTGAAGCATGGTGACTCATGCCATTAATCTCAGCAACACAAGAGACATAGGTAGGAGTATCATGGTCCATGCATTGTCCACACAATAAAGAGATTTTAAGATAACCTAAAAGCACAAAAGGCAAGAGGTACCAAAAGATTAGAGTTATAAACAATAAATACATGTAAAATTAAATGCATATTTAAAATCATTAATTTTAATTGGAAATTTGATTTCATACCTATTTCTCCACCATTTTTGTTATTTATGGGCCTGAATTCTAGGCCTAGGTGCTGTCCCTCAGCCCTTCAGCTCAAAGCACCTGCTCTACCACTCGAGCCACAGCGCCATTTTCTTTTTTTTTTCTGCTAATGTGCTGCTAAGGAATCGAACCCAGGGCTTCATGAATGCAAGGCAAGTACTCCACCACTGAACCACCTTCCCAGACCCTATTTCTACACCTTTTATGTCTTCATTAGTTTGCCTTTCTGCTCTTGATTTCACTTCCACATATGATTACTCGATTCCTGGTGTTTATTTTATTGGACTATAAGTTAGTTTTCCTAATAAATTATATAATTTAATTTCTAATATGAATCTATCATATTTCACTCCTTACAATTATGTGCACCAAGTTTACCCAATTGTCTATTGTATATTTATAGATTAATTCTGTCTTCCTCAGGTGAGAGAAAACACACATTCTTACTTTCTTTTGGCTTAACTTAATCTAGTTTTCACCAGGTCTTACCATTTCTTAAAATGATGCAATATCATCCTTTCTAATAGATAAGTAAAATTCCATTTTGTATATATTCCACCTTATCCTGGTTTATTTTTCAACTGAGTGAAAATGTCTAAATGTCATTTCTTGTATTTGGTGTGATCCATCTCTCAATGTAGCATTTAAATTTGCATAACTTTTGTCTTTTTGTGTTTCCATGTGTTTAATGTTTTGCTTTTTATTCTTTATGCCATTTCTGGCATTTGCGTTAAGGGACTTGCACTCTCCTTTGACATTTTGCACTCAAAGCTGGCATTCTACTACTTGAGCCAAAGTTCCGTTTCTGGATTATTGCTGGTTAATTGGAGATGAGAGTCTTATGAACTTTCTGTCCAGCCTTGCTTCACACATCAGTTCTCAGATATGCATTCAGAATATCTAGGATTATACACAAATGTCAGCCTAACCAGGGAGATTCTCTGTGTTTTACGTTATTCCTGTTATCTTACTGATATTAAGTAAATGGCAGCAACTTGTTATTATTTCCTTAATATTGTGCATGCAAACTATTCTATAACAAAAACTGCCTTTATTCATTCCTTGGCCTGATGCCTTACATTTTTATATATGTCATTATATAAACCATTAGTTCAATATGATACATAAATCTGCTTTTTTTTCTGTCAGTTGTGGGGCTCTCTCATGGACTTTCCTGCTTGGACTGGCTTTGAATTGCGGTCCTCAAATCACAGCCTCCAACGATTATAGGTGTAAGCCACCAGTGCCTGGCTTAGAAGGACTTCTTTTTTTTTTTTTTTTACTCTCATTTTGCTTTCTTTTTTTTTTTAATTTAATTTTATTTTATTTGAGAACATACTGTACAGAGGGGTTACAATTACATGGGCAGGATAATGCATACATTTCTTACCAAGCATTGCAGCCTCCTCCTTTGTTTACCCTTCACCTCCCTTCCCAGCCACCCCCCTCCCCCCCACACAATCATACCCCCCTCCCTCCCCCACACCGACATTGTAAAGCTGGTTTTGACATGACATTTTGTACTTCTCATTGTTGCAACAGGTCCACCTGAATCCTTAAACGACTTGTTTGTCCCCATCTCCTCCACATGTTATACTGACATCAAATAAAGTGAAAGCGGGGGTTACACTGTGGGGGAGGGACATACAAAGCAACAAAGAAATAATCTTATAAATGCGTTAGAAACACATGCATGAAAGAAACGAAAACATTAAAATACATATTTAAGGGTTCATTTTCCTAACATCACATTATCTGACCTTTTCCGCTTGACTCATACCCTATACTAGATATTGCAAATAAGGGAAACCATGGGACCTATGTTTCTTTGGGCCTGGCTTACTTCACTTAATATAATTTTTTCCAAACCTTTCCATTTCCTAACAAATGGGGAAATGTCATTCCTTCTGATGGAGGCATAGAATTCCATTGTGTATATATACCACATTTTCTTGATCCATTCATCTACTGAGGGGCATCTGGGTTGGTTCCATATCTTAGCTATGGTAAATAATGCTGCAATAAACATAGTTGTGCTGGTAGCATTTTTCGCAGCCCCCAAGAAGGTGGATAACATGGCAGGAACTCCCAAATACCTCTCAGTCCTATCTCTTAAGGTTAACGGACTGAACTCTCCAATTAAGTGACATAGACTGCCTAGTTGGATTAAAAAACAAGACCCTTCTATCTGCTGCCTGCAGGAGTCACATCTTGCCCGTAAAAACAAACACATTTTCAATGTTAAAGGCTGGAACAAATCTACCAAGCAAACGGCCCTCATAAACAGGCGGGAGTTGCAATCCTAATATCAGATAAAATAGACTTCAAATTAAAATTCGTGAGAAGAGATAAAGAAGGTCAAAATAGCTTTCAAAGGACATGACCCTGTGCTCATTTCCAATCTGTATTGTATAAGCTTTTTTGTCACAAGTCACAGTTTAATCTCCAGCTTTATGACTTGCTTACAAACAAATTATGAGAAAATTTTAAACAAATGCATAAGTAAAGTTGGCCAGGCGCTAGTGGCTCACTCCTGTAATCCTAGCTACTGAGGAGGTGGAGATCTGAGGACCGTGGTTCAAAGCCAGCCCAGGCAGGAAAGGCCATGAGACATTTATCTCCAATAAACCACCAGAAAATTGGAAGTGGCACGGTGGCTCAAGTGGTAGAGCACTAGCCTTTAGATGAAGAGTGGAGGGACAGTGCCCAGGCCCAGAGTTCCAGCCCCATGACAGACAAAAAAGAAAGAGGAGGAGGGCTGGGAAGGTAGCTCAGTGGTAGAGTGGTATCCTTGCATGTATGAGGCCCTGGTTTCAATTTCTCTGCACCACATAAGCAGAAAAAGCCAGAAGTGGCACTGTGCCTCAAGTGGTAGGGTGCTAGCCTTGAGTTGAAGAGCTGAGGGACAGCACCCAGGCCCAGAGTTCAGGCCCCATGAGCGCCAAAAAAAAAAAAGTAGATAGTTGTCTCACCCCCAAGTTTACTCATTACTTACCTTCAATGATAATAAGCTTATCTTGTTTCATTTATAATATACCTCACCTACTCTTCTCCCTCCTTCCCAGTATTATTTTAGAGAAAGTATATGACCATTTTATTCATTAATACTTCAAAATATAGATGTAAAACAATATTACCAAGTGTTGTTTCTCCAGTTTTTTTTATTGCTCAGTTTTTAGATACTGTCATGTTACTCAGACTAAGTAGTGGAGTAGAAGGGTGCTTTAAGTATTTACAAGTACTCTGTTAGCAAATGGAATATTGTCCCAATTCTTTGCATTCACCAGGTAGCTGATTGACTAATTTTTACTTCATCCTACACAAAAAAGTAGAGGGCATATGGCTTCTTGAATAACACTAGTGACTATCAATAGAACAACCCTGTGTCATTTGTTTTTATCATCCCTTCAGAAAGCTATGGTGAAGGTTTTTGTTTTCCTTCTTATTCTAATGAATTGAACTTCACTAATATTTTACCTGACTAAGCCATTCTTTGTCCAGCATCCTTATGTTCATGTGACCCACGCCCCTGTCTCCCTTACTGTCTCTGTCATGTTGGGTCTTCTTTTTTTTTTTTTGTCTTTGGTTGGTCGTGGGTCCTGAACTCTGGGCCTGCGCACTGTCCCTCAGCTCTTCAGCTCAAGGCTAGCGCTCTACCACTTGAGCCACACCCATTTCTGGCTTTTTCTGTGTATTGGTGATGAGGAATTGAACCCATGGCCTCATGCATACAAGGGAAGCACTCTACTACCACTTAGCCACCTTCCCAGCCTTCCTGTTGGGTCTTCTTGAACCCTCCGTCAAATGCCTTGCACAGCATTAACTATTTGGTACATTTATTTTAAAACAGTAAGTTTCTTCAAAATTAACTCCATAACCCTGTCTGGAGGCCTGAATCCTATGTTTGTAAGCATAGTCTGTAAATCTACATTATAAAGGGAAATCTTTAACATTGTTTAAGCAACAGAAATCTCACAAAAAAATTCTCTATCCCTGCCTTTGTCTCTTCATCTGATAGTGCATATCTTTTAGAAGTCAGCTTCTTCAACTATTGGGTCAAACCTTCCAGAAGGAAAACTTGCAGATATTACTTTTGGGCATAATCTAAACTAATCTGCCAGTTTTGTTTAAGTAGTAGGTTCTTCCCTCTCCTGATACTGGACAAGGGTTTAGTTCACTGCCACAAAGTGGTCTGCTGAATCTGCTCTTCTCATACTTGGGACAAGTATGTGATGTTATTTCATGGTACCATATGTCTGTGGAGTGTCATGAAGTAAATTTTCTAAATGTCCTTTTCCTGGCTTTCTAGAAGAATATCACTGAGAAAGATCATAAGCAGTCCCTGCAGCTCACATTCCATTCACTGTTCACATATTTTAGGTAAGTTTGATTCTCCTCGATTATTGAATAATTCTAACCTCTGTAGTTATTTTTCTTTAATTAGTCCTTCCTTCTGTGCTTTTGGAGTAGTGCTTCTTCTACCCAGAATTTAGAGAGTTTCTCGAGTTCCTACTAGGCATGAGAATGACTAAAATAGTGATAGACTGATACTCTTCTCAAGACCTTAATCCAAGGCCCTTATAAGACAAGGTAGTATTGAACCCAGTGAAAACTTCTTCAGACCTTCAGTCTCTAATTAAATATCAAAGACAAAAACTAAAACCAAAAAAGTTTGGGGTCCTCAGTCTTCAATTACAACAACTGAAAATGCAGAGTAGTAATGTGTAGAAAGAAACATTCCAGGAAGAGAGTATATGGAGACTTACAGTCCCATCAGAAAAGCAGATGGGACTGTAGAGTTCCTTAATGGAGGCACAGACTCTTGAAAGAGGGAGGGAACTGAGCATCTGCTTACAAGTTGGACTATCTGGTCTGGATGACAGATTTAGGGCTATTTGTATAAAATGCTTTCAGAATCAGTTAATGAAGATGATGATAGGTCCTGGAGGTGTTGCATGAAGAACATTTGAAGATACAGGGATTGTTAGCCTGGATTGTTGAGTTACCAGTCATGATATCAGATATATTGAACACTGATATCAAGGTAATTTATGTGCCTGTGCTTTTGGAAGGATATATGGACAGACAGTGGCATAGTCCTAGTTGTAACTACGATTTGTCTTCCTGACCCAGACCCCTCTATTTCATAGAACTGATGCTGACACCTCTCTGTGTTCTTTATTTGAACCTGACCAGGAAAAGCCTCTTCCTACAAACAGGTGTGAGTTTGTGTCCTTTCAGTGATAAAGATCCAGGTGGCCTTATACTTATACCTGAGAAAAGTGACCTTGCTGGCATGAACATTGGTGAAGTCCTAGCTGTCATGAATACCCTCCTTTGTGTGGCTGCTCGAGAGGTACATCCTGTTTTCTTCTCCATTCTTTACCTCATGCTTCTTTAAGAGTATTTGATAAGACATTTATTGTAGGGGTTTTTTGGAGGGTGGGTGGGATTGATGGTACTGAGTTTGAAATCACTGCCTCATTCCTGCTAAGCAAGTGCTCTACCACCTGAGCTGTGCCTCCTAGCCCTTTTTACTCCTGTCATTTTGAGGATAGTGTCTCAGTTTTTGCATGGTCTGGCCTGAGATCCTCCTGGTGCTGGTCTCCAAAGTAACTATAGTGGCAAGAGGTACACCCCAAGCTATCCTTTAAGGTAAGATGTAGTGAACTTTTTTCTGAGTGTTCCTTGAACTACAGCTGCGATTATAGCATGATCTACCATACCTGGCTACAGTCTTAACTTTTTTAGTATTGTTTTTGCCATCACATCAGTTTTCTCTCATATGTCTAGACTATTCTGCCCATCTCTGTGTCCTCCTTAAAATTCTCACTACAAGATCATTGATATGTGCTGTCTTTCCAGTTCACCATATCATTCTGATCTCCATTTTTATTTCTGCCATTTTCTATAATTTCTCTTTCTCTTGTAGCACATCTAAATCCTGCATATTCTTCAATCTCTAAAAACTTCTTCAAGCTCTTACCATTCTCAGTCAAAGCCACTGGGTGAAAACTTCAGGGTTCTCACAAGTTGATAGAAACAGGAGCTCAACATGCTGGAACAAAACTGAAACCTGGCTCTTCAACTGGGCCATTCAACTCTGAAATCTCACTGACTGTCCAAGAGAGTTTCCCATAATCCCTTACCACTGGGACATCAAGTACTTGACCTTTCTTCCCTTTCTCTCATCTGTGATACAGAGGACATTGCATATACAATTAAACTTTCTAGGCCAGAGATTATTGCAGTCACTGAATTATCTTCTTGTAAAAGCAAGCATTTATGGTTATAGGGAGGGAGATAGAGTTACATTAGGAGAAAAAAAAGTAAAAATGGTCTAAATTACACCAAGTCTGAGCTTTTTGCTCATGTCTGTTAGCTCAACAATGCCTACCCAATGCCTGTTGTGTTTGAGGCCCCACGTTAGATACAGAGGATACAATGATAGAGGAACCCAAACAAATGTGTGATTACATAGTTTTGTACATAATTCAGGCTGTCAAAGGATGAGCACAGGTCTAGGGAGAGGGAATGCAACTAGGGAAAAGCATTTTGGAAAAGAATTGCTGAGCTCAGGGAAGGACTTTGAATAGGCTTAAACAAGCAAAGAGGAAGTTAGAGACATTTCAAATGGAGGGAGGTACACCTACAATGGGCCTGTGATAAATGGGAAGGAACAGGTTACTAAAAAGGGGATGATAATGGGTAGATTCTGAACACGAGGTATTCATGGTTTTATTGGCCTTAAGGTGGTAAGACCTAGTTGCACTCTCAAGATAGAAATTGTGGCTAAATTGAGCTGCAGAGTTGAGGGATAGCGCCCAGGCCGAGAGTTCAAGCCCCACAACCAGACCCAAAAAAAAGAAAGAAAGAAATTGTGGCTAAAGATTTGTAACCAGTAACGAACAGGAAGTCATGATTGGGGACTGCCTCACATCAGTCATGGGCATCTTGAGCAAATCTACAAGGAAGGTAACCAGGACAGTAGGAAGGAGTATCAGGAAGAAATTCTGGCAGAGAAAGGGAAAGAACTTAAAGAGGGCCAGAGTTTGCAGAGCCTGAGTTTCAGTGGAGGGGCTTTGCTCTCCAAGTGGTAACTGGGGAGTGATCCAATAGAGACAGTAGAATGGGACTGAAGGAAAAGCAAAGCCACAGCATGAAGGGACTATTTCAAAATGTGGTTCACATACAAAAGAATAGATATGGAGGGACAATAAGTGAAAACAACTCTCTGTAGTATCATTCTTCAGTGTGTGTTCACAGGTTCCTTGTTTTCCTTTCTAGTTATCCCTGTACAATGTGTTGGTTATTGCTTGTTTTTTTTTTTCACCTTGATAGCATACAATCTTCTGTGAAATATTTGATTTGTTTAACAATGTTTTGGAGTTTCATTCATGTGTTGTCACTTGTATTCACTGGTGTACCACAATAGTCTCTTTATGGCATACCATAATTATCTGCTTAACTTGGAGAGGCATATGGGTTGATTCTAGTTTAGAGGAATTAATTAATTACAGACAGTGCTAATATTAGCATATTTCATAGTTTTTTGTTTTGTTTTGTTTTGTTGGTTGTGGGGCTTGAACTCTGGGCTTGGGTGCTGTCCCTCAGCTCTTCAACTCAAGGCTAGCACTCTAACATGTGAGCCACAGTGCCACTTCTGGTTTTCTGGTGGTTTATTGGAGATAAGAGTCTCACAGCCTTTCCTGCCTGGGCTGGCTTTGAACCACAATTCTCAGATCTCAGCCTCCTGAGTAGGTAGGGTTATAGGTGTAAGCCACCAGCATTTGGCACTTCATAGTTCTTCTTCTTCTTCTTTTTCTTTTTTGTTGGTCGTGGGGCTTGAACTCTGGGCTTGGGCACTTTCCCTGTGATCTTCAGCTCAAGGGGAGCACTACCACTGGAGCCACAGTGCCACTGCCGCGGACCGGGTTCTGTCGGGACGACGGAGGATACCTAGGGGAGGAACCTGGAATAGGATGGGGAGATGGCAAACAGACATCTCACACACATTAGGAGTGGATGCTGAGTGCTGAGTGCGATTTAATGCAGAGGATAACAAACTTTTATAGCAAAAAGTCTCCAAAAGAAAGGGCAAAAGGTTACATAATCTTGCTGCAGGGCTTCATTCTTGGGCAGTCACCAGCTGGTTGCCTGAAAGGGCAAAAGGTTACACAACCTTGCTGCAGGGCTTCATCCTTGGGTGGTCACCAACTGGTCGCCTGATAGGCACTTGTTTCCGGCTTTACCTCTATTTTTAAGAAATACAATGGGTTTCGATGATTGTCACCAATTAACCACTACTTTTTTCTATAGAGGCCTTAACTGTCCCATTAAGATCTTTCCTGTTTCTTCTTTAATAGTAAACACCAAGGAGACTTAGATTTGGCAAGTCTCTTAGTAAATGAGGAAGTTCTTTCTCCTAAGTAGTTATCTCAGCAATTGCCATACATTCTTTCTGTTCTAGCTGAGCCTACAGCTTCTTGTAAATTTCTTACAATTCCTTCTGCTGAAGTGACTTTGTGAAACCCCCAATACTTTTATATTTGCTTATGGCTCGTCTACTAGCTTCCATAAGAGGGGTTTCAGGGTAGCACTTAACTCTGGTGAGTTAGTCATATTTTTAAGACACTCATCAGATATTGGAGTCGTCAAACACTCTTAAGAGCTTTGAATAAGGGAACGTTGACAATGAGTAAGTACAATGAGCAGTAGAAACAGTAAAAGATTAATAGGCACTCGTATGAGGAAAAGATAGGCAGAAACACATATTTTCCAGGGGTTTTGCCAGCCTTTTCCCAGGAGTAGGCCTCTTAGAAGCCCTATTCTCCGAGGTAGACTTCGGTGAAGTCACAAAACTTGGAGATAGGTTTCTGTAAAGCCCCATTCTCTGAGGTAGACTTCGGTGAAGTCCCAAAACTCAGAGATAGGTCTCGAGGCCCCTATCATGGTCTGATAGATGATTTCCCATGCTAAGCAGACTCTACTGGGGTAGGCGTGGCATGCCACTTCTGGTTTTCTGGTGATTTATTGGAGATAAGAGTCTAACGACTTTTCTGCCCAGGCTGGCTTTGAATTGCGATCTTCAGATCTCAGCCTCCTCAGTATCTAGGATTATAGGCCTGAGCCACTGATGCCCGGCTACTTATAATTCTTCTTCTTCTTCTTCTTTATTTTTTTTGTATGTCGTTCATAGGGCCTGAACTCTGGGTCTGGGTGCTGTCCCTCAGCTCTTCAGCTGTAGACTAGCACTCTACCACTTGAGTCTCAGCACTACTTCCAGATTTTTCTGCTTATGTGGTGCTGAGGAATCGAACTGAGGGCCTCAAGCATGCAAGGCAAACACTCTACCACTGATCCACCTTCCCAGTTCCAACTTCATAATTCTTATGTGACAGACCCTATGGAGGTTAGATGCCCCTTCAGAGAAAGTCCAAAGAACAAAGATGACAAAGAGTTACAAAAAGATCATGAATTATTTTCAAGTAGGTTTTTAAAATAAAATAAAAAAGTGAGAAAATCCCATCTTCCCTTCCAACATATAGGCACAATTTTTTTTTCAGGTACACAAAAAATCAGACACAAATTGAATGGGCATTTCTAAAGTTTGGGCTCATTAGTATACAGGTTCATCTTCAACAGACATCTTTAAGCATTTTCAATGGTAGGAAGATTACAAGCTACTTGGCTACTTCTTTCATTTAGAAATTATAAATTCTGTAGTCATTTAGTCAATTCTCCTAACTTAAAATATTATGTTTTCTAAAAACATCCTCCTTATAGAGAGATTCCACACAGTGGTCCAATTTCAATCCTTTGTAAATTACGCTTTTAAAAATTAAAGGTTGGGCTGGGAATGTGGCTTTGTGCTAGAGTGCTTGCCTAGCATCCAGGAAGCCTGCCATTTGATTCCTCATTACCACATATATAGAAAAATCCAGAAATGGTGGTGTGGCTCAAGTGGTAGAGTGCTAGCCATGAGCAAAAGAAGCTGTGGGACAGTGCCCAGGTCCTGAGTTCAAGCCCCAGGACTGGCAAAAGTAAAAAATTTTTTAAAAATTAAAGGTTTCACCAGGTGCTAGATTACAGCTAATCAGATAGCTGAGATCCAAGCCAGTCTGGGCAGGAAAGAATATAATAATTTTTTTTTTTGGATCCGGTCATGGGGCCTGAACTCTGGGCCTGGGTGCTGTCCCTCAGCTCTTCAACTGAAGACTAGCGCTCTACCACTTGAGCCACAGTGCCACTCCCGGCTTTTTCCTTTTTGCTTATGTGGTACTGAGGAATTGAACCCAGGGACTCATGCATGCAAGGCAAGCGCTCTACCACTGAGCCACCTTCACAGCCCAGAATATAATAATTTTTTTATCTCCAATTAACCACATCTTTTCCCCCCACTCCCCAGAAACGCCAGAATTGGAGATGTGGTTCAAGTAATAGAGCAGTAGTAGCCTCAAGCAAAAAAGCTGAGGGACAGCACTCAGGTCTTTAGCTCATGCTCCAGAACTGCCACCAAAAGAACAAATAAATGCTTCTGTTCTTTTTAGTGATATATATTTACCATTTAAAAACAATATGTAGCTCCTAGTTCTTCAAGTACCTTGACACTGGTCTTTAGCCTGAAATTAGACATGCTTTTCCAAAAATGAAGAGCTAACATTTAGTGAGATCACTGCCCCCAGTCACACAATATCAGTGATATCACAAGCAATGCTGTTTTTGTTGTTGTTATTGTTGTTTAAACCTAATAAAGAGGTCACATGACTATAGCATAACAATTTTTGATGTTTGAATTTATATTTTCATTTTCAAATGAATTGCTCGAAAATGTGATTTTCCTATTGTCCTTCAATGATGGATTATCTTTATTTTTTCCATATTTTATTATCAATTTATGGTACATGGTAGATTTATTTTGACATGTCCATATATTCATACAATGTGGGGGCTGGGAAGGTGGCTCAGTGGTAGAGTGCTTGCGTTGCATGCATGAGGCCCTGGATTTGATTCCTCAGCACCACATAAGCAGAAAAAGCCAGATGTGGCGTTGTGGCACAAGAAGTAGAGAGCTAGCCTTGAGCTGAAGAGCTGAGGAACAGCGCCCAGGCCCAGAGTGCAGGCCCTATGACTGACAAAAACAAAACAAAATAAAACTCATGCAATGTACCTTGATCAAACTCACACCTTCTTTTCAACTCTCCCTCAACTCTGCTAGCGAGAGATTTGATTGAAGACTCAGGAGAAGGGCCCAGAGACAGAAGATTCATTACAAGAAAGAGATGAACAATAGGGTGGGCGTCTTGGGGTGCAGAAGATGTCTTGTGGAGCAAAAAGAATATTTATAGGTTCCACAAAACTGCAGAGCAATAGGGAAGTTTTCCTAACACCATTTTTCTTGGTTCAATTCTGGATTGAAAGCTCTTTCATAACTTTGCCCCATACACATAGTATTTTTTTGTTTTTGCTTTGCCAGTGACCGCTGCTTCTATAGAGATATTTCCTGCCCAAGTTCGGGGAACACCTTATTTGGACATTTCCTGTTTGTCTGTTTCTTTGTAGTGTGAGCTGATGATGCTCAGTGAGGCACCAGGGGAAGTTGGCTCTGTGCTCTTTTTTCTGTTCTGATCTGTGCAAAGTAGCCTGTTCTCCTGGTGCTATCTGCAACTGAAGAGCAAAGATCTGGAGCCAAAGATCTTACTGTGGACCTTATAGAAAAATGTGAGTATCAATACACAATCCATGAAAACAGATAATTATAACTCATGCATCAAGGATGTATATGGCTTATTTCAGTTCAGATCTATAGTTATTTCTGCTTTTGTTTTTTTTATTTGGAAGGTTTTGTTTTGTTGAGACCATATCTCACTATGTAGCTGATGAATGTCCTGAACTTGTGACTCTCTTGCCTCAGCCTCTCAAGTGCTGAAATTACAAGCCTGTGTCACCACCTTGTTCAGCTTATTTTTGTCTTTTTTTGTGCCATTTCTGGGTCTTGAACCTAGGGCCTGATTGCTGAGCTTTATTACCTAAGGCTAGTGCTCTACTTGAGCCACAGCACCCCTTCCAGGTCTTTTGCTGGTTAATTGGAGATGAGAGTCAAGTTGGCATAGAACCCCAGTCCTCATATCTCAGTCTCCTGAGTATCTAGGATTACATGCATTAGTCACCAGTGCCTAGCCTTCTTTTCTTTTTTCTTTTTTTGCGGGGGGAAGGAGGTGCCAGTACTTGAACTTAGGGCCTAGGCACTTTCCCTTAGCTTTTTTGCTCAAGATGAGGACTCTGACACTTGACACAGTTCCACTTCTGGCTTTTTGCTTGTTAGCTAGAGATAGAGTCTCATGGACTTTCCTGCCTGGGCTGCCTTCAAACTTTGATCCTCAGATCTTAGCCTGCTGAGTAGCTAGGATTACAGTTATGAGCCATTAGCACTAGTGTTTTTATTTAGAATTTGGTCATTCTACTGCCTAGTCATTCTCTTTGCAATCATACAGCACTCTTAAATGATATTATTCCATGTCACGGGAGTCTTCCATCTCTGTTAATCATCACCCAGAAAAGAAAGTATTGAGCCTTTAAAATCTATGACTTTTATAAGTCACTGAAAATATTGATACTTGTTTCCTGTAAATCGACCGAAAATTGTATGAAATCCAACAGATGGTGAGAAATTGACTGTTCACTTCTGCCAAATTTGGTCTCAGCAATTATGACAAAATGCTTAGAGTTCTGGATCAGGCCACTTAGGCCTTGGCTTTAGATCAGAACCCTTGATTCATGGACACATTGTAAACTAAAGGAAAGGGAAGGGTAAGAGCTGACTCATTTGGTCATTTTTTCTTATTTTTCCCTTTTCCTTCCCCCCTCCCTTTTCTTTTCCCCTTTTCCTTTTCCCTTCCCCTCTCCCTTTCTCTTTCACTCCTTCACAGTACTGGTATTTGAATTCAGGGCTTTGTGTTTGCTAAGCATGTATAAGTCAGCCACACCCCTTTTTTTACTTAACTTATTTTTCAAATAGAGTATTACACTTATGTCTGTGCCAGCTTGGACGGCAATTTTCCTATTTGTACTTCCCAAATATCTGGAACTACAAATATATAATCATATGTTCAGATTTTTATTGGTTGAAATGTGGTTGCTCAAGATGAGTTCTCTGAAACTTCTTGTCTAGGCTGACCTTAAACTGGAGTCCTCCCAAGTAGCTAGGACTACAGGCAGCACCACTTCTTTTTAGATAAGTTTTCACTGTGTAGCCCATACTGGCCTTGAACTTGCTGTCTACCCAGACTGCGCTTGAATTCTCAGTTCTTCCTCAGCCTTCTGTGTGCTGGGATCAGATATAACTTAGAGTGATATCTCCACTTCATTGAAAAGCAACACAAAAAATCACCTTAAACTTAACTATCACTCATACCAACTACTGAAGTTTTCACTGCTTTTCCCTTTCAGAGGTAATTAGATTGACATTGTTCATTAGGATGATGCTTAATGTTCTTGTGATCTGCTGTTCCCTTCTCCCTGTTTTGGTAGTCAGCTTCTATAGCCCTCCCTAGCTTTGCCCTTGGTAATAATGTAGTAAATGATGTTTTTACCATATAAAATATTAACTACTTTATGTTTTGATAGATATGTAACAGTTTCTGGTAAGCATGAGAGTGATTTTGGAATCCCTTTTGTCACAGTATAGTGGAAAAAACATAGTAGAAAAACTGTGTAAGGCTGGGAAGGTGGCTCAGTGGTAGAGCACTTGCTTGCATGCATGAGGCCATGGGTTCGATTACTCAGCACCACATAAGCAAAAAGAAAAAAATAGCCAGAAGTGGCGCTGTGTCTCAAGTGGTAGAGTGCTAGCCTTGAGCTGAAGAGCTGAGGGACAGAGCCCAGGCCCAGAGTTCAGGCCCCACGACCAGACTCCCCCCCCCCCCCAAAAAAAAAAGAAAAACTGTGTAATTCAGTGTTTTCCATGGCAGCTCATGAACTGGTAAGGAGAAGTGGCTATTTTCAATAACCAGGAGGGGGCTGGTGGAAATACCAGCATGTGCAGTGAATACTGAGTACTTCCTTCATCTTCCTTTAGGTCATCTTTCTCCTAGACTTCTGTTCTTTGGACATTTCACAATGTACTCTCTTGAGAGAGTTCAGTACCTTAACAGAGCTGTTGAAGAAGCTCTACAATGACCCTGAAGGAGGACTGAGCAAGGTAACTTCAGTTGGCCCTGAACCTATTTTGCTTCCTCTCTTCAGAGAGATATGACTCTACCATATAAAACCTACTGGACTACAGATATATACAAATAAGTTGCCTCTAGAAGCTTTATTGGTATTTTTGCCAACAGGGATAGTAAATATCATCTTGATTTGTCATTAGCACAAGAAAGGAGGCCAAAAAGCTGTATATCCAATCATTTTATCCAATCATTTATCCAATCATTTTAGGTTATATTAAGTTACATAAAATCTATGTAAATAAAGACTGTAACTTTTGTCTAGCCAGGTGCTTGTAGCTCATACCTGTAATACTAACTACTCAGGAGTTGAGATCTGAGGATCTCAATTTGAAGCCAGTGCAGGCAGGAAAGCCTGTGAGATTCTTATTTCCAAATAACCAGTTGGGGGGGAGGGGGGCTAATGAGGAGGGGTAGGCTTGAGCTGTGGCTCAAGTGGTGGAGTGCTAGTCTTGAATGAAAAAGCTCAGGGAGAGCACCAAGACCCTGAGTTCAAGCCCCATGACAGGCACACACACACAAAAAATGAAGTCTAAAAGAGAAAATGTACATGGAAAGACAAATAAGAAGGTTTAGTATTTAAAAGAATTATCTCCCATACTTAATTTTTATTATATAAGATTTGTTCACAGTCTTTTTGAGTTTCATAACTGCCTGATGGTAATAGAAAGGGCATGTACATTTAGCAGATCTTTTTTATTTTCTCATTTTGTTTTTTGGTGTAAGACTGGAACTCAAACTTAGTACCTGTTGCTTTGGCTCATTGGGTAGTGCACTACCAACCAACTAATCCATGCCTCCAACCCTGATGTTTTTGTTGGTTGTGGGGCTTAAACTGAGCCTGGGCACTGTTCCTGAGCTTTTCAGCTCAAAGCCAGTGCTCTACCACTTGAGCCACAGCATCCAATCTTAATCGTTTTTTTTTTTTTTTTTTTTTGCCAGTATTGGGGCTTGAATTCTGAGCCAGGGCACTATCCCTTAGCCCCTTTTTCTCAAGACTAGCATTCTACCACTTGACCTATTTCTGGCTTTTAATTACAGATAAGACTTTCCTGACAAAGCTGACTTCAAACTGCAATCCTCAGATCTCATCCTCCTGGGTAACTAGGATTAGAATCATGAGCTAAAAAGAAAACTTTATTTTTTAGAGGAAAAAAAGAGTGGTCTTAGACATGCCAAGGTCCTAAGTAAAAATGTGAGCTCTTTAAACTTTTAATTCAGTGTTTTTCTCCAGTGGAATTCATACTAATACTTATTTTTAAAAATAGTTGTGTCACTGCTAAAAGATAAAAGCATGAGTCCCTAAAGTATAATCCTAATGCACTTCTGCTAAGTGATAGATGTCTATTGATCTCTGCGTAGACAGGAAAATCAGATTAGCCTGTATAAAATTTCATCAGGGCTGTCAAAGCCTGTGATCTACAGCACTGATAGTTTATTTTGACAGTTGGTTGTGTAGTAATATCTGGAATTTTCTCTTACTCATTTGTCTGCCTAGCTGGATGTTGAGACCTGGCAGCAGGAACAGCCTGTGGTATTACATATATGGTCCAAGAAATCTGCCTATAACTATGAAAATAACTGCCATGAAGTATCTGTCTTTGTTAGCCCAAGGGCAACCTATTTTGAAGTGGAATTTGATGAGAGGTGTGAAACCAAAAAGCGCTAAGACTCACATGTTTTTTCTTCCAAGCAATAGTGGATCAAAAACAAGAGAAAGAATATAATAGAGATTATGCCTTCACAGGTATGATTATCTAGAATTTACAGACTCTAGAGGTGGGAAGACACACTGACACAAAGTTGGTACTTATAAGTGGCCTAAGGTAAGTCATATTCCCCAAACAAGGTAAATAAGTACTTCTGTAGCAATTCTTGTCCTTTTTCCAACTTTAGAGCAATAATGGTATGGTGTGTAGAAAGAGAAGGACTAGCTAGGCTCTGGTGGCTCATGGTCATATTGTTCAAAATCCTAGCTACTCAGCAGGTTGATATTTGAGGAATAAGATTTAAAGCTAGCCTAGGTAGACAAATCTAAGAGAGCCCTATCTCAACCAGCAAAAAGCCAGAGTGGAGACATGGCTTGAATGGTAGAATGACAGCCATGAGCAAAATAGCTGAAAAATACTCAAAGCTCTAAGTACAAACCTTAATACTGGCACATTTCTAGAATGTAACCACACCCATATTTCTAAGGGTTGCTTTGATACTCTACTTGTAGAAAGGAACAGTTGCAGTAGAGATTATGCAGCCTACAAAAGCTAAAAATTTAACTATCTGGCTCTTCATAAGAAATTTGCTAATACCAGTGTTGTCCAGAATAAATTAAAGAGCTGTTAATCTCTGAGTTCAGAAGGGCCAGTGGATCCAAGAGAAAGACTTAAACCATGGTGAAAGCTAGGAGCCCGGCTGACAGATCTGTTTAATATCTGGGCTGCAGCCTGCTTCAGACTGTTTACTTCTCTCTCCTATCAAGGGTCTTGGTTGAGAACAAAGAACTGAGCCAGTGATCACTGGTTGAGCAGATAGTCACTTGAGTTTTAGAAAGCTGAGCAGCAGTTTTCTACTAATTCTGCTTTCTAAATGTAGTTGTGAGTTTTGTGTTTTGGTATCATCTGTGTACATTTCTCCCTTAATCATTTTGAACTTATAGAAATGGAGACCGCTTTTAAGATTTTTTTGAGTCAAAAAGAATATACTTAACTGCTGAGTTGTTGCCTCCTTCCATCTTGTTGACCACATGACTTTTTTTTCTCTCTAGAACGTGACGTTTAAGGATGGTGCTCTTTCATTCTGACAGCAGTAATAATGAATGGGGCTACAAATTCACTGTCACTGCCTATGGCCTGCCTGATGTTGCCGTGTCTTGTGGGTTAGACTTGCAACTCCTTGTTTCTCGACTAATGGTCCGCCTTGACTCCCAGTGCATGGCACTCAACTCTGTGCATCGTAAGTTCACAGTCTTGTCCCTTCCTTTTTCATTACAACTGTGTTGAAGAGCAAGGTAGGAACTCTTTCTCATAGGTGGTCTCCATATCACGAAAGAGCAAGGTATTAATAATGTTTCTTTTTAGTTTTCTTTAAACCAAATCAAAACAGTTTACCCACTGGGCACCATTGGGAAGTTTCTTGACTCAGGCTTTGGCCCTATCACAAAGTACGCTGTGGATGCCCTCTGTGGAGGACAATTGGGGAATTGCTGTTTATAGCAGCAGCATAGTCATTTTTAGAGATTTAAGTATACTCCAAGTAGATGGTAGAAATATAGTCATTTAATTGTTGTTTAAGTGAAATTTATGTGAACATAAATAGGTATGTGAATATATGTATTATCGTAAAATACATTAATCAACTTCGTATCATTTGTTCCAAGGGATAGATTCATAGAATAAATCTTTTGGAGTATTTTATATCTATATAATTTTTTAAACATTTTTCTGATTGTAAAATCAAATATCATTCATCCTAAATGGTCATTTTCTGTTAGGATTTTAAAAAGAGTTAGCTAAGGAAGAACAGCAGCATGTACGTGGTATTCAGGTAAGGAGTAGGTTTATTCATCATTCCAGCTGACACCAGACCATCTTGGTCCTCAACGTGGTGGGGAAAGGCCTGGGAAAGAGAGCTTGAAGAGCTGAGAAAGAGAGAGAAAAGAGCTAGAAAAGAGCTAGAATAGAGACCATCTGGGAAAGGTGGGAAAGAGAGAGCGAGGAAAGAGAAGAGACCTGGGAAAGAGAAGAGAAGGAAAGAGATGAGAAAGAGCTATAAAAGAGCAGAGAAAGGTCATCTGGGCCTGAGCTAGACCTTATCTAAGTTATGGGCGGAGAAATTTGTGGCCACATCAAATTCAGATGTCACCTCAGCAGATGCAGATGTGACCTCTTCCATTTGTGCCAGTTGCCTAGATAACGCAAGTACTGGGTACAAAATTTGCTGCGAGGAGGGTGGAGTCTGCTTGCCATCTAGGAGCAGACCTTACACTTTCCAAAGCCTGTGTGTCTAATTTCCCTTAGTTTCTTTTTTAAAAAATTTTATTGTGAAAATACTGTACAGAGGAGTTAAAATTACATTGGCAAGGCAATTAGTACATTTCTTATCAAGCATTGCTGCTACCTCCTTTGTTTCCCCTTCCCATCCTTCTACCTTCCCTACCCTGCCAAAGTTGGAAAGTTCGTTTTTCAACATAAGGATTTGTCCAACTCATTGTTGTAATAGGTCCACCTATATCAGTATTTAAACGGTTTGTTTTTGCCCTTCCACTCCACAAATTATAACAACATCAAATACAATGAAAGCAGGGATTATACCGTGGGGGACAGACATACAAAGCAACAAAGAAATCATCTTATAAATATGTTAAATACAATTGCAAGAAAGAAAAAAAAACATTTGACTACTTATCTTGGGGTTCATTTCATCTAGCATCAACTTATCTGACCTTTTCTTCTTGTCTCAGACATAAACTAGTAGTTCATAAACTGACAAATAAATGTAAGGAAGCCAACAAAAAAAATCAGTTCCTCTCATCTGATGATGCCTCTACAACAATGAGGAAAGAGTTCATCCTGCTAAGGAACTATGATAGGATATCAAAAAGAGAATTCATTCTTCTAGGTCTTCCCTATTTTTTCAATGTAACTTAAATGATGTAAAACACAATATACCGCTCATCAGTTTTGCACATTTTTATATGGACTTCACCTCAGTCTACAACATTCCTTCATTATTCTGTTCCTGATATTTTTACACTACCAAGACATAAGAACATTTTCATACAATTTTTATTATAAAAAAACTGTACAGAGGTGTCACATTTATGGGAGCAAATAATGAGTACATTTCTTAACAAGCATTGTTCCCTCTTCCCACCATCCCTTCCCTCCCACCTCCACAAATACGCTCCCCTCCCCCCTCCCCCTGACTAAATTGTAAAGTTCATTTTTCAACAGAGTGTCTTGTGCATCTCATTGTTACAATGAGTTAACCTGTATCCCTATTTAACCATTTTGTATTTCCCTTCCCCTCACCAAATTAGAGAAACATATACACAGGATGTAGGTGTACCAACTTCAAATACAATGAAAACAGGGGTTATAGCGTGGGGGAGGAACATATACAGAAAGAAAAAAAAATCACATTGCACATCATAAGTACGTTAGAAACAATAACAAGAAAGAAAAAACATACTTGTGTCCCTGTCTTAGGGTTCATTTCCCTTAATATCATCTTATCTGCTCATATGCACATAGCTTTTGACTTATTCTGCTTATCTCAGACATATATTAGTTATTGAAAATAAGGGAAACCACGGGACCTATGTTTCTTTGGACTTGGCTTACTTCACTTAATAACTTTTTTTCCAAGACTTTCCAATTCCTAACAAATTGGGTGATACTATTCTTTCTGATGGAGGCATAGCATTCCATTGTTTATATACACCCACATTTTCTTGATCCATTCATCTACTGAGGGGCATCAGGGTTGGCTCTATATCAGCTATTGTAAATAATGCTGCAGTAAACATAGCTGTGCTGGTAGTTTTAGTATGGTCTTGTTTGTGATCATTCGGGTAAATGCCCATAAGTGGGATTGCTGGGTCATAGGAAAGCTTCATATGGAGTCTTTTGAAGAGCCTCCATACTGCTTTCCAAAGTGGTTGAACAAGTTTACACACCCACCAAGAATGCACTAGAGTTCCCTGTGGCCAGATACTCTCCAGCATCTGTTGTTGCAAAAATATGGAACATTTCACTAATTTGCATGTCAACCTTGCTCAGGGGCCATGCTAATCTTCTCTGTATTGTTCCAATTTTAGCGTATTTGCTGCCTAATTGAGCACAGAACATTTTTTATATATAAAGTGTAATTGATTTTCTTAAACTAGACAATTCAAAAAAAAGTAAGTTCAAAAGAATTCTTGTGAAATTTTAGAAGCATGTATTTCTTTTTTTTTTTTTGTTAGCAATACAACAAACTGTTAGTACCATGCATTTCTTACATAAGCACACATTTAAGAATAAAGTCAAGACTGGCATGTCAAAAACAAAATAATTCCAGATATTTGTTGTTCAAGAGATGTGTAGGAGGAGGAATTCAATTGTTCTATACAAGGCACCTGTCATAATGAACACTGCAGCAAGTGTTAAGGTTGTTAAAAGTTTTAAATTTTAAATGTATTTAATTTTGGGAATTTGCATATATATGCCAAAATTAGGACTGTTTGGCAGGTGATAAACTTTTCTATAAAGTATTTAAGGTTTATGGTAGCAGACATATGGTACTAATTATGTACATTTCAGAGTTTATAGAAACATTACCAATAAGAAGTTGCAAAGTCTTTGCGTAAAGAAGCAGAGTGAAGAGTTAAGACTTTGTTAACTAGATAGTTTCTGTTTAATTTTTAGGGCTTCCTTACTT
The DNA here is from genome assembly GCF_024711535.1 of Dipodomys merriami. NCBI lineage: Eukaryota > Metazoa > Chordata > Mammalia > Rodentia > Heteromyidae > Dipodomys > Dipodomys merriami. The sequence goes on along the minus strand of NW_027206548.1, from coordinate 276,045 downwards.
TACATGTTAGTGAGGAACAAATGATGATATAAGCCATATACAAATGATGAGATGAGCCATAAAAAGTAATCTTAGTGGGTAATTTTAAAGACTACTCATAGCCTATAAAACTCTTTTTAAGGGGCTGGGAAGGTGGCTCAGTGGTAAAGCGCTTGCCTTGCATGCTTGAGACCCTGGGTTCGATTCCTCAACACCCATAAACAAAAAACAAGCTGGAAGTGGTGATGTGGCTCAAGTGGTAGAGTGCTAGCCGTGAGCTGAAGAGCTGAGGGGCAGCGCCCAGGCTCAGACTCCAGGGCCACGACCAGACCCAAAATAAAAACCAAAACAAAATCCTCTTTTTAAACATCATAATCTTAGCCAGTTTTAAATGTACAGGAATATGAGAAAGTAGTAAAATCTAATATGTAGAACACTGGTAATTGTTTGTTTTTTTATTTGATTAATCATTAATATTTAATTGTCCATTTTCTTTATTTGTTGCATTGTTTTCCTTTTTGTAATATAATACAACTTTTTATAAGTCGTCCTCAGGAGGTACTTTGAGAAGCTTACTGGGATGGCCAAAGCATTTTTTATAGGTGCATGTGAGTTTACAAAGAAGAAAATTAAGAACAAATTATTTATTAAAAAAATTATCAAGTACAGTCTGAATTAGGAGGGATGATAAAGGTCCACACCCAAAATCTTAGCCTTCGTCTGAAGCGGCGGTATTACAGAGTTGAGACCACAAAAGTGAGAGACTGTTTTTGTGTTTTTTGTTTTTGTCAGTCTTGAGGCTTGAACTCTGGGCCAGAGCGCTGTCCCTGCACTCTTCAGCTCAAGGCTGGCACGCTATCCCTTGAGCCACAGCACCACTTCTGGTTTTCTAGTGGTTTATTAGAGATAAGATTCTCACGGACTTTCCTGCCTGGGCTGGCTTTCAACCGGGATCCTCAGAACTCAGCCTCCTGCATAGCTACGGTTACAGTCCTGAGCCACCGGCACCCAGCAGTGTTTTGTTGATTTTTATTTTGTTGGTCATGGGGCTTGAACTCTGGGTCCTGGGTGCTGTCCCTCAGCTCAAGGCTAGCGGTACCATTTGAGCCTTCGTCTTTTTCTACTTCTGTAGTGCTGAGGAATCAAACCCAGGGCCCCATGCATGCAAGGCAAGCACTCTCCCATTGAGCCACCTTCCCAGCTCCAGAAAGACTGTGCTTTAAAAAATCATCTAAACAATATTTGCTTTCTGCTTTGGGTTATATAATGAAATATATGAATATCTTTTTATATTTTTGTGAATTGTCATACTTCTAAATTTATGCTAACTTGAGCCACTTTATCCTTTTCAAAGTCATGAAATATCTCTGAGAGTGTTCTTCTGGGAAGATTATATTTGCACTTATAATTTCTTCTGAGTCATTTTTATTTTTTTATTGTGAAAAAACTGTACAGAGGGATTACAATTACATGGGCAAGATAATGAGTATATTTCTTATCAAGCATTGTAGCCTCCTCCTATATTTCCCCTTCCCATCCATTCCAAGCCTCCCCCCCACCCAATCCTCCCCCCACCCCCTACCAAAGTTGCAAAGTTCGTTTTCGACATGACAACTTGTACTTCTCATTGTTGCAACGGGTCCACCTGTATCCTTATTTAAACGACTTGTTTTTCCCCTTCCCTTCCACAAATTATAACAACATCAAATACAGTGAAAGCAGGGGTTATAATGTGGGAGAGAGACATACAAAGCAACAAGGAAATAATCATATAAATGCGTTAGAAACAAATGAATGAAAGAAAAAAAAACATTTAAATACGTATCTTAGGGTTCATTTTCCTAACATCACCTTTTCTGACCTTTTCTGCTTGACTCATACATATACTAACTATTGCAAATGAGGGAAACCATGGGACCTATGTTTCTTTGGGCTTGGCTTACTTCACTTAATATAATTTTTTCGAAGTCTTTCCAGGCCCATATCAAGCATTGAAATAGAAACAGCAATAAGAGACCTTCCATCTAAGAAAAGTCCAGGACCAGATGGTTTTGCAGCGGAATTCTACAAGGCCATCAAAGCAGAGCTCACACCAATACTCCTCCAACTCTTCAATGAAATTGAAAGGGAAAGTTCACTACTGAACACATTCTATGAAGCCATCATAATCCTCATCCTAAAACCAGGCAGGGAATCATCATTTTTATTTTTTATCAAAATCATTTTATATGTTATATTGATGGGTTATCATACATCAGATACCTTCAAATGTACATGAAGAGTCTAAAGATAGCAGTATGAATATTCTCATACAGCTCTTGTTTATCTGTTATGTACTTTCAGTATTATTGTACTTCTCTCTTTCACCCTTTTTCATTCATGGTCTTTCTCTTTCAGGCTCCATGTCTGCTACTTAGAATTTCAGCTGGTCTATTATCCTTCAGGATCCACTGGTTTTGTGGGAACATGATAGGGACCAACAGTTTCCCTTGCAGTTTTTAACAATTATAAGATTGGCGTGATATTATTCTTTGCCATTCTAAATGGCAAAACAACAGATCTAGGAATTCCTTTTCACTTTTCTTCTGTTATAAATTTTATCTCATAGGAATCATTGGGATAGGTAAGATATTTTGACTTGAGACCTAAAAGTTCTTTTTCTTTTACAAAAAACCTTTGTCTTTGATTATCAGTAAGTAACTACATGTAATGAAAACAAAACTATCCTATTGTAAGCAGACCGAAGTTGTTCACGGGGATGAAAAACAAGGTAATGGGGCAAGTGAGAACAAAGGATACCCATCATAGAGCACAGCTCCTCAGAGCAGTTTAACATGTACACTTTGTGAGAATGACAATGTGCTGGGAACTATTGATTAAATCACTGAACACTGATTTATATATATGTACATGTATTTGCATATGTATATTTATTTATATATGCATATATGTATGTATATGCCCTTATATATGTACACATGTATGTTACTATACACACAAATTCACACATACATATACACATGTATACATGCACACATGGAGAAAGACACATATTTACAGCCAACACAAGTTTCACTATGTTGACTATGCCTTAGATGGAATGCTTGGAACAAAATATGTTGAAAATGTATTTGTCTCCATGAGTTCTTTTACCACTCCTCTTATCTCTTACAACTGGTAGGTTTTGACAGATTCGACTTGCAAAATGCAGTACAAGTCACTTAGGAATCTCAGTAAGTAAAGAATATATGGTGTCTCCCAGCTCCCTACAGAATGCTTGCTCTTATAGACACTCTTAACAACCAAAGTAGCAGGAAAATATCCTTGTAAAGAATAAAGTTATACATCTCATTGTTGCAATAGGTCCACCTATATCCCTAGTTAAATGATTTTTTTCCCTTCCCCTCCACAAATTATACCTACATCAATACAGTGAAAGCAGGGGTTATACCGTGGGGGAGGAACATACAAAGCAACATAGAAATCATCTTATAAAAATGTTAAAAACAATTTCATGAAAGGCAAAAAAACATTTGAATACTTATCTTGGGCTTCATTCCCCTAACATCAAGTTATCTGACCTTTTCTGCTTGACTCAGACATATACTAGTTATTGCAAATAAGGAAAACCATGAGACCTATGTTTCTTTGGGCCTGGCTTACTTCACTTAATATAATTTTTTCCAAGTCTTACCATTTCCTAACAAATGGGGCAATGTCATCTTTTCTGATGGAGGCATAGAATTCCATTGTGTATATATACATTTTCTTGATCCATTAATCTATTGAGTGGCGTCTGGGTTGGTTCCATATCTTAGCTGTAGTAAATAGGGGTGCAATAAACATAGTCGTGCTGGTAGCTTTAGTATGGTCTTGTTTGTGATCATGTGGGTAAATGCTCAAAGTCAGATTTCTGGGTCATAGGGGAGCTCTATGTGGAGTCTTTTGAGGAACCTCCATACTGCTTTCCAAAGTGGTTGAACAAGTTTACACTCCCACCAACAATGTAGAAAGCTTCACTTCTGTCCACATCCCCTCCAGCATCTGTTGTTATTAGAGTTCTTTATTATAACCATTCTAACTGGGGTGAGGTGGAATTTCAATGTTGTTTTCTCGAAAAACGAACTTTACAACTTTGGTGGGTGGGGGGATGACCGGGTGTAGGGGGAAGATGGGAAAAGATGGGAAGAGGAAAGAAAGAGTAGCCAACAATGCTTGATAAGAAATGTACTCGTTATGTTGCCCATGTAATTGTAACTCCTCTGTACAGTGTTCTCACAATAAAAAAAATAAAGTTATAAGGCGCTAAATAGCATCCTTCCTTGAGCTCTTTTCCAAAAGACAGCATCAATTCCTAAGCAGATGAGTGAGTCCTCAGAAGACTGGACCTCAGACCAACATTTAACCAACCCATGTGAAAAGTCCTATGAGAGAAATGCTGACTGAGGTCTGGCTGATTTCCTGGCCAAGAAAATAAGAAAAGAAGAAAGTATTTTTAATGTATTAAAGTTTGAGAATAATTTGTAAACTGTCAATAATTGTGTAGAAAACAACTATACCAACTGACAAAAAATGATGTGCTCTTGGACTTGGTGAGTGATTTTACATGTGTCTACACAAGTAGAATCAGCATAAATCAAGCCAGTATTTCTTCATTTAAGATATGAGGAAAAGATACAGGTTGACCCATTGTAACAATGAGATGTACAAGACACTATCAAAGAGGGGGTGGAGGGATGAGTTGGGGAGGTGTGAAGAGAAGGGATGGTAGGGGCAAAACAAAGGGGAGGGTGCTCAATAAGATATATACTCATGCTGGGCGCAGGTGGCTCAGGCCTCTAATCCTAGCTACTCAGGATGCTGAGATCTGAGGATCTCGATTTAAAGCCAGACCGGGAAGGAATTCCAAGAAATTCTGGCTTTTTTCTTTTTGCTTATGTGGTGCTGAGGAATCGAACCCAGGGCCTCATGCATGCAAGGCAAGCACTCTACCACTGAGCCACCTTCCCAGCCCCTGAGAAATTCTTATCTCCAATAAACCACCCAAAGACAGGAAGTGGCACTGTAGGTCAAGTGGTAGAGTGCTAGCCTTGAGCTGAAGAGCTGAGGACAGCGTTCAGGCCCAGAGTTCAAGCCTCATGAACGACAATAGAGAAAAAAAATGAAATGTACTCATTACCTTACTTATGTAACTGTATCCCCTCCATACAGTATTTTTACAATAAAAATATATATTAAAAAGATACAATGAAAACTTCTGTACTTATAGGAAGTTGTATTTGTCACTTAATATCAGTAAGGTATTGGTTTTAGGACCACAGGCATATTAAACTTTGGATACTCTAATTCTCTACGTGAACACAGTATATTATTTACATTAGAATCTGCCCACAAACTAGTGCAGAGTAATTGCTATGAAAATTTTTACTACATTCTATGTTTGTAATGAAAAATAAAAGTATATGCACTATCAACAGATACAATTTTTTCAGATAATTTTTGTCCACATTTTGTGGATGGAATTGGGAGAGCAATTTTGAAAAGCACAAATTTCATCACCAAGACCGGTCTGCAAAACAAGGAGCTAATACAGCATCACTGAATAGTATGGAACGCCAAGGAGAAGTACTTGAATTGAGACAGTATCAGAAAGTGTAAGCACACAAGGACTTTTTAGAAATGCAGCTGCTAGATTTCTCATGGAGAGCTTTCATAACACTTTGTGAAACACAAGTCAGAACCTTACTGAAGTGTAGATAGTTTTCCCTCAAATTTCTCTCATGCTCGGTCATTATCAATCAACATATAGCTAATCATGAATAATCCTCTAATAACAAAATATTGATGGAGTATTTATATTCAGAAAACCTGGGAAGGCTAACTTTTTTCAATTAGGACAGTTGTATTCTATGATCCAGCAGAGAGGAAACTAGGTAAGCATCCATTTACAGTCTTCTGAATAATTCTGCTTCTGACAACATCAGTTATTTATCCATACCTGTGCCGGAGTGAGAGGCTTTTAAAAGACTTTAATGATTTTAAATTTAAATTTAAATGTGGAATGAAATTAGTTCCAATAGTGCATTACATTAAGATATTTAGAAACAACTGAGAAACCTAGAGATCTATAAGATTTTTTTGGAAGTGAATGGATATTGGAATTTGGTTCTTTATATTTTAAGCAATTTGCAAAAAGAATTGGCAAATAAAATTTACATTTGCAGCAGACTTGACACTTATTAAATTTTGTATTGAAAAGAGCGCAGCCTCAACAATATATTAATGCTATCCTCTTATTTATCTTTAAAGGTTTATGCTTCTGGTCTCTTAATATTAAAACAAAACTTTTTTTTTAATCTTTAGCTAGTAGTCCAAAAGGGTTTTGCTTCATCATGTCAGTGTTGAATAGAATGTATTTATGTATGTACGTATGTTGAATAGAGTGTATGTACATTTCAATGTACAATACATCTGGATCATTGTCAAACTTTCCACTTTTCTTCCTTCCCTTACGCCAACCCAACCTGTTTTCTACTTATATTCTCACATATATACTGAAGTATGCCCTGACAGGGACTCGAGCTGGTACAGCTTCTTTCCTGGCTTTGTCTTTGTTTTAGGGATTTTAGAGAAAAAAAACCCTCTAAACAAGGTTAACTCGACCTTGGCTCCAACCAGCCCATTTCTTGCAATGGAAAGAATGCCTCTATGCTCCTCTCCCCTTAACAACCTTACCCACCTTGATTGTTCAGTTAAGGACTGACCCATAAAACAGATAGGTTGTAATCTGGCTCCAGCTGGTGACACCACATGCTTTATGATAAACCCTGCCTTTTGCACATGCTTACAGTAAACTCCACCTATTAGCCAACTGTGTGTGGTCTGGTATGGCCGTACAATCCTTTGTGTGTGTTACGATCCCATTGGTCACCTGCACGTGACAAGGCTTGACCTCATGGATTTTGTCTTTAAAAACCAAAGAATGGGGGCCGCTCCAGGTTGTAGTATCAGCTTCCGAGCCTGTGCTGAGGCCCTGGCTGGTCAGTGTAGGAACCTCAATAAAGTTGATTCCTTATAAACATCTTTGTTGCAGTGGAATCTGTCACTCCAGAAGATTAGGTTGGCTTGCCAGCCCTGAGTAGGGGGTCTTCCTACTACATTTAATGAGGGCTTGTCCAGGATAGAGCTCTTAGCCACTCCAACCTGAGGGGGATTGAAGTCCCTGGCTGGTAGGACAGTGTGTGAGCACTTGGCTGTTGGAGAGAAGTTCCGAGAAAAGCCTCAAGGTAAGCGGGGTCGACCTAGGTAGAGAAGGCGCCAGAGTGAGGCCAAAAGTAGGGTGAGGCTGGACGCAGCAGAGTCCCCTATGGCTGAGGAGGTCCAGGGACGCCTCAACCCCTCAATTCTACCTGTCCTAGCAGTCCTAGTTGGACGGGAGATTGCTTAAATATTTGTCAATTATGAAACTGCCACTGACCACCTGCAAGTGGCCCCAGTTAGATCTCAGCCTCAGGCCTTGCTCAGGGGGTCTGAGCATAGGGGAGAACCTGTCAGTCTTAGGGACCACTGCTAAGGACATTTTTTCCTTGCCTGAAGATGACTGGGAATTCTTCTCCACCTTGGAATGCCCCTAGGTCAACTTTTGCAAGAATCTAAAAGAAAAATCCTCCAGAGGTGAGTGGAGGGGGGTGGGGTTAGAGTCCTCTTTTTAGTGAATGGTGGTGAGATGTTGTCCCATTCACTGAGAATTGATTTTGTTTTTGTGGCCACTTGTCTGTCTTGTTTACTTCAGTGTGTTTTCTGTTCTATGTTTTCTGAGGTAGGGAAGTTCTGGGTGAGCATGGCAGGCTCATTCAGCAGACTCTGCATTCAGCTTGCTGAGTGAGAACAGGGCAGAATTCTGGTAGGGATGTACTGGGGACCCGTTAGTCCCCAACTCAGCCTTTGGTTGTTGTCTACTTTTGTTTTAAAATTGGGACCAGTTTTAAGTGTGGATCCTTCGTTTTTGTGTTTATTTGTGTTTTTGTTATTATTTGAAGAAGAATGGCCAATAGACACATGGAGAAATGCTCTAGCCATAAAAGAAATGCAAATCAAAATAACATTGAGATACCACCTCACCCCAGTTAGAATGGCTATAATCAAGAACTCTAATAACAACTGATGCTGGAGGAGATGTGGCCAAAAGGGAACCCTACTGTATTGTTGGTGGGAGTATAAACTTGTTCAATCACTTTGGAAAATTGTATGGAGTTTCCTCAAAAGACTGCACATAGATCTCCCCTATGACCCAGAAATCCCACTTTTGGGCATTTTCCCAAATGAACACAAACAACACCATACTAAATCTACCAGCACTACTGTTTATTACAGCATTATTTACCATGGCTAAGATATGGAACCAACCCAGATGCCCCTCAGTAGATAAATGGATCAAGAAAATGTGATACACACACACACAATACACATATATGTATATATATATATATATATATATATATATATATATATATACATATGTAATGGAATTCTATACCTCCATCAGAAAGAATGGCATTGCCCCATTTTTTAGGAAATGGAAAGACAAAAAAATATAATAAGTGAAGTATGCCAGACCCAAAGAAACATAGGCCTTACGGTTTCCCTAGTTATTTGCAATAACTAGTATATGTCTGGGACACGTAGAAAAGGTCAAAAGCTATATACATATTACCAGTTAAGATGACATTAAGCAAAATGAACCCCAAGATAGGGACATAAGTAATGTTTTTCTTTCTTTCTATTTTTTTCTAATATCTTTATAAGGTACCTTGTGATGTTTTTTGTTGCTTTGTATGTCCATTCCCCACTGTAGAACCCCTGTTTTCACTGTGTTTAATGCTGGTATAATTTCAGAATGGGAAGGGAAAAAACAAAATGTTTAAATAGGAATATAGGTTGACCCATTGCAACAATTAGATGTAGAAGACACTATGTTGAAATATGAACTTTACAATTTCAGCAGGGGGGTTGTGGGGTGAGATGGAGGGGAGTTGGACGAGGAGTCGTGAGTGTAGTTGTTGAAGTAGGAGGGAAAGATGGTAGGGGGAAAAAAGGAGGAGGCAACAATTATTGATAAGAAATGTACTCATTACCTTGCTCATGTAACTGTAACCCCTTTGTACAGTATTTTCACAATAAAACTTATTAAAATAATAAAAAAAGAACGGCTTTTGCAGAACTCTGCCAGGTGTTTCAATAAATCATCATTCCTCAGTTGACTGGGGACTGATGATAAACTGACTCTGGGCTCTTCTCCTTGTGATTCTCTCTTCTATTCATCTTTTCTCTCTTTTCCTCTGCTGAAGTAGCACGTGACATTCTATGTTTCATCTTTTGATTTCTGTCCTTATAAAATGATAAACATTGGATTATGCTACACCCCAATGGGCAGTATAAATCCTGGCTGTAGCTCATAAATTTGTAGTGGAGACAGACACACCAGCCAATTACACTAATGCAATGTGAGGTTTTTGTTTATTCTTGCCAAATTTTGATGTTTCTGTTTATTAAATCTTTTTCAGGTATTTAGTTGATTCTGGTATAGGTCTATTGGATTAGAAAGATATGGACCTTGCAGTTCTGAATGGTACACAGGTAGTCACAGGCCTGTGAGGGTGTTGTTCAATGTGCCTTTACACAGGGAGCTGTGTGCTAACATTCATGGACTAGGAGAGAGTGCACTTCATGTGAGAAGCATCTTGTGGACAGAAGACTCACAGCACAAGAGTGAAAGTCACTCTGGAGAGTCCATGTGCAGGTAAATTATTAGAGAACCATGGAGAAACAAGAAACCACAGCTTAGGGCTGGGAATTTGCTTTCCCAGACCCTATTCTGTGATTAATAAATGAGTCAAAGCAATTCTCACACAAGTAAGTGAAATATTTGCATAAAATTTCCAGCCAGAAGAAAGCCACAAATAACATCAAACCAAATGTGCACAAAAAATGTCCAGACAAATTGCAAGTCAAAAACTTCTTCAGCAGGTTGCAGGGCTCACATCTATAATCCTAGCTACTCAAGGGACTGAGATCTGTGGATCTTAGTTCAAAATCAACACAAGCAGGATAGTTGGTAAGACTCTTATCTCCAATAAACTACTCAGAAAAAAAAGCAGAAGTGGCACTTTGGCTTAAGTGGTAGAGTGCTAATCTTGAACAAAAAGAGCTCGGGAACAGTACCCAGACCCAGAGCTCAAGCCCCATGCCTTACAAAAAACAGAAAAGAAAAAATCCCCACAACTATTCCATTGAATTTCTCATTGAGGTGAGACACTGGAACAATGAAATACTTCGAGATTTAAACAAAGGCATGCACCTTCCAGGAGAAATGGGGATTGAACACCTACTTACCAAATGTGAGACTTGCCAGATACCATTACGAAAAATTGTGTCAAGACTTGTAAATAAATGGGCAAATACAGAATGTAAGCAAGCAGGGGAGCACAGGGGAACATGAAGATCCTGAAGCTTGCACAAAGTGAGGAATTTATACTTGTTTGCTTCCTGTCACTCTGGTGTCAGCAAGTGACAGAGGTCAGTCCATGCTGACAGAGTTGTGACTCCAGGCTTAGATCCTTCTCCAGAAAACTTTTCTTTTTGTGGGGCTTGAACTCTGGGCCTGAACACTGTCCTTCAGCTCTTCAGCTCAAGGCACAAAAACATGTACAAGAGAAGAAAGTTAGGAAGTTAGGAAGTTGGAAAGAGGGAAGGAAAACTCTCAAAAGAAGATCAATCACCTAAACAAAGGAGGAGGCTGCAATGCTTGGTAAAAAATGTATGCATTATCCTGCCCATGTAATTGTAGCCCCTCTGTACAGTATGTTCTCAAATAAAATAAAATTAAATTAAAAAAAAAAAGAAGATCAATCATACAGTACCTTAGAATGCTCATACAAAATAATTGCGGCAGAAGTGGGGAAGATCGCGACGGGGCAGTAGGGAAACGCCACAGCTCTCTCCAACCAAAAAGAGAGTTCAAGTTCCAACGCTTAATCTCCCCAAGAGACCGACAACAACAAAAAGATGAACACTCAGAGAAAAACCAGAGGTGGAGAATAACAAAAAAAGAAAGAGATGAAAAGAAGAATTTCAGAACAGAGAAAAGCAAAGACCCCTCCCCAAACCTTTACTGGCCGCGCGGCAGTGTGCCAAGCCGCCGGCCAGCCTGCCCGGCGGGGGCTGCCGGAGCCCGAGACACACAGGGGGCCACTTTCAGATCACCAGGTACCGGTTTGCAGAACAGCGGATCGCCAGGAACAGAGAGTCTCCGGGAGTCTCCACGAGGATCCCACCCCCACCCCTCACTCTCCACCGGAGCAGAGAGGCTCCATCCCACCAAAGCCGCTCGGCACCAGCAGCGCCACAAAGGGACCTGTCGGCAGACCACCTGCCCGATCGCGATCGCAACGACCTGGCGGGGCCGCCCGGGCCCCAGAGGCACCGCGAAGAAGCTGCCTGAGCATGGACACTTTTGACCCGACAGCTTCGACAGAGGCAGAGACAGAAAAGAATCACACAGAGCCACCACCACCCAACCCAGCCCGCAACCACCCCAACTGAACTCGGATTGCAACAAGAACTCACACAGAAACAACCAGCTCCAGGGTGAGTATCCCACAGGGGAAGTGTATCCCTCAAGGGAGACCAGAGCTGGAGCGAATCCCCAGACCCTGACCTAGACTCCCTACCCCAACACCCAGACCACAGGACCCACTAAAACTGGGAACTATTTGAGAGCTCCACCAGCCCATGGAGCACACTCAGCTGGCCAGGCTAGAGCAAGAGTGCCCTGGAAGGGAGCTTAAATGCCCAAGCCAGGAACAGGGCCCCTGGGTCAAGACTACCAACAGTAGAAGAAATTTGAACTGTGTCCCCCAGGCTGTATAACCTAGGTGGTATACACATCAGCACAGGCCTAACAAGTGCGCTCCAGGCTGCATAACCTAGGTGGTCTACACATCAGCACAGGCCTAATGAGCGTGCTCCAGGCTGGGGCCGGAACCAGGCCCCGGGATCCGGTGCCTGAACAACACGACCAACTCCTACCAACTGAAGTAAAAAGCTGAGCATATGCCTCAACAGAGGGGAGAAAACCAGGAAACAACACTCCCCGGGAAGCACGCCTGTGACAACAAAAGACCTTGAGGCCCAGGACAAGAGAAGCCCAAACCCCACCAAAACTCCACCCATATATCCTAGACTGGGAATTGGGCAACACAGGCTGCCAGCACCTGATAGTAAGCAGGAGGTCAGACTGTTAAGGTGGTTCAGCAATAGAGTGATAGTCTTGGATGTATGAGGCCCTGGATCTGATTCCTCAGCATCACAAAAGCAAAAAGGGTCAGAAGTGGTGCTGTGGCTCAAATGGGAGGGTGCCAGCCTTGAGCTGAAGAGCTGAGGGACAGCACCCAAACCTAGAGTTCAAGCCCACAACCAGCCCAAAACAAACAAACAAAAATGCATCAGGAGCCCATAGCAGACTCCAGTATTTGGGAGAGTGCATCTAGAGCATCTGTTCTTCACAAGAGCACCCGTAGGAGCAAACACAAGCAGTCTAGGCTGCTCAACCCTTCCAAAGGCGGGAACTGCCAGCAATCTACAGCGGAGAGCTGAGAATCCTAAGTAAGTCAGAATAGCAGCTGGAAATAGGCTCCCAACAGAACCCAGATCAGGCACAGACTCTCTCTACCAATACAGAATCAGCAACCAAGCAAAGACAGACACACCAAAACAAAATTGAAGAGCAGTCTCCTGAACCTCCATGCGAAAATCACAGAGAAATATCACAAGGTTTACCACCACCCAGGACAGCAAGCTAACCTCAAAAGCCAGCAGCCACGCAGGGGAGAGCCCCAGTGGGAGCAAAGCATGAATGGAAGACAAAAGCTACATCCAAGGGTTGCTGGAGGCAATGACTCAAGAAATAAAGCGAGAAATTGATCAGAAATTGAAAGAGCACATGGATGAACTAACAAAAGAGATACAGGGTATCAAACAAGAGATGCATGCAAAAATAGAAGCTGCACAAACCTCAGTAAGAAGTGAGATAAACGCCAAATTAGAGGTAATGCATACCTCATTGATAGGTGAGATCAGTACTCTGAGAACCAACATTGAATCCATAAAGGGATCCATTTCCTCCATGCAAACCACAATAGAATGAACAGAGTGAATGAAATGGAAGGTAGAGTGTCAGATACAGAAGACAGAATACACCAAATAGACCAAAGAGTGACAGATATGGCAAAATCACTCAAATTAAACCAAAGGGAAATTCAAGAGCAAGCAGATAATGCTAAAAAATTTAACCTTCGCATAATCAGAGTGGACAAAGGTGAGGAATCCCAGAGCAAGGGAATGCAACACCTATTTAACAAGATAATCAATGAAAATTTTCCCCACCTCAAAAACGACCATCTTAACTACATCACAAAAACTTATCGAACACCCAACAAGCAAGACCCCAGGAGAAACACTTCTAGACACATTATAGTAAAAATGATAGATCTGAATAATAAGGAAACAATCCTGCATGCAGCAAAAATGAAGAAGGAACTATACTACAACGGGAAAAAAAATTAGAATCACTGCAGATCTCTCCACACAATGAATGCAAGAAAAGCCTGGGAAAGCACCATACGAGCCCTGAGAGCCAATAACTGCCAACCCAGACTAATATACCCGGCAAAGCTAGCATTCACATTCGATGGAGAACTGAAAATTTTAATAGCAAAGAAAAACTAAATGAATACATAAACATTAAGCCAGCATTACAAAGAATTCTAAGAGGGGGGACACAACCTGAAGAAAGCAACCAGGAACTGGGGCCTGCCCCAAACAGGCGTTACTCAAAGTCTAACGGAGCAAGCACAGGAGGAAAGGAAAGAAGAAAAACTTAGGAAAACGGAATGGCAGGGACAACAATGCATCTCTCTATACTTTCTCTTAATATAAATGGGCTGAATTCGCCAATTAAAAGAAAACGAACTGAGGACTGGATCAGAAAACAAGACCCATCCATCTGTTGCCTTCAGGAGACCCACCTCTCAGCCAAACATACAAACTCAGAGTGAAAGTGTGGAAAAGGATCTACCAATCAAATGCCCCCAGTAAGAAAGCAGGTGTAGCTATCCTGATATCTGACAAAATAAACTTTTCATTAAAATCAGTACAGAAAGACAAGGACGGACACTACATATTAATAAAGGGAACAATCCAAGAGGAGGATATAACCATCATCACCTTATATGCCCCAAATATTGGTGCACCCAGATATGTCAAAAAAATGCTCTCAAACTTACAGAATAAAATAGATCCCAATACGATAATACTAGGAGACTTTAACACACCACTCTCACCAAAGGACAGGTCTACCAACCAGAGGATTGGCAAAGAAGCTACCGAATTAAGAGAGGCCATACTCCAAGTGGAATTAACTGACATCTACCGAGTATTTCACCCTAAAACAACACAGTAAACATTCTTTTCAGCAGCTCACGGAACTTTCTCCAAAATAGACCATATCATAGTTCATGCAAGGAACTTAAGCAAATACAAAGGGATCGACATAATCCCCTGTATCCTATCTGACCACAGTGGAATCAAACTAGCTCTCAATAACAAAGCATACCACAGAAATTTCTCTAATACATGGAAATTGAACAGCACACTCCTTAACAATGCCTGGATAACAGAAGAGATCAGAGAAGAAATAAAGTATTTCCTACAACTCAATGAAAATGAAAACACCTCACAAAGAAACTTGTGGGACACAGCAAAAGCAGTCCTGAGGGGCAAATTTATTGCCCTCAGTGCCCACATCAAGAGAATGGAGACAGACCAAGTAAATAATCTCATGTTGCAATTAAAACAGCTAGAAAAACAAGAAAAAATGGGACCTAAAGCTACTAGACGAAGCCAGATAACCAAATTAAAAGCAGAGATTAACCAATTAGAAAATCAGAAAACCATAACCAAAATAAACCAAACAAAAAGCTGGTTCTTTCAAAAAATAAACAAAGTTGATGGCCCATTGGCTAGATTAATTTAAAAAAGAAGAGAGGAAACCCATATAAATAGGATTAGGGATGCCACAGGAAACATCACAACACGTACCCAAGATATCCAAACAATTCTAACAGACTACTTTCAAAAGCTATACTCTCTAAAGGAAGAAAATCGGGCGGAAATGGATGCATTTTTAGAGAAATACAAGTTGCCCAAACTGAGCAAAGAAGAAGTTAACCAATTAAATAAGCCAATATCCTATAATGAGATACAGGAAGCTATCAAAAGTCTTCCAACAAAAAAAAGCCCAGGACCAGATGGATTCACAGCAGAATTCTATAAGACTTTTAAAGAAGAACTAATACCCATACTCCTCAAGCTCTTCAGAGAAACAGAGAAGGAGGGAGCTATCCCAAACTCATTCTACGAAGCCAATATCACACTCATCCCCAAACCAGGCAAAGACCCAACCAAAAAGGAGAATTACAGGCCAATCTCCTTGATGAACACAGATGCAAAGATCCTTAACAAGATTCTAGCTAACAGAATCCAGAAACACATAAAAAAATTAATTCACTATGACCAGGTAGGCTTCATCCCAGAGACACAGGGATGGTTTAACATACGTAAGTCAAGAAATGTAATCCAACATATCAACAGAGCCAAGGTCAAGAATCACATGATTATCGCCACAGATGCAGAAAAGGCCTTTGACAAAATTCAACATTCATTCATGCTAAAAGCTCTGGAGAAAATAGGAATAGAAGGAACATTTCTAAAAACAATAAAAGCCATTTATGACAGACCAATAGCCAATATTATACTTAATGGGGAAAAGCTACAACCAATTCTCCTAAAATCAGGAACAAGGCAAGGATGTCCACTGTCTCCACTCCTCTTCAATATAGTCCTAGAACCCTTAGCCAGGGCAATAAGGCAAGAAAAAGACATTAAAGGGATCCGCATAGGGAAAGAGGAAGTTAAACTATCACTTTTTGCAGACAACATGATACTATACCTCCACGATCTCAAAAACTCTATCCCCAAACTCTTAGAAACCAGAAATCACTTCGGCAAAATAGCAGGATACAAAATAAACCCACAAAAATCAGTTGCCTTCTTATACACTGATAATGTACAGGAAGAGAGGGAAATAAAGGGAGCAACCCCATTCACAATAACCTCCCAAAAAATAAAATATTTAGGAATTAACCTAACCAAAGATGTAAAAGAACTATTTAATGAGAACTATAAAAAGTTAAAGAAAGAAATTGCAGAAGACACTAGGAAATGGAAAGACCTCCCATGCTCCTGGATAGGCCGACTTAATATAGTAAAGATGGTAATACTTCCAAAACTAATATACAAATTCAATGCAATTCATATTAAAATCCCAATGACGTACATCACTGAAATACAGAAAACAGTCCAAAAATTCATATGGAACAACAAAAGACCTAGAATAGCCAAAACAATTCTAGGGGATAAAGACAATATGGGAGGGCTATCCATGCCGAACTTCAAACTCTACTACAGAGCTATAATAACAAAGACAGCATGGTACTGGCACAAAAACAGACCCGAAGACCAATGGAACAGAATCGAAGATCCAGAAATAAATCCACAGGCCTACAGCCAGCTGATATTCGACAAAGGAGCCAAAGACATACAATGGAAGAAACACAGCCTCTTCAACCGCTGGTGCTGGGAAAACTGGGCAGCCACATGCAGAAATCTAAAAGTGGACCCCAACCTATCACCATGCACCAACATCAACGCAAAATGTATTAAAGACGTTAACATTAAACCTGAATCTCTGAAAGTACTGCAGGACAGAGTAGGAGAGACACTTGAACTAATAGGCACAGGAAGGAACTTCCTGAACAGAGTCGCAGGGTCACAACAAGTTGGAGAGAGACTCGACAAATGGGACTACCTTAAAATAAAAAGCTTCTGCACAGATAAAGCTGTCGCAACCAAGCTAGAAAGACAACCAACTAATTGGGAAAAAATATTTACCAGCAATATATCAGACAAGGGGTTAACATCCTGTATATACAGGGAACTCAAGAAACTAATCCCTCCCAAACCCAACAAACCAATTACTAAATGGGCAAGGGAACTAAAGAGGGACTTCTCAAATGAAGAAATAAAAATGGCAAAGAAACACATGAGGAAATGTTCATCATCCCTGGTGGTGAAGGAAATGCAAATAAAGACAACCCTGAGATACCACCTTACCCCAGTCAGAATGTCCCACATCCACAAATCAGCCAACGACAAATGCTGGAGGGGATGTGGAGAACGAGGAACGCTATTGCACTGCTGGTGGGAATGTACACTTATACAACCACTTTGGAAAGCAGTCTGGAGGGTCCTTAGAAAGCTAAAGATTGACCTCCCTTATGACCCAGTCATACCACTTCTAGGCATCTACCCTGAACAACAGGAACCAATATACAAGGACACGTGCACCTCCATGTTTATTGCAGCATTGTTCGCAATAGCTAGGATATGGAAACAACCTAGATGCCCCATCACAGATGAATGGATCCAAAAATTGTGGTATCTATACACAATGGAATAATATGCAGCCATTAGAAATGACAAAATAATGGCATTTGCAGGGAAATGGATGGAGCTAGAAGGAATCATGTTGAGTGAGGTAAGCCAAAAATGAAGAGACAAACAGTACATGGTCTCCCTGATAAGTGGATGCTAAATCCAAAATGTTAGGTGATATGACAAAACTAACAGGACTTAAGAAACAAAGAACTCCCACTCATCTGGTTGAACCACTACCAAATATCCCCATGCTGCTGATCACATATATGGTATATAACATGTGAGCACCGTTATATATTACAGACTGTGATAGACAATTTGCTCCAGGAAAGTTAGAATGAACTTGTGACTTTAAATGAGCATCATTATTCCACAATACTGTGAATTTCCGGAAATTATGTAATCACTTAATCACAATCAAAAAAAAAAAAAAAAGAACCTCGGGGAAGGGAGGGAGGGAGGGGATAGTAGGGGGAAAACAATGGAGGGGGTAACAATGTTCAAGAGGAAGTGTACTAATTACCTCACTCATGTAACTGTAACCCTCTGTATAGTATCTTTACAATAAAAAAAATAAAAAAAAAGAAAAAAAATAATTGCAAAAATAGCAGGATACATCACCAAGAGCCGTAAAAAAGTCCTCTCAGTTAATAATTTATTATTCTGTAATTGCACAGATTGTGTTTTCAAATAATCCGCTTTTCAAATATAATGCAGCCACAGAGGGCCATGACTTCATTTTTTAAAGACTAAAACGTCTCATTCCTGTATAATGTCCCATTCATAAATGAGTGGAATCAAAGTCTCTAGTGCCCCTGACGATGAGGCCCTCCCTTGCCAACAACTGGGAAAAATAAATACTACAAAATTCAGTAGGAAGCCACCTTGTTTGGCCAGCTTCACTCTTCCTAGCTCTAAATTTCCCAGGATTTTCCATTTCATGAATCTCGTATTTTCTCCCATAAGCCCAGCCAAGATGGTTACACCTTCTCAATTCTCTTTGCTCACATCCTTATAAAAACAAGTCATTTAAGGATACAGGTGGACCCGTTGCAACAATGAGAAGTACAAGTTTTCATGTTGAAAACGAACTTTATAATTTTGGTGGGAGGGAGGATTGGGTGGGGGGCAGAGGGAGACTGGGAAGGGATGTGAAGGGTAAACAAAGGAGGAGGCTGCAAGGCTTGATAAGAAATGTACTCATTATCTTGCCCATGTAATTGTAACTCCTCTGTACAGTGTGTTCACAATAAAAAAAAAAAAAAGATTTTTAGCATACGTTTCCCTGAAGTATCTACATCATAGGAAATCTATGTGTGTGTTTGTGTGTGTGTGTGTGTGTGTGAGAGAGAGAGAGAGAGAGAGAGAGAGAGAGAGAGAGAGAGAGAGAGAGAGAGAGAGAGAGAGAGAGAGAGAGAGAGAGAGAGAGAGAGAGAGAGAGAGAGAGAGAGAGAGAGAGAGAGAGAGAGAGAGAGAGAGAGAGAGAGAGAGAGAGAGAGAGAGCACCATTCCAGCATTAAAAATCAGTCATAGATCCTGGGTGCCAAAGGCTCATACCTGTACTCCTAGCTAATCAGGAGGCTGAGATGTGAGGGCCACAGTAAGAAGCCAGCCCAGGCAAGCAAGTCCATGAGGCTCTCCAATAAACTACTCAGAGAAGGCCAGAAGTGGCACTATGGATTAGGTGGTAGAATGCTAGCCTTGAACACAAAGAAACTCAGGGACAGTGCCCAGGCCCTGAGTTCAAACCCCACAACTTGCAAAATATGTCATACAAAAGTCAAACAAATTCAGTAGTCATACAAATTCACTGAACACTATGTTGAAAATGAACTATACAATTTGTTGGTGAGATGGGAGAGAAAAACAGAGAAAGTAAGGGAAGGGGAGATATTGTCCAAAAAATGTATCCATTATCTGACTTATACATCTGTAACTTTTCTGTACATCACCATTATAATGATAATTTTAAAAAGGCATAGACCTAAAGATATAGAACTTATGTCTCAGTTAAATAGAATCAATAACTTCTGGCATCAATGAGAACATATAAAATCCATATTACAGTTTCACAAACTGTTTTTTTAATGGGGGAGAGCCAGACTCCTTGTAGAAATGACTAGGTCTAGGGCTGGGACAACACACACACACACACACACACACACACACACACACACACACACACACGATCTTAGCAAAATAATAGAAAACTCCAGGAAGTCAGTGGGACACAGGACCCAATATGCAGACTTGCTACTGACCAATAGACAGAATTTTCTAGTGATAAATAAAAAAGACAGCAATGTCAGGTTATAACCCACAGCATATCCAATACATAGGTAAAAATACAGAGAAATAAGTAATGGAATAGGTAAGTAATGAGGGAGAAAAACATATCTACATATAGAAGAGTCCCTCCTAGCTCTGCACCTTGAGTAGTGGGATTACAGTTATGCCCCACCACGCCAACTCCCTGGGTTCATGATACAATGGATTCTGAAAATAAGTATTGCTGTGACTTTTTTACCCAACACACAAACTCAATCAAATTGTAACAAGAATATTTGATAAATTCTAATTGAGGGCAGTGCTATAAAACCCATGACAAATATGCCTCTGAACTGTCAAAGTTACCAAAAGCAAGGAAAGTCTAGGAGACTGTCAAATAAAGAAAGCACGATGCTGAACATAATGTAGTCACCTAGATGGGTGCTGGAGTGGAAAAGAATCAAAGAAAATGTGAAGAATGGAACTTAGTTAATTAATAAAATAGGTTTTCAGCATTCTGGTTCTTCAGCCAAAGACACAGAAGCATTTTCTAACTAAAAACATTTCAAGATACTGTGATATAAATGACCAAGATGGCATGTGTGTGTGTTTTGTACTAACATCGTTAGGTGAGACAGCCCAAGAGTGCACTGTTAACTTGGAGGGAGATTCAGACACTCACCCTCTTCCAGAAAGCTTCAAAAATTATTTCTCAAGTGATTTGCCTTTGCACTTCTGTGCTTTATTACCTTTTAGTGCAAAGTACCTTTCAAAGTTTGAACATTACATTTCTTAAGAGTTTCTGCACATTGAGATATTTATTTCACCCAAAGTGAGCAAGCTAATTACTCCCTGTTCCAGCAATGCTATGGCTAGTGCAGAAACATTAATGCAGGCAACAATGTGCAGGAGACAGCAGGAAAGATTAACTGACAATCTTCAGTTGGAACAACAAACATGTTTGCATATACATCTATAAATATGCATATATAATGACATGTATGTGAAAACACAGGAATATATAACCAAACCACAATCATGGTGATGCATTCACTCACATGGTATGTATGTGAGCATAATAATAATTTATACACACAAACGCATATAAATACTGACACACAACCATGTATGAACCATGAATGAGCCACACATATACAAATTCATACTCACACACAATGTATACATAGTCCTATGGGTCATGTGTGCATCACTTGTGTCATGTAGGTCTGAAACAGACAAGCCTTGAGGATACTTTGTCAATGTACTAAGCTTGAGTTACTGTATGATTTCACTCACATATGGTAACTAGCATTGAAAAATTCTTAGAAAGTGAAATGGTAACTGTCAAGGGCTGGGGAAAGGGCAGGAGGTATCATTATTTAGTGAATTTTGATTTTCTGTTTAGGGGTAGAGGAGAAGATGGGAAGGGAGGAGAGAGGGAGAAGAAGAAAAAGAAGGGAACAGTAAAGAAAGGGAGCGGAAGGAAGAGAAAGAAAAGGTCAGGGCAGCACAGGGCAGGGGAGGGAAGGGAAGCAGAAAGCCAACATCTGGGAAGTCCACTGGCGCGGATCCCTAGCCTTTCTTCATGGAACATACCAAGTTCCAGACTCCAGAGGAAAGTAAGCTTCCTCATGGCCACATTCTTTGGACATTCAATTAAAAACATGGTGAGCTATGCTACAAGCAAATGACTACTAGGAAGACATAGTTCCCTGGAGAATTGGACAAAGCTCTCCCAAGATCCAGGATCCCAGATTATAGCCAATGCTGAGCCTGCAGTAGGCCTGCTTTGTTAGCTCTTCCTTGCTGGCAGCAGCCTTGCTAAAAGGCTCCACTATTTCTCTGAAGCTCACTTCATACCAGAGAGAGGTGTGATCTATAGATTTGGTCGGCAGAAGGGTAATGCTTGATGCATCCTGTAGAGGTGGGACCTCGATGGACTGTTAACCATCAGTTCACCTGCACACACCTTGCCAATCACAGGTGGCATAAGTACAAAAATATCTACAAGCAAAGGTAATGTTGAAGGGGATAATGCTGTATAACCTGATGAGTATCCCTGCTAGTAATTAATCAGAAATTTATGTTGTAATTAAGGCCCAAACTGACTTGAATAAGCAATCATTACATTATTACATGAAAAATCATTACATTAGACACAATGAAAAACCGCTTCCAGATCATTTGCCTAATTGAGAAATGATTTGCTCTGTGTGTCTATTCCCTATGGATGGCCAATTATCATCCAGTGTGGTGGCTGGTTACACTGAACACAATCCAGGAGTGCCAGGTTTGTGTCTCTGGTGCCGCCTTCATTCCACCTGCCTCATTCAGTCCAGCAGAGGCCTGTAGTGTTCACTGGGTTCCAAGGCAGGCAACATGGAGGGAAATGGTTTCCATTTTGCATAGACCAGGCCTTTCCACTCAGTGAGCAGACAGATGGAAAAGGCCTGCCACTGATTAGGCAGAGAGGAATGGCTATCCCCTAGAGGAAAGAGCATGGTTCTCTTTAGAGATAACAAATAATAAAGAAGGCCAGAAAGAATATGCCTGGGATTAGGAGTAGACAAGAAGGAGCTTTAGGCAGAGTAGCGTGGGTCCCTACAGATCTGAGCCACTCAATTATAATAGGGGCAGAAGAGCAGAGAGAAGTTGGGGCAGGCCTCTTGCCCGCGGTGGAGCACACACTGGGAGAAGATCCCCCAAAACCCAAGGACAGAAGGACACTAGACAGTTTAGGAGGTATCCCTTGCCCTATGGGGTCCCACTGGAACCAACCTCAGCTACCCATGTTCGTCTTAACCTCACCTTTAGCTTGCTCCTTTTGCTCCTTCTGTCTGCTTGGAGGCTCTAGCAGAGCTCTTCAGGGATGTGTCTAACACAACGTGGGCAGCTATTGCTCCTCCCATGCCCCTCCCTGCCTGATCCCATCCATCTTTTCTCCAGCTCCTCCAGGTAACCTATCAGGATCAGGGAGGACAGCAACAAATCCATTTCATTGTTACATGCATGATGCACCATGTGAACTGAGGCAATAGATTTGTATTTTACCCTAGTTAAGTAAATCAAGTGATTTTCAGCTTTTCAATTCCAGACAACTTGAGTAGGTATGTGAGGTTAGGAGATTGTGGGAGAAGCCAGCCTGTAAAGACACAGAATCCACCAAAGCCAGCACCAGGAAATTTTGTACACAAACTTGCAAGAACCTGTGCTAATGTCCAATAAAAATGGCAAAGGAGGGCTTGACCTTTACACAGCATGGTTTCCTGGCAGACAGTTGGCACTGTGCTTCCAAAAGTTCTACATATATATGTATAAAGCGTATATAAAGTATATAAATAAATCTGTATAAAATGTGTATATATTATATATATGTAAAATATATAGTACATCTGAAACATTTTAATATATATTTTATAATATATAACTAGTATAATAAAATATATGTTATATAATATATAAATATATTTTCTACTATTTATTTTTCTAAATTTTTTATTGTAAAAATGCACAGAAGGGTTACAGTTACATGAGTAGGGTACAGAAGGGTTACAGTTACATGAGTAGGGTAATGAGCACTTTTCATAGTAAGCATTGTTACCTCCTCCTTTATTTTCCCCCTACTATTACTTCCCTCCCCGCCTTCCCAACTCATCCAGCCCCCCCACCCTGATCTTGTAATGTTCATTTTCAGTATAGTGTCCTATACATCTCATTGTCACAATGGGTCAGCCTACATCCCCATTTTAAGCGGTTCTGCAATATCCCTTCCCCTCCCCAAATTACAAAAATGTTTATACAAGGTGCAGAACACCAGCATAAAATCCAGTGGAAACAGGGTTTATACCATCGGGGAAGGACGTACAATAGAAACAAAAGAATCACATAGTGCATTGTAAGTACATTAATAACACTTGCAAGAAAGGAAAACAAACCTCTTGACCCTGTCTTAGGGTTCATTTTGCTTAACATTATCTCATGTGGTCTTATGTATATAGCCTTTGATTTTCTCTGCTTGTCCTAGATATGTACTAGTCACTGCAAATAAGGGAAACCTTGGGATGTATATTTCTTTGGGCCTAGCTTACTTCAGTTAATACAATTTTTTTCAAGTCTTTCCATTTCCTAATGAAAGAGGCAATGTTATTCTTTCTGGCTGAGACATAGAATAACATTTTATATAATTATATCTATATATATGTATGTATGTATCTATCTATATCTATCTATGTATGTATCTATCTATCAGATAGATAGATACATACATAGATAGATATAGATCTATCTATATAGATAGATAGATACATACATAGATAGATATAGATAGATAGATCTATATCTATATATAGATAGATATATAGATAGAGATATATCACATTTTTATTGTGAAAATGCCATACAGAGGTGTTACAATTACTTGGGCAAGATAATGAGCACATTTCTTATCAAGCATTGTTGCCTCCTCCTTTGTTTACCCTTCCCATCCCTTCCCATACCCCACCAAACCCCATACCAGATCCTGCCCCCACCCCCGACCAAAATTTTAAAATTCGTTTTTCGACATAATGACTTGTACATCTCATTGTTGCAATGGGTCTACCTGTATCCCTAGTTAAACGATTTATTTTTCCCCTTACCCTCTACAAATTAAACCAACATCAAATACAGTGAAAGCAGGGGTTATACCGTGAGGGAGGTACATACAAAGCAACAAAGAAATCATCTTATAAATATGTTAGAAACAATCACATTAAAAAAACTTTTGAATACTTATTTTGGGGTTCATTTCCCTAATATCAACTTGTCTGACCTTTTCTTATTGACACAGACATATACTAGATATTGCAAATAAGGGAAACAATGGGACCTATGTTTCTTTGGGCCTGGCTTACTTCACTTAATATAATTTTTCCCAAGTCTTTCTATTTCCTAACAAATGGGACAATATCATTCTTTTTTTCTTGATCAATTCATCTACTGAAGGGCATCTGTGTTGGTTCCATATCTATGGTGATTAATGCTGCAATAAACATGGCTGTGCTGGTAGCTTTGGTATGACCTTGTCTTTGATCGTTTGGGTTAATGCCCAAAAGTGGGATTACTGGGTCATAAGGGAGCTGTATGTGGAGTCTTTTGAGGAACCTCCATACTACTTTCCAGAGTGGTTGAACAAGTTTACTCTCCCACCATCAATGCAGTAGGGTTCCCTGTTATTACAAGATTTCTTGATTATAGTCATTCTAGCTGGGGTGGATGGAATCTTAGCGTTGTCTTGATTGGCATTTCTTTAATGGCTAGAAAGGTTGAGTATTTCTTGATGTCTATTGGCCATTCGTATTTCCTCTTCAGAGAAGTCTCTCTTTATGTCTGTAGCCCATTTGTTAATCAGACAGTTGTTTCTTTGAGGATTTGTTGTTGGGGGATTTAGTTTTTTGAGTTCTATGTATATTTCATATATGAGACCCTTGTCCTTTGTATAGCTAGTGAAAATATTCTCCCAGTCCTTGGGCTTTCTGTTGATCTTGCTAGCTATGTCCTTTGCCTTGCAGAAGCTCTGCAGTTTCATACTATCCCATTTGTCCAAACTTTTTTTGATTTGTTGTGCTTCTGGATCTTTATTAAGAAAATTCTGGCCTGTGCCAAGGAACCCTACAGTTTCTCCTATTCCTTCCAGTAATGTTTTCAGGGAGTCTGCTTTTATTTTGATATATTTGATCCATTTTGGAGTTGATTCTGGTGCGGGTGATATATATGGATCTAGTTTTAGTTTTCTATAAGTGTTTAACCAATTTTGCAAGCACCATTTACTGAGAAGGTTATCTTTTTTCCAATATAGTTCTTTAGCTCAATTACTGAAAATTAGGTGGCTATAGGTCTGTGGGATCATTTCTGGGTCTTCAGTCCTATTCCATTGGTCCTCAGGTCGGTTCTTGTGCCAGTACAAGCTGTTTGGATTTCTATGGTAGAGTAGAATTTGAGTAGAGTAGAGTTTGAGTAGAGGAGAGTTTTCTATGGTAGTTGAGTTTGAATTTTGGTATTGATCTGCCTCCAGCACTGCTCTTTCTACTCAGGATTTTTTTTTTTTTTTGCTATTCGGGGTCTTTTATTCTTTTTTTATATTTTTATTTTTTTATTGTGAAAATAGTGTACAGAGGGATTACCATTACATGGGCAAGATAGTGAGTACATTTCTTATCAAGCGTTGTAGCCTCCTCCTTTCTTTACCATTCCTATCCCTTCCCAGCCTCCCCCGCTCCCCCACCCAAACCTCCCCCCCCCACCAAAGTTGTAAAGTTCGTTTTCGACATGAGAATGTGTACTTCTCATTGTTGCAACGGGTCCACCTGTATCCTTATTTAAATGACTTGTTTTTCCCCTTCCCCTCCACAAATTATACTGACATCGGGGTCTTTTATTGTTCCATATGAATTTTTGGATTGCCTGTTCTATTTCATTGGAGAATGAGGTTGGAATATTCATAGGTATCTCATTTAATTTATACTTAGCCTTTGACAGTATTGTCATTTTCACGATGTTAATCCTCCCAATCCAGGAGCATGGGAGGTTTTTCCCTTTGCTTAGTTCTGCTTTAATTTCCTTTCTCAGGTTTTAAAGATTTTGTCATAGAGTTCCTGTGAAGGTGACTCTTTTGTTAAGTTCACTCCTAGTATTTTATTTTTTGTGGAACTATTACAAAAGGGGGTGCTTTCCTAATTTCAGCCGTGCTCTTCTCTTACTGCTGTAGCTAGGCATTCTAATACTAGTTTAAAGAGGAGTGGGGAGAGTGGACACCCTTGTCTCATTCCTGAATTTAGAGGAAATGGCTTTAACTTTTCACCATTAAGTATAATGCTGGCTGCAGGTTTGTCAGATATAGCCTTTATTATATTGATGAATGTTCCATGGATTCCTAGTTTTCCAAAGCCTTCATCATAAAGGGGTGTTGGATCTTGTCAAATGTTTCTTTTTTTGCATCTATTGAGATAACTATGTTGTTCTCATCCTTGCTCTTGTTAATGTGATGAATTATATTGTTTTGCATATATTGAACCAGCTTTGCATCCCTGAAATGAATCCTGTTTGATCATGGTGTATGATTCTTTTCATGACTTGTTGAAGTCGATTGGCCAACATTTTGTTGAGAAGTTTTCTGTCAATAATCATCAAAAAATAGGTCTATAGTTCTCTTTTTTGATGAGTCTCTGCCTGGTTTGGGGATGAGGGTTATGCTGGTTTCATAAAAAGAGTGTGATAGTGAATTTTTGCTCTGCATTTCATTAAAGAGATGGAGAAGTATTGGTGTCAGTTTTGCTTTGAAGGCCTTGTAGAATTGAGCTGTAAAACCATCCAGTCCTGGACTTTTCTTGTGTGAGAGGTCTCTTATTGCTGCTCTATTTCGATGCTTCATATGGGTCTGTTGTTTTAAATCATCTTGGTTAAGTTTGGGCATGTCAATATTTGCTAGAAACTAGTCCGTATCTTTTAGATTCTCAAACTTATTAGTATAAAGGTTTGAGAAGTATCCTTTTATATATTATGAATCTTGGTTGTTTCTGTAGTTATATTTCCATTGTACTCTCTTGAGTTTGTTTATGTGGGTGTGTTCTCTTTTTTCCATTCCGTAGGATTTGTTAAGGGTCTGTCAATTTTATTTTTTGAAGAGCCATCTCTTTGTTTTGTTAATTCTTTCTATAGTTTTTTTTTTTTTGGACTCTAATTTATTTAGTTCGGATTTAATTTTATTTGCTTCCATCTACTGGATTGGGGTTTGGCTTGTTGTTCTTTTTTCAAAAAGCTTTAGTTGCCTCATTAAATTGTTGGTTTCAGATCTTTCCAATTTGATAATGTGCAAACTCAGAGCTATAAACTTGCCTGTGAGTACTGCCTTTTCTGTGTCCTAGAGGAGCTGGTAATTTGTGTGAACATTTTTGTTGAATATCATGAACATTTGATTTTCCTTTCTAATATCTTCCATGACCCACTGGTGGTTCAAAATTGTGTTGTTCAGCCTCTATGTGTTACAGTATTTACTTTGGTGGCTTTTGGTATTGAATTATAATTTTTTTCCCTTCTGGTCTGAGAGAATGCAGGGTATAATTTCAATGTTTCTGAATTTGGACAGATTTTCTTTGTGGCCTAGAATATGGTCTAATTTGGAGAATGTTCCATGTGCTACTGAGAAGAAGGTGTAATCTGATGGGGCTGGGTCAAATATTCGGTAGATGTTAGTTAAGACTAGTTGATCTATGCAAATTTTAAGATCCGAAGTTTCTCTGGTGACTTTTTGCTGGGTGGATCTATTTAGTGGGGATAGTAGTGTATTAAAGTCTCCCACAATTAATGTCTTTGGATTTGAGAGAAAGTAGCATTTCTTGTATAAATTCTGGTGCTCCATTATTTGGTGAGTAGATGTTTTAAATCATAATATCTACCTGAAGGAGAGTTCCCTTAATTAGAATGCAGTGACCTTCTTTGTCAGTTCTCATTGATTTTAATTTAAAGTCTATTTTATCTGACATTAATATAGTAACTCCCATCTCTTTATGGGGGCCATTTGCTTGATATATTTTATTCCAGCCTTTCACTTTCAGAATGTTTATTTTTGTGGGTAAGTTGTGTCTTTTGAAGAAAGCAGATAGAAGGATCTTGCTTTTTGATCCAACTGGACAATCTATGATGCTTAACTGGAGAGTTAAAACCATTAAAATTGTGAGTTAGGACTGAGAGGTGTTTATCTGTCCCTGCCTTCTTATAAATTTTTTGGGGGAGAAGCTGTGTCTTGGCTGTTCTTGTTGTGATTACGTACGTGTTTTGTACTATTTATAATGTGTGTATATCATACATAATGTATGTAATACATACTATATCTATAAACATATATAAGAAATATATATATATATATATGAGGAATTTTGCTGAGTGGCTTCATTCAAATGGAAAAACCGTTAGTGCATTTCATGTGTGCAGCAGCTTGATGAGAGCTGATTTCATTTTACAAATCATTGAGAAGCCAAGGAACCTCCTCTATGCACACAGAATAATAAACAGTAGGGCCAGTTTTCAAGCCCAGAGGCTGGATCCTCAACTATTATACCATCTTGTCAACCAATGCCAATCTAAGCAAAGGAGTGGAAAGAAGGGTGCAGCTGTAAGGGATGCAGCTGGTGCTTAATGCAGGTATAAATCAAGGTGTAGACTAAATATGATGCCCTTTTCCACTGTGTTTTCTCCTCCCACCAACTCCTACTTCTCAGGAATTAGGTAGTGATTCTTGCATTCAAACCTGCTCTGGAACTGGAGCAAGTGTCAGGCTTGACCACATGCCCAGGAAAAGAATAAAGACTGGACTTTTTTCCCACACCGCCATCCCCACCCCCTTGCCCTCTGGCTATTACCTTTCATACAGGTAATTTCTGTATGAAAGGTAATTCCTGTATGGATAATTCTCAGCAGCAACGCTAGAGGACAGTCAAGTTCCTTCTGGCAAACCACCAATGGGCATGTATAGCTTTGAAGCCTCTGCCTCGCAAAGAGGTTATGTTTTAGCTTCATGACAAAAATCAGCATGTTAACATTTTGAAGTGTTTGACATTGAGGAAGCACTTACTCCTGTTTAACCCGACGCTTCCCAAAATTATTTGAACACAACACACTCATTTTGTGATTCTTCCTGAATTGGACAGGATTATTCAGGACAGCCTAAGTGGAATGCCTGAGGAACCCATACTTCCTGCTTCCTGGTGGCCATCCAATGGAATTCCTGGAATTCTGAAGCAGAGAAGCCTCCATTGTGTAATGGACAAACCCTACAGACCTAGCCCACCTCAAGAAAGCAGGTGATCTCCTTTGGTTGACCCTATATCTAGTAACTGGCTCCAAGATGGGCCTCCCCTCCTTCCACCCCACTCTTCCTTTCTTTTTTTATATTTTAAAAGTGCCAAAATACACAGATTATCAATTCAGAACCCACCCATATCCTCCCATATCTAAAGAAGTTAAAATGCTCCATATTATATAAATGCTTCACAAGTAGTATTTTTATTGTTTAGGAAACCCTGAGAAAAAGAAATGCATGTACAGTTTCCTGACAGATCAAATCACTCTCTTAAATAATTGTGATCCAAAGTGAGTTGAATTCATGGATATAGAACTTGTACATGAAGTAGCTAAATGTTTTATCAGAATATTAAAGTCAGATTTATTTTCTATGTATTTGAAACTTATAATGGGACTGTAAGCTGAGTACATCTGACAAATTATACACACCAGGAAAATAAACAGTCTCACAAGAACTACATGACACTGCAAGAGCTGACACCTGAGATTTGCAGAATCAAAGTCTGCAACTTAAATGGCAAGAAATCTTAAAGTTAATTAATTTTCAAAGGTGAGTCTTAAGGTGAGTTTTAGAAGAGAGATTGGAAATGCTTAGCTATGTCCGAGTTCAATATTGAAAGAAGCAAATTCAAAGAGGCACCACCTCTTTCTCATGAGTCATTCAAAAGAAAAGACATATTCAGTTTACAAAATGCAAAAAAAATCTATTAAAATGATATAGAATTGTTTGTAATGTCCAGCACACTTGACGATATAAAGAAAATTATTTTAATTCTATAAAGACAGGAGTTCTTATATTAAGCCTAGTGATAAACTCCTGAACTATTAAAGGACTATGATAACTAAATCCAGAGACATTTAAAATGGGCATAATCATATTGCTATTGCTTTCATCAAGAGGAAAGTAAGTCATCTTGAAAACATACATGTGAATTTCTGAAAATTATTTTCCTTTCACATTTTTACACACTGCCAAACTTTCCATAATCTGTGTGTGTGTGTGTGTGTGTGTGTGTGTGTACAGAGACTCGAATGCAAAAACACAAGGCCTAAGGTTATCTATTGACTTTTTCCCTCAAGATTGGCACTCTACCCACTTGAGCCACATCTCCACTTCTGGCTTTTTGCTGGTTAACTGTAGAAAAGATTCTCAGATTTTCCTTTCCAGGCTGACTGAATCTAAATCCTCTGACCATAGCCTCCTTCATAGTTAAGATTAAAGACATGAGCCACTCGTGCCTTGCCATAATCTTTTTATACACAGACACTGAGACATTTGAAATTGTTGAGTAAGAAACTTTACCACAAGGCACTACTTTTCTTGTAACTTTTAAAACTGCAAATGTATCTTGCTGGATTGATTTTTGTTTGAACCTGACATTTTTTACACATTTCACATTGCTTTTGTCAGGGTGAAATAGGAAATAGGCTTGATTAGATACATAAAAAAGTCTTAAAAATCTTATGATCTTTCCTGCCCACCCTGGCTTTGAACCATGATCCTCAGTTCTCAGCCTTCTGAGTAGCTAGGATTACAGGCATGAGCCACTAGCACCCAGCTGAAAATTACTGCTTTAAAAAATGGCAAAACTATTCTTGACAAATATAATGAACAAATGTGGCCCCATTGGGAAGAAGCCCCTTTGCCTCCAACCATTGTCCCATTCGTTGTAAGTGGATCCAACTACAGTATTGAAACCCACCTATGTAGACTAGACTGAAGTGCACAATAATTGCTGTTACTCTAATCAACCATTTTGGGATGCCACAGTCACTGTGCTCTGCCCAGTGCCTTTCCGATCCCTTCACTCTATATCCTGGGTTTAGGCCCCAGGTCCATTCTTCTCAAAAAGTCATGGGCTCTTGTTAAATTAGTCATTACAAGGGATTTCATGCTTTGCTGGCTTTATACTTCATGCCTGGAAAATACACCAATGGTGTATTTGTGGGTGGTCACATGAATCAAAATTGGTACTGTTTCTGTGAGAGGTAATAGCAAAATCAACAGTTACCAGAACTTTTCTGCACCCCTCTTCCGGTACCTGATGGAGAACCAAGGCTTCCTCTAACCATCTGGTACTCTTTGGTCTTCAAGATGCTTAAGCAGCCCTCCAGTGCTCCTCCTCTGCTTTCCCAATAGATGTAACAACCATTCTTAGGACTGGAAATGTCTAATGATGAGTATGCCACCAGCTACCCCAAGTGGTATATCCCAAAGCTAAAGGTTTTAAGTCTTGATGTAACTTATTTTCATGTATGGAAACAGAACAATGAAAACTGCTGAATTTTTTGGAAGACAAGCGAATTGATTCTCATGGAATGAGAGTTATATGAGAGAGAGAGAGAGAGAGAGAGAGAGAGAGAGAGAGAGAGAGAGAGAGAGAGAGAGAGAGAGAGAGAGAGAGAGAGAGAGAGAGAGAGCTCGGCTAGATGAGGAAGCAAAGGCAAGAAAGGGCAAGGCTCTGATTTCAAAAACTGGTATTTGTGGGGGTGCAAAGAGCTATTTTTGGAGCTGCAAGAATTGTATGCATTGGGTATCATTTCAAATCCAATTCATAATTTAAAAGTTATATTTTATCCAGTATTATGAGCTGTTTTACCTTGTGGGATCAACTTGCAACAAGAAAGTGTGATCTCTCATCTTCTATTTATTTGACTGTCTGCCTAGATGTCATCTACATATTTTGCAACCACTTAAACTAAGAACATGAACTCATGTTCTTTAGGATTTGTTTGCTTGCTCACAGCTGACACTCTTCCAACTGAATCAGGCCTCCATTCTGTACTATGATTAGTTAACTACAGATGGAGTTTTGTGGACTTGTTTTTAGGAGTTTCTTCAAACCATGATTCTCCAGTTCTCATCCTTCTGAGGTAAGATTATAGGAATGGGACAATGGTGGAAAGCAAAGGGGCTTCTTTCTGATGAGGCCACAGTTGTTTACTTGTCAATAATATTTGCTATGCTTAAAAACCCCAGTAATTTCCAGCTGGATGCCAGTGGCTCATGCCTGTAATCCTAGCTACTCAGAAGGCTGAGAACTGAGGATCACGGTTCAAAGCCAGTCTGTGCAGGAAAGTCCGTGAGACTCTTATCTCCATTAAACCACCAGAAAACAGGTGCTGTGGCTCAAGGGACAGAATGCTAATTTTGAGCTGAAGAACTGAGGGACAATGTCAACCTAGAGTTCAAGCCCTATGACAAACAAACATTAATTTTCAAATGCAAGATTATAGTGATGGAGAACTAGTCTTGAAAAGAAAATTCAGGACAGCACCTTGGACCTCAGTTCAAACCTCAGGACATACAAACAGGGACACACAGGCATAACTTAAAAGTCATAAACACTATGCAACCCATCTCAGGACACAAGGCTCTTTTACATAGCTGCTCACTGTTCCTCTCATATACAAGCATCCAAAGAAATTATTTTCTTTTATTCTACAGTCTTGGCGGTTTCTTTGAATAATCAATTCAAGGTTGGAAACCATACAACATAGAAGATAAACAGATGGATACACACCTGTAATACTTTCATTCAGGTGTTGGTAGGAAGCTTGGAGGTATGACTCAACTGTGGCTGGCACAGCAAGACCTATGGCAGAACAACACTGAAACATCAAAAATGAATGACTGAATGAATGAATACATTTATTGTCATAGTCTGAAACCTTATGGCCCTCACAATTGTCCTGATCATGATAAGCATCAAAGAAAGTGTTTTTGTTATGGCACACAATGAAACTAGTATACTGATAGCAAAGAGCCTAGCATGGCTGACCTGAGACTGAGCAATCTGAAATAAGCCAGTACTCTTACCCCTGCAGGAACATTCTGGTGACAAACCAAACCAGTCATTGTTCAAAGTAGCTTGGCCTATAGCTTCTGTAAGCACACTTACCTTGCTGGGCCATTTCCTTCACAGCCTGCAATTGCTGAGAAACTGTCACAAATCTCTAATTTTCTTAGGTTGTTCACTTCCCTGAACATGCCCTTTGCAGAATTACTTCTTCCTAGAAATTTATTCCATACCACTATCTCTCTCCCCATCTAAATTTGCTTACAAATACCATGTACAAGTCTACATTGGGTGATTAGACTCTAGAGGGGGATGCCTCTGTGTAAGAATATTTTACCTTCAATAGCTATATACACAACAACACATCCACATGTGTCTTTCCTCATGGCTATTTCTACTTCCTGTGCAAACCACATGTTTGGGACCAGCCTAGGCAGAAATGTTTGCAAGACCTCAGCTGAGAAATGAGCACATTTGGAGGAATTACTCTAGTGGAGGAACACTAGGAGCACAAGGCCCTGAGTTCTGTCTCCAATATCACACACACAAAAAGGCAGAGGTTTGTTTGTTTGTTTTTTTTAGAAAATCGAGGAAATACAGGCTTAAATGACAATATTAAAGAAATGCTATTAACTTAATAGAAAAGATGAAGAATAGTAAACTTATAAAGAAAACGTCCTTATTTCTTGGAGACTTATACTGAAGTGTTAGGAGTGAATTCTTTAATTAAATTTAATTAAATTCTTTAATAGCAACAGTAAAGTGGATAAGAAAGAAAACAATAAAATTTGCACAATTTTTAAATATGCCTGCTGATAGGTAAATATTCCTTATATAATTTTTCTCTACTTCTGCTAGGCTAAATTTTTTTATAATATGTATGCAAACATCTCTAAACATCCAGGAAAGCCAGAGAACACACCAAGAATATTCTTGGTGCAGAGGCACAACACCAAGAATGAGTCTCCACATCTGCAGAACTCGTGTCAAGAAGCAACCGATTGCACAGTGCCAGGGGCAGACACCTCAGCTGGAGCTGCCACCCACATCTGCCATGGTAGCCATCATTAGGAACACTGCCCACTGTCACTGCTGATATCTTTGCCAGGCAAGAGTCTAAATGATCCCTTCCTGAACTCTGATTCAAAGGAAAACTGAAAAGCCTTTACCTGACATTTCAGTTGTGTAGAAAACGAAACAGGCACAGATTTGTTGATGTTAAAATTAAAGTGTATCTTTATCATCAAACACTTTCCAGAGAGCAAAATGCCAAACCATGATTTAAAAGAATGACCATAAAACATATTTAACTGGTACTGGTATAAGCAATGAAAACATAGATCTAGAAATATAAAACAAAGAATTTAAAAATCCATGTTTGAGAGTAGATTCCTTATATAAGTGCTGAGCTTCTTTGAGAGTGTTATACAACTTGATATATAGCATTATTGGTCAAGAATTAAATTTTACTATTTGAAACAGAACATAAGGACTAACACGTGGATACTATTTTATAGCTTATCAAATACTTCTTAAGGTATTAATATTAATCCTTTAATCCCTTTACACAAGTTTAAACAAGAGGTGTGAAGCTTCAACAGTTTTTTGTAAAAGATATAAGAAGATAGCTAAGTGACTAGATATGCTAATCATTAACATTAATAAAATGGCTTTTATCTTAAATAGGTACTGCTTTAAAATGTTGATCTTCTCTAAGAATAGGGGACTTGAAAAGCCAAAAAGAATGGCAAATGTAAGACATATATGTACAACAAACACAGACAATTTAGTGACATTGAGCCCTCTGTGGTCTAGTTCTTGCTACTAATAGCCAGGACACAGTCTGCTATAGAACCCACACTCCAAAATGTTACCCCAGTAGTTAAACACTGAGCTGAAGAACAAAATGGCTTCTGACATGGAGCCTCATCATTTTGACCTAGTAAACTCAGACTTCATTCAGAGAAGCTTCCTAGCAATAAGCCACTAAGGACAAGAGAGTCTTGAGCTGAACTAAATAGAAAAGAATGGGAAAAGAAAGAAAAGGGAACAAGAGTGAGATATACCTAAAATGATCATGTGTTCCTGTTCTCTGAGTCCAACCAACTTGTGCCATTGTCCCAGAATAATTATTAATAGGGTCCAATTTTCAGTATTTAAGTAATTCTGATTGGGACAATGAATACCGTGGAGAAAGCCTAGAAACAATGAGAGTCTGAAGATGTGTGCATGTGTGTGCGTGTGTGTGTGTGTGTGAGTGTGTGTGTGTGTGTGCACACGCGCGTGCGTGTGTGCGTGCTTGTGTGTGTGTGTGTGTGTGTGTGTGTGTGTGTGTGTGTGTGTATGTAAAGGCTAACCTTAGCCAAACAGGGCCCAGAAGCCACAGGGAAGAAATTTACTTCATCCCGTGTGTATAAGGGCTCATTGACAATTCATAAGCTCAATAATCACAGGAGTAGGAAATAGTATTTTATAGCTTGTCTTTAAGCAATAAGACAGAAAATGTGAGGAGAACAGGAAAGAATTCAGGTGTCAAAAGGTGTTCTGTCACAGGACTACCAAAGGCAACAGTATCAGATGTAGAGTGAAGGATTGACTCCCACCCTATTGTCCCAGGTCCATACAGATGCCAGACAAATTCCCAGGTATGTTTGTTTGATGTGCCTGAACCCAGCTGTGAACATCCCACGTGAGCTCATTTGAAAGGCACAATTCACTAGACTAGGCCCTTTCATTCATCTCTGCCTCCTTGCTCAGATGAAAAGCCCAGCTCCTACCCACAACCTCCAAACTGTAGGAAGGTCTGTGCCCCTTGGTGTTCCTCAATAAACAGTCCTCACCTATTGACAATTGAGTCAAGCCTATCCCCTTTCAGTCCTCCTCCCTTTTCCCAATATTGAAGGTCTTAATAAGAGCCCATAGAGGGTCCAATGAGAAGGAAGTTGTACAAACAAGTGACTGGGAGTCACCTCTTTGTAAACCAAGTCTGCTGCACTCCTGATTAACTGTACTACTGAGTACTTACATGTTAAGACTTGACATTGAGAGAAGAAAGACAAAAAGCCAACATAACAAAACACTCAGAAAGTGCTCAGAATTGTATGAACATGATCCTGCCCTTAGGAAACTTACAAAATTCACTCCAAAGATTCCCTCAGTGGGTTTATAAGGCACATCTCTAATAACAAGAGGTCTTTGAAGGTAGTTGTTCTTCATAATTACGGGACTGTATCCATTTTGAAGGCTATGGATTATTTTGCTTTTGAGACCTCAATTTATATGCAACATTGATCAGTGACTGACAACAATTTGAACAGAGAAGAATGAGATCATTAGGAAAAATGAATGTAATACTTTCAGCTTATCACCAGAAGTATGTTGTTAGATCACAGAAAGTTTGTTTATTCACCCATTTATTTATCGAAGACCACTCTAAAGTCCCAGTAAAATCAAAGGAAATGCATAACAGAATTACCTATTTTGTAATTTCTAAGAAAGGAGAGAATTCAAAATTTCAGAAATCCTAGAAACAGGAGACCTGAATGAAATAATTTAGAGTCTGTGGTAAGCTGAAATGCTGAAGATTCTGAGCTTCTAAAACCTGCCAGGAAATATGCATATCCAGATTGTCATAGATAAGCATTTATTCAAAAAGAATATGGATGGTCTCTCTAAGATATAGCTCTTATTCCTTCAGTAGACATTAATATCCTTTGTTGAAAAGCAGAAACTTTTAACTCCACCCAAGGAAAAGCTAAGCAAAAAAAAAATCAGACCAATATTAAACACCTACACACAGGTGAAAATGAAATACTACCCATTTGTTCATTCCCCCTTAAAAATGTCTGCTGACACCTGGACACTGATGGTTCATGCATATAATCCTAGTTACTCAGGTGGCTGAAACGTGAGGATCATGGTTCAAAGCTAGCATTGACAAAAAAGTCCATGAGAATCTTATCTTCAATTAACCACCAATAATCCAGAAGTGGTGGTATGGCTCAAGTGGTAGAGTACTAGCCTAGAACAAAAAAGTTCAGGGACAGTACTCAGGTCCTGAGTTCTACCCCAAGACTGCCACACACAAAAAAGTTTGCTGACATCTTACATGAACCTAACCAGAGAACAAAATGAATAACATCTCTATTCATTAAGAAAGAGGCACGGTGGGGGAAAATGCCCCCAGAAACAGACAATAAACACATAAAATGAAGAAGTTTTCAAAGCCAAGGATGGGATGGTGCATGTCTGTCTCCCCAAATCCCAGCTACTCAGAAGGTGGAGATCAAGATGATCAAAGTTGGAGGCCATCTTGCACAAAAAATTGAAACATCATCTCAATAAACTGGGGATGATTGTGCATGTATCCCATCTCAAACTCCAGGAAGCTGTGGACAGGAGGATGTTGGTTCTGCCTAGTTAAGACAAAAAACATGAGGTCCTATATAAAATATAACTGAAGCTAAAAAGAGTAGAGATGTGTCTCAAGTGGCTGTGTGAGCATGTGCCCAGCAAACTAGTCTTGAGTTCAAACGTAAACAAGATAAACAAGCAAACAAATATGCAGATGGGAAACACATAAAATATTAAATGATTACCTGCTGTAGCATTTGGGAGAAAAACTATCTTCACACTCAGAAGACAAACGTGAAGTAAACACAGATTACAAGGCAAGAGTTTCTATAAGGTCAAAAACAAGAAAGAAAGGAAGGAAGGAAGAAGATAGGGAGAGAGAGAAAGAGAGAGAGGAAGGAAGGAAGGAAAGAAAGAGAGGTAGCGAGGGAAGGGGAAAGAGGGAGGGAGGCAGGAAGGAAGGTAGACAAGACTGGGAGCTGGTCACCTCAGCTGTGGAATAAAAAGGTTGACTCTACCATAGCATGGGGTGTGTTTCTGAATGGTTGCTTGAAGTCCTAGGGATTGAACTCAGAGCTCTATGATTGCTGGAAGGCCACTCTAACACTTGACTCATGCCTCCCTATAATCTTAATATGCTTCCCAATTAATGGGATGACAGGCATAATACAAAATTATGAGGTGATCACTGCACACAGCTGAATGTTCTGCCAGCTTCATCATGGGGTGGCCACAAAGTCTATAACACATGGGCCTTTAGGGAACATTTCAGACTCAAACTTCAAAGATATACCGCTTGGTATCACAATAGCTGAATATCACCAGCATTAAACAAATTAATCATTACTTCTTTTCTATCAGAGAAGTAAAAGGACACAGGGAAAATCCTGTTCCTTTTTATGACACTGGAAGTACTTTGGTATATGCCAGTTATTGGCAAAGTAGCTGAGCCTCACATTTCCTGCCCAAGTCCTGCAGGGGAGAGGTGAGGTGAGCCACAGACTCTCATGCCTTTAACTTGTCAAGATGAACAGGTGGTACCTGGGTCTTGGACTCCAACTAAGAATGGAGTCCTCGGCAGACTTCAAGAACACACTCATCTCCCCCTTCTGGAGTGGCTGGATGTGAGAACCTGGACACTGAGCAAATATTCTTTTGTAGCAGCAACAAGATGGAACTTTTTGACACTCATTATGAGAGGCAAAGAGAAAAAAAAAACTCTAGGTTTTCTTAAAATCAGGAGAAGACACAATTTTTTCTGGCCCCTTCTTGTGTAATTTTACTTCCCCACACTGACAAGAAGGTCCACAGAGCCAAGCATTTCCCATGCTATTTCCCAAATACTGCATGTTCTGATGAAACTGTTTCTATAAACATCACTGGAGCCATCTGCAAGCAGTGAAAAGCATCTTCAATGACCCACAAAGTGACAAGTGACAGAGCTGGAGACATAGCACAACTCAGTCCTGACTGTCCTAAAAACTTAGGGTAAGCCATAAAGGGGCCTATCCAATAGCATTCCACCAAGGACTCAGAGAAACCTGGTATTTCCTAAGTGACAGAGCCATTCCAACTCCTGTCCTGGGACTACTTAGAAACCCTACTCTAAGGGCCACAGAGCTGTAACTCCTGTGATAACCTCACCCCCACAAGTTATGTGCTCTTAGTAAGGCTAAGAATATTTCTTATTGGAAGGGTGATGACAACAGATCAGCTAAGACTATGGGAGAGTTGTCAAGTCAATGGGCAACCTGGTGAACCAGAGAGAGACAGTGGCTGTGATGAAAATAAAAAGAAAATACACTTTTAATGCCCTTCTTTTAAAAGTGTTAGTAGGTATGCTAAAGGTAAGATAGACACACATGCTTAGAGACATTTAAAACATTGTACATTAAGGTGTTGGTAGTGTTCCATTTTTTCTGCTGAGATATGGAATTAGTTTTTTTTGGGTTTTTTTTTTTTGCATTTTCTTTTTTTTTTTAATTTAATTTATTTTTATTTGAGAACATACTGTACAGAGGGGCTACAATTACATGGGCAGGATAATGCATACATTTCTTACCAAGCATTGCAGCCTCCTCCTTTGTTTACCCTTCACATCACTTCCCAGCCTCCCCCCTCCCCCCACCCAATTATACCCCCCTCCCCCCCACACACCGACATTGTAAAGTTGGTTTTGACATGACATTTTGTACTTCTCATTGTTGCAACAGGTCCACCTGAATCCTTAAACGACTTGTTTGTCCCCATCTCCTCCACATGTTATACTGACATCAAATAAAGTGAAAGCGGGGGTTACACTGTGGGGGAGGGACATACAAAGCAACAAAGAAATAATCTTATAAATGCGTTAGAAACACATGCATGAAAGAAACGAAAACATTAAAATACATATTTAAGGGTTCATTTTCCTAACATCACATTATCTGACCTTTTCCGCTTGACTCATACCTATACTAGATATTGCAAATAAGGGAAACCATGGGACCTATGCTTCTTTGGGCCTGGCTTACTTCACTTAATATAATTTTTCCCAAACCTTTCCATTTCCTAACAAATGGGGAAATGTCATTCTTTCTGATGGAGGCATAGAATTCCATTGTGTATATATACCACATTTTCTTGATCCATTCATCTACTGAGGGGCATCTGGGTTGGTTCCATATCTTAGCTATGGTAAATAATGCTGCAATAAACATAGTTGTGCTGGTAGCTTTAGTGTGGTCCTGTTTGTATAAATTTGGGTAAATGCCCAAAAGTGCGATTGCTTGATCATAGGGGAGATCTATGTGAAGACTTTTGAGGAACCTCCATACTGCTTTCCAAAGTGGTTGAACAAGTTTACATTCCCACCAACAATGAAGTAAGGTTCCTTTCTGTCCACATCCCCTCCAGCATCTGTTGTTGTTAGAGTTCTTGATTTTTGCTGTTCTAACTGGAGTGAGGTGATATCTGAATGTTGTTTTGATTTGCATTTCTTTTATGGCTAGGGATGTTGAACATTTCTTCATGTGTCTATTGGCCATCCTTCTTTCTTCTTCAGAGAAGCTTCTCTTTAAGTCTTTCGCCCACTTATTTATTGGGCAGTTGTTTCTTTGAGGATTTGTTGTTGGGTGGTTTAATTTTTTGAGTTCCAAGTATATTTTAGATATGAGACCCTTGTCCATTGTATGGCTAGTAAAGATCTTCTCCCAATCAGTGGGCTTTCTATTGATCTTACTAGCTATGTCATTTGCCCTGCAGAAGCTCTGCAACCTTATGCAATCCCATTTGTCCAACCTTTCTTTGATTTGTTGTGCTTCCGAGTCTCTCTTCAGAAAATTTCGGCCTGAGCCAAGGAGACCTAGGGTTTCTCCTATTCCATCCTGTAATGTTTTCAGAGTGTCTGCTTTGAGTTCAAGGTCTTTGATCCATTTGGAGTTGATTCTGGTGCAGGGTGATATATAAGGATCTAGCTTTAGTTTTCTACATGTAGTTAACCAATTTTGCCAGCACCATTTACTGAAGAGGCTGTCTTTCTTCCATTCTATTTTTTTAGCTCCCTTATCGAAGATTAGATGGCTATAGGTCTGTAGGTTCATTTCTGGGTTTTCAATTCTATTCCATTGGTCCTGAGGTCTGTTCTTATGCCAATACCAAGCTGTTTTGATTACTATGGCTTTATAGTAGAGTTTGAAATTTGGTATTGATATTCCTCCAGCAGTGTTCTTTCCATTGAGGAGCGTTTTGC
This sequence comes from Dipodomys merriami, assembly GCF_024711535.1. Classification (NCBI taxonomy): domain Eukaryota; kingdom Metazoa; phylum Chordata; class Mammalia; order Rodentia; family Heteromyidae; genus Dipodomys; species Dipodomys merriami. The sequence continues at coordinate 234,465 of NW_027206548.1, read as the reverse complement.
TATTCGGGGTCTTTTATTGTTCCATATGAATTTTGGGATTGCCTCTTCTATTTCCTTGAAGAATGGGGTGGAATTTTGATAGGTATCGCGTTGAATTTGTGGATAGCCTTGGGAAGTATTGCCATTTTCACGATGTTAATCTTGCCAATCCAGGAGCATGAGAGGTTTTGCCATTTTTTAAGTTCTGTGTTGATTTCCTTTTTCAAGATTTTAAAGTTTTCATCATAGAGGTCCTTCACTTCTTTGGTTAAGTTAATTCCTAGGTATTTTATTTTTTGTGGGGCTATTACAAATGGAGTTGCTTTCCTAATTTCAGCCACACTTTTCTCATTGTTGGCATATAGAAAAGCCATTGATTTTGAGGGGTTAATTTTATAACCTGCTACTTTGCCAAAGTTTTGAATCAGCTTGAGTAATTTGGGAGTGGAGTCTATGGGATTCTTTAAATACAAGATCATGTCATCTGCAAAGAGGGAGAGTTTTATTTCTTCTTTCCCTATTTGGATCCCCTTTATGTCTGCATCTTGTCTTATTGCTGTAGCTAGGCATTCTAATACTAGATTGAAAAGAAGTGGAGACAGTGGGCATCCTTGTCTTGTTCCTTAGTTAAGAGGAAATGGCTAGTTTTTCACCATTGAGTATAATGCTGGCTGTAGGTTTGTCATATACAGCCTTTATTGTATTGAGGAATGTTCCATGGATTACTAATTTTTCCAGAACCTTCATCATAAAGGGTTGTTGGATCTTGTCAAATGCTTTTTCTGCATCTATTGAGATAACCATGTGGTTCTTATTCTTGCTCCTGTTGATGTGATGAATAATATTAATTGATTTGCGTATATTGAACCAGCTTTGCATCCCTGAAATGAATCCTGTTTGATCATGGTGTATGATTTTTTGGATGAATTGTTGAAGTCGATTGGCCAAAATTTTGTTGAGAAGTTTTGCATCAATGTTCATCAAAGAAATGGGTCTATAGTTCTCTTTCTTTGATGAGTCCCTGCCTGGTTTTGGGATGAGGGTTATGATGGCTTCATAGAATGTGTTCGGTAGTGAGCTTTCTCTTTCAATTTCATTGAAGAGTTGGAGGAGTATTGGTGTGAGCTCTGCTTTGAAGGCCTTGTAAAATTCCGCTGTAAAACCATCTGGTCCTGGACTTTCTTAGCTGGGAGGTCTCTTATTGCTGTTTCTATTTCAATGCTTGATATGGGCCTGTTAAGCTGGTTTAACTCATCTTGATTTAGTTTTGGCATGTCAATATTTGCTAGGAAAAGGTCCATTTCTGTCAAGTTCTCAAACTTATTAGCATAAAGTTTTGAGAAGTATTCCCTTATAATGTTCTGAATCTTGGTTGTTTCCATGGTGATGTTTCCATTCTCATCTCTGAGTTTATTAATTTGGGTGTGTTCTCTCCTTTTTCTGATAAGGTTTGCTAAAGGTCTGTCAATTTTGTTAAGTTTTTCCAAGAACCAACTCTTTGTTTTGTTGATTCTTTCTATAGTTTTTTTGGATTCTAATTCATTTAATTCTGATTTAATTTTGATTATTTCTTTCCATCTACTGGATTGGGGTTTATCTTGCTGCTCTTTTTCAAGGAGGTTTAGATGTGTCATTAAATTGTTAGTTTCAGATCTCTCCAATTTGTTGATGTAGGAGCTCAGAGCTATAAACTTGCCTCTGAGTACTGCCTTTGCTGTGTCCCAGAGGAGCTGGTAATTTGTGTGTTCATTTTTGTTGAATAGCATGAACATTTGAATTTCCTTTCTAATCTCTTCCATGACCCACTCATGATTCAGCAGTGTGCTGTTCAGCCTCCATGTGATACCGGACTTTCTTTGGTGGCTTTTGGTGTTGAGTTCTAATTTTATTCCCTTGTGGTCAGAGAGAATGCAAGGTATAACTTCAATGTTTCTGAATTTAGACAAGTTTGCTTTGTGGCCTAAAATGTGGTCTATTTTAGAAAACGTTCCATGTGCTGCTGAGAAGAACGTGTATTCTGATGCTGCTGGGTGAAATGTTCGGTAAATGTCTGTTAAGTCTAGTTGATCTATGCAGCTGTTTAGATCTGCGGTTTCTCTGTTGAGTTTTTGCCGAGTTGATCTATCTAGTGGGGAGAGTGGTGTGTTAAAATCCCCAACAATTAATGTCTTTGGATCTATATGGGATTTGAGGGAAAGTAGTGTTTCTTTGATAAATTTGGGTGCTCCATTGTTTGGCGAATAGATATTTAGAATTGTAATATCCTCCTGAAGGAGAGATCCTTTAATTAGTATGTAGCGACCTTCTTTATCTCTTCTCACGAATTTTAATTTGAAGTCTATTTTATCTGATATTAGGATTGCAACTCCCGCCTGTTTATGAGGGCCGTTTGCTTGGTAGATTTTGTTCCAGCCTTTAACATTGAAAATGTGTTTGTTTTTACGGGCAAGATGTGACTCCTGCAGGCAGCAGATAGAAGGGTCTTGTTTTTTAATCCAACTAGACAGTCTATGTCGCTTAATTGGAGAGTTCAGTCCGTTAACATTAAGAGATAGGACTGAGAGGTATTTGGGAGTTCCTGCCATGTTATCCACCTTCTTGGGGGCTGTGAAAACTGGGTTCTTCCTAAGGTTCTTGGATTCTCATTTTTGGTGCAGTTTCTTGGCCTTTGTTGGGGTCTTGTTGGTTTTCTATGTGTAGGACATCTTTAAGAATCTTTTGTAGGGCTGGTTTGGTGGAGATGTATTGTTTCAATTTTTCTTTGCTATGGAAGGTTTTTATTTGGCCTTCAGTTATGAAGGAGAGTTTAGCTGGGTACAGTGTTCTTGGTTGATAGTTGTTTGTTTTTAGGGCATGGCATACCTCATTCCAGGCTCTTCTTGCTTTGATTGTCTCTGCTGAGAAATCTGAGGTAATTCTAATTGGTTTCCCTTTATAGGTGATTACCCTTTTCTCCTTGACAGCTTTAAGGATCTTTTCCTTGGTCTGGGTTGATCCTGTGTGGATTATAATGTGACGGTGGGATGTCCTATTCTGGTCTGGTCTATTTCGGGTTCTAAAAGCTTCTTGTATCTGAATAGTCCTATCTTTTTGTATGTTTGGGAAGTTCTTTGCTAGGATCCTGTTAAACAAATTTCCTAGACCATTAACTTCTGTTTCTAGGTGCTCCTCTACACCCATTATCCTTAGATTGGGCCTTCTGATGGTGTCTTCCAGGTGTTGGATAGACCTATCATATTTCTTGGACTTGTCTTGGATGGTTGTATGTTCTTTCTCTGTAATATCTAGGCTGTCTTCAATCCCTGAGATTCGATCTTCTGCATGGTCTAACCTGCTGTCAAGACTCTCTACTTTGTTTTTTATCTCTTTTCCTTCTAATTGGTCAGCTTTGATGGCTTCAAGTTCTTTGTTGAAGCTCTGTTTTAGGTCTTGTATGAATTTCTTTACTTCCTTAATTTGGTGTTCAGTGTTTGCTCTCAAATCACTTAGTTGATTGGTTATGGTTTCTTTGGACTCCCATTCCTTCTGTTGGGTTCCATTCAGCATTCCCTTTGTGGTCTCCGTGACTTCCTTCAGCTCTTTGTTAATGGATTCCATGAATGCCTTTAGTGATCTTTGTGTATTCTCTACCTGGTCTCTCAATTCCTGAATTACTCTTTGATTAGCTTCCTCCCATCTGTGGGATTCCTGCAGTTCTCTTTGAGTGTTCTCTGCCTGCTCACGCCATTCCTCCCTTTCTCTTTGAGTATTCTCAAGTTGTTCACGCAAATCCTGTATCAGTTTTTGAGTAGCTTCCTCACGCTTGTGATATTCCTGTATAAACTTCTGGGATGTCTCCTCTCTCTCCCTATCACGCTCATACAGAGTCCTTTGTACATTGTCAAACTTCTCATTTATCATGTTTGCTATTAGTGTTTGTAGAGCTATTTGGGAACTCTCCTCTGGATTATTCTTTATCTGTTCTAATCCCTGATTATCAAGATTGGGAATTGAGATACCCGAATTTGCCATTTTTCTTGTGTTTTCCGGCTTACTCGGCCCATTTGAGTTGAAGATTGCACCAGTTTTGTGCTAGAACACTATCTTAAGGCAACCATCAACCAAAGTTTGCGTTTGTACAGTCAATAGTCTACAGATACAATCTAGTTCAACAGATTCATCTATTCAACATCAAACAACTATATGTTAAAGGACTTCGAACCACAGAAAAGAATTTGGAAAACCAGAAATTATTAGGATTAAGGAGAGATGTGGGTAAAAAATAGGAATAGATTGGTGTGGGGAGGCACAGGGAGAGTTAACTATGTCCTAATCACAATGCAGGAAATGGGTTGGGTAGGATGCAAGTAGAGAGAGAGAGAAAAAGAAGAGACGGAAAGGGGAATGAAGAGAGACCAGAAAAAAAATAGAAACGTAAAAATTAATGTTATTATAGAGGTTAAAAGACCGTCTATTTAGAGAGGAATGTGAATATGTTCAGAGAAGGGGAGGGACATAGAGGAGATGTGAAAAACTTTAAGGAAGGGAAAGGGAGAAGAAAAGATCAGAAGTTCAGTAGAGCTAGACAAAAAACAAAAAGATAATTAAGAAAGAAAGAAAAAGAGAAAGAAGACAAGAAAAGAAAGGAAAACGCTCATTCACATATTCCTAAAATAAAAATTATAAGATGAGAAAAAAGAAGTTACTGGAAAACAATTATTTTTTCAGAAGAGGCAAAAATTAAAGATTAATAAAAGTTTTAGAAGGGAAAAGAATTTATATATATATATATATATATATATAAGATAACAAAAAACAAAAAACAAGCAAAAAAAGAAAAGAAGAAGAAGAAAAAAAAAAGAAAAAAAAGTCTTTTGATTTTTTTTTTTGGGGGGGAGGAGTGGGAAGAATCCTGTATCTCTCTTTTGTCTGTAACCAGTCTCTTGTTGGAGTCTCTGGTCAGCTTGAGGTCCTGTGGCTTGATTGGTTTCTTAATTCGGTTGGTTGGAAGAGGCAGAATAATGCTCTGCTTTACCCAAGATTTTGAGATCCCCCTCCCAGGTTAGTTTTCTGGGAGGGTGATCTGCTTTGAGAATCACAAAAGAGGGGGATGTGGTGATGAGGCTAGGTTCTGGGTAGAGTTGAGGCCTTTCAACAAACAGTAGCTTTTTCCTGGGGCTATTTTGTGATAAAGCTCACAGCGCCCAGCCTGGAGCCATTCTCAGGGTTTCTGTTTTTCAATTGATTGTTGAGACTGCTAGAGGGAGGGGCAGCCTCTGGCTCTGGTTACCCAGTGAGGCAAGGCACTCCAATGGCTGGCGCCTGAGCTGGGTGACTTTTCCCTCGATGGAGCTGAGTCTGGCAGGTCACTTCGCCGTTAAGTTCTTGTGACCTGCTAAATGACTCGTTTTATTCCAAGGCCTGAGCTGGAGCTAGCAGCTCCTCCGAGCTTTGTCGGTATCCAAGATGGAGATCACCGGTGCTGGGGGGGGAGGGGTGGCCTTCCTTCCTCTGCTCCCTGAGAAGGAGTGAGGACGTCGGGCTTGTACTCACGCCGAGTCTTGGATCCTGGTCGTCTCTGGTCTGCAAACAGCAGGATGAAGATGTCCGCTCCTTGTTGGTTCTTGTTGGTGTTGAGTAGAATCCGCTCGTCCGCTGCGTCTGGCTCCTTCGTCCCGGACTCTCTGTGTCTCAGGTATGACCCCGCTGAGGTGGTCGCCGCCGCGACCCTGCCGCCGCAGCGGCAGCTGATGTGTTTCCTTGGCTTCCCCTCTCTTGTCTAACTCTCTGTCCTGTGATGGCACACTTGGTGTGATTCTCTGGCTTATTCCTGTTCACTGGAACTCTAAAACTGCTTTCTATGCGAGAGCTTGTTCAGATTCCAGCTTCTCCTCCGCCATCTTCCCGGAACCCCTGGAATTAGTTTTTCATCATGCTTTATCTCTATTACACACATTTTCTACAATGCACAAATTGTATTTATTCTGAGGAATGTACTACTGATTTACTTATATGAATACAAAAAAGACTCATATCTATGCAAACACTCTCAAGAGTTTGTGCCCTATTTGTAAAGTCTTTGTAGCAGTTTTGATTAAACCCATCACACCCACAGCTAGCTCTGTTTTAGAGCCCCATGGGAACAGTGATCCTTCAGAACTAGAGAAGACAATGAGCCATTGTTCCTCCTTTCCGGCCAATACTGTGGCTCCAAAACTGCTATATATCCCTTTATGAGTAAGCAAAGAAAACAGGCTTCATAAATAATTTGATGTTTCAGCACTTTCTTCCACAACAAGCATGCAGGCTTCACACAAAAGACAGATTTACTAACTAACTCAAAGAGCTCGGCTAACTGAACAAGGAGCTTTTGATGCTGGAACTCAAATTGCACTAGTATAATAGGATCTGATTGGAGCTAACAGGAACCATTTAGTATTAGACAGGCAATTTGGCACCAAGGAACCAAATAGAATAGTGCACAGCTTGCCAGGGCCTCAGACTCTTCCCAGAGACCACCAAAGAATATCTCATCCCCCAATATTCAGAATCAATATCACCTTCCTGTGAAGACCTAAATATTTCTCATCTATTTTTGGTATGAACTCAAGCTAACCAATCCTTCTTCCATGTGCCCTCTTAACTCACTTATGAATCACCTACAGTAATTGAGCACTATGTCTACTACTGTGAGTACACAGAGCAGTTCTGTACTGGGCGCCATTAGGTACTCACTGAGTACTCACTCTGAAGTCCTCAATGCTCCAGGGTAACAAGGAAGCTGGACTTGTAGGCTCCAGGCACCACATCCACAAGTATGCACAAATGAGCACTAAAGGGCTGATGAGTTTGTCAGGCACCCTAATGCAGCAGCTGTGTGCATGCTATGCTCAGGCTTTAGTTCCCTAGTAAATCAAATGCCCAGAGGGGTGACTGGTCTGGAGCTTCTTGGAGATAAGTTTACCCCCAAGTGAGATAGGGTTCTCAGCCGTCAATCAGGATGCCGGGTTAGTATACCAACACACAAGAGACAAGGAACATTCAAGCCGAGCCCATACTCTCTGCAGCCAAGGGTGCCATCCAGTAAAGCCAGAGGCAGGTAGCAGAGGCTCTGACACAAAGCCAGATTGGAAGCACTATCTACCACATAGACAGACCTCCTTAGGACAAGCTTAGAGAAGGATTCTGTTTCTCACACTCTCTTCTCTTCCTCCTGCCTTCCTTGCCCAGATGAGGGAATCACAGCATCACCTTCTCAGCAAGACTTCCAAGTGGATCTCATAGACACAAAGCAAGACCATCAGGAAAGAAAACCATCCCAATTTCTCAGAGGAGGAAATGCAGGCTGAGGCCTGGACATGTTTAAAGGAGACACATCTGGTACCTGATGTTGTCCCTGCCTTCAATGCCAATATTCATTGCCCTGCACTGCACTGTAGAAGCTATAGGAGTCTTCTACAATTACAAGGAACATCTGGGATTCTGGCACATGACCTGAGCCACTCCTGCTTGACCTACAGCTTCATGTCTCCCCTATTCTCCATCCATCCATTCAAAGCAAGACCTGGGAACTGGGAGAGGTTAGCTCTGTCTTCTATTCTGCCTAGGCTTTAAGAGCTACTGAAATATCAAATCCCCCATGAGGGCTGGGTGCTTCATAGATAAAGTCACAAGAGAGCCAGGCCTCCAGAAAGGACATATCTAGGTGGGCCAGGGGTATGCATATCAGGAGCAATGCAGATCTCTCCTGAGACCTTCCTAGAGCTAGTTACTCACAGAAGACCAGGGACCTACACTTTGGGGTCACCCAATGCCTTTTAATGGTCCCTAAACACTTCCTTACAACTCTATACATCCACCATCTCATTTGCACTCCAAAACTCCACACGCAACCTCATTAAGAGTCAGTAATTGGTGAGAAATATTGATACTTCAAATTATTATTATTATTATTATATTATTATTATTATTATTCAAGTTATTAATACTATAACCAATCATAGGGTCCTAAAATAACTCTATTTTCTCTATATAAACTATACTATTAGTGCCATTAAAAAACAATTGCAAATAGACTTGTACTATATGTGGGCAAAAAAAGCAATTAAGTGAAACTCTTGAAAACTAAATGTATAACCAACAGCATATTATCAACATTTACATAATTCACATTAAAATAATGACATCCTAAAATATATTACTTTTTTTGAGGGGGGTCCCGTCGTGGGGCCTGAACTCTGGGCCTAGGCACTGTCCCTCAGCTCTTCAGCTCAAGGCTGGCGCTCTACCACTTGAGCCACAGCGCCACTTCTGGCTTTTTTCTTTTTGCTTATATGGTGCTGAGGAATCAAACCCATGGCCTCAGGCATGCAAGGCAAGTGCTCTACCACTGAGCCACCTTCCCAGCCCCAAAATATATTCATTTTAAGGGATAGACTTATCAATAAAATATTATATACCAGGCTGGGAAGATGGCTCAGTGGTAGAGCGCTTGCCTTGCAGGCCCTGGGTTAGATTCCTCAGGATCCCATAAGCAAAAATAAAAAAGCTGGAAGTGGTGCTGTGGCTCAAGTGGTAGAGCACAAGCTTTGAGCTGAAGAGCTGAGGGACAGTGCTCAGGCCCAGGTTCAGGCCCCTCGATGGGACCCCCCCAAATATATATATATATATATATGTATGTATATATATATATATATATATATATATATATATATATATATATTACATTCCTTTTAATACTCTGCTACAGTATCTCAGGGAAATAAAATGTAGGTCTATTCATCAACTAAATACACAATCCTTTCCCAGTAGCTTTTATTAATAAAGGAACTACAATTCAGTCATAAATAGGCAAATTATTACATGATTTGAGGATTAGGATGAAAAATTTGATACATAGCAAAGGTATATGATGCAGTAAAACCAGCTGGTTTATATTTTGGTCATGTGTGAACTGCCCATAGAGTAAAAGGAAGAACTTTTAGTGATGGAAGTTAAAATAAACTCTATTTTGGAACTTATTTTTCAAGAGGAAAAAGGGAAAGTATTTCAACAGAATTAAAGAGTACCAGACCCAATGAAAGGCTCCTTAAATCATGGAGGCTCTATGTTTGCTGTGTAGAAACCTCACGCCTACCATAACAAAGACCTGATACCTGCAAACTTTCCCATAATCCCTCTTCCTAGAAATGATTCAAGAATTCATAGTACTTTTCCAACTCTCTCTTTTCCAGGTCTCTTTCCCAACTCTCTGTCTTTCCCAGCTCTCTCTTTCCCAGCTCTCTCTCTTTTCCAGCTCTCTTTCCCAGCGATCTTTCTCAGTTCTCTTTCCCAGCTCTTTCCCAGGTCTTTCCCGGCCTTTCCCAGCCGCGTGGAGGGCCAAGATGGCCTGGTGCCAGCCAGAACAATGACTAAACCTACCCCTTACCTGAATACCAAGTGCGTGGTGCTCTTCTTACTCAGCTACCTCTTTTTAAAAATCTAACATAAATGGTGTCGTGACTCGGATAAAGGGCTTAAAGTCAGGATAGGTGGGATTCCTCTCTGTTTTTTTCCTCTTTTTTTCTTTTTTTGCTAGTTTTTCCCTTTTTGCTCTGAGGAATACCCACAGTTCTGATGGCCTTTTGTGAATTGGTCTGTCTGCTGTGGACACATCACACCGATACCATTGCTGGCCTTCACATCCACGTCCACACCACTTCTCTACTCTGGTGAGTGAAACTACTCTCTACAATTCTCAGTTGCTCAGTCTCTGTCCAGACATGGCACCATGCCAGAGAGATCCTACAGCCTTTAGCTGAAAAAGGCCACTCACCTCTGAAGCCTAGGATGCTTGGTTTTGGGACTTGGCCTTTTTTCTCTAGAGGGCTCTTGGGGAAGTGGGGAAGCCACACATGGTGGGTTAAGGGTTTGGCCCGATCTGACCCTTCAACTTCCACCAAGCTTACTACTCCATCCATCTATTCTAAGGTATCTTGCTAACAAGTTGCTCTTTTTCAGGCCCTGGTAAGTGAGGCCCAACCATCTGATGTGCTTTGTTACCAAAGATGTCTACACACTGTTGTTAATGCTTGATAGGAAATGTACTCGGTATCTTGCCCACGTAATTGTAACCCCTCTGTACAGTATTTTCACAATTAAAAAAAATTCAGGTTTTGAGTTTTGCCTTTTTTGTTTTATGTTGTGTATTCTACTACTAACTACGTGGTTTTAAAATACTGGGCCTATCTGTGCTAAAATTTTCATCACATCTAACAAGTTTAGTCATTGCAGAATATTTGTTGGTCAATTCTTGATAAGGACCAGGTAAGCTCTATTCTCTATTCTATTTGATCTCCTTGTTGATTTATTGGAAATAATAAAGGGCCTTTGTGGCAAAGATTGCAGTTCAAAGGCAGCCTGGGCTGAAAAATCCCTAAGACTCCATCTCCCAACTAACCTGAAAAGAGCCAGGTTGGAAGCATGGCTCAAGACTCTTATCTCTAACCAGCCAAACACTGGAAATGGTACTTTAACTCAATGTGATAGAGCACTAGCCTTGAGTAGAAGTGCTCAGGGATAGTGCCCAGGCCTTGAGTTCAAACCTCCTTGAATACCAACTGGGACAACCATCCCAGCAACGAGCACCTAGACTCAGCCAGTCTGGGGAACAAGGGACCATGGATAGGTGTAAGAGGAGATGTTGTCAAACAGCTACTTTGTGCCTGCCCTTTCAAAATTAACCACAGTTGGGAGGTCAATAGAAGTAAGAAGCCTGCCCATCCAATGTCTATACCTGTCTACCTATTAACTGAACAGGAATTTATATTCTTGTCTTTGTCACTTGACTTATCCTCTACCTAGTTGCCAGATATCATAAGTAGCTAGAGACATTTCAACCAACATTTTCAGTCCTTCCTCTTGCCATTTATTTGCTCTCTAGTATTTTTTTCCAGCCCTTCAATGCCTCATGAGACCTCTCCAGAGTTCATCTAAGGACTCACACCACCAAGGGACAGCAGCTGCTCACTGCCTTCTCTGGGAGGGGACCAAATTTCAGACTTTTATCCCTAATGTCAATGCCCCTGTTCAGCAGGAAGTAGCCAGAGAGAATCCGTGCCCCATTTCATGATTATTAAAAGACTGGAATGTAAGGTCTGCTCCTGGATGGAGAGCAAAGTCTCCACTGAGTACCTGCATTACCTAGGTGCCTGGAACGCCTGGAAGAGGTCACATCTGCATCCACTGAGGTCACATCTGAATTTGATGTGGCCACACCTTTCTCCACCCATACCCCAGATAAGGCCTAACCCAGGCCCAGATGCTCTCTTTCCCAACTCTCTCTCTCCCAGTTCTCTTTCCCAGCTCTTTCCCAACTCTTTCCCAGGCCTTTCCCAGGCCTTTCCCAGCCTTGTGGAAGGCCAAGATGGCCTGGTGCCATCTTGAATAAACCTACCCCTTACATGAATACCAAAAAAAAAAGAATTCATAGTAGTTCTTAAAATCTAAAAACATATGGACAGGTTTCTCAGCAGAGGAAGCAGGAAAACCCAGACAGCCCTTCCAATATTCCCATGTGGTGTTTCAAAAATCACTAATGATGAAGGAAATGGTGGCCTTGAATTTCATGAAGGCCATTCAGTGGGCATGAGGGGTTTATTTAGATTCATTCTCTTAATTTGTGTACTTTTGGCATTATTGGCATCTGACTCAGTGTTTCATTCTTGATAATCAAGTGCTCTACCACTGTAGCCATGCCACATCCCTTTGTGTGATGCTTTATGCCAAGACCAGACATTCTGGGATCCTCTTACTTGCATGTCATGCCACACTTGGATGACAGATGCATGCCACCATCCTCAGCTTTTCAATTTTTCTCCCCATGCTATCCTGAAAGGTCAATGCTCCTGATTTTAGCCCTTCCCTGTAGCTGGGATGAAATTTTTATTAAAAACAAAATTAAGAGCCTAAATTTGGTTTTTAAAAAGTTCAATACATGTGTTACAATTTTCTCCCAAAACATAAAATCCTGTGCTTCTAACTTTAAAATACTTAGCCAGCTAAGGGGTATTATGCATTTTGAATGTCTAACAACCACCCCAAAGTAGGCTGGCTACACACATTCCCATCACATCTATGTTCATGATTTGCCCAATAGTGACTGCTCTGACCCTGCGCCCCTTCACTTTCTCACAGTCCATCTCTAAGCAACTCTCAATAAAATCTGCATGTCAAGTACCCCATTTCCCAAACCCTATCTGCATCATGACATATAGAATCCACCTCACCTGAGAACCTGAAATCGTTCTCACCAAATACCTGGCAAACTCATCTATGAAACCATGAGCCTGGTTTGGTCATTCACTTACATAACAACGTGACAGCTTCCTGGCTTTGTGGAGGGAAGCTACACTGAATCATTGTGAAATAGCAGTCAAAACCGTGAAATCAACAACAGATACATGCTTTGTATCTGGTGAAAGACTGTGCTCAGGGAAGACTCAAAACAGTCCCTCCAAACAGACAATTCAATGTGACAAGTGTAGTGACCATTGGATTCACAATCCTGTGTGCACATACTGAGTTGGAATCTCCTTCTCTACAGGCTTGATAGGCAAATAGTCACTACACCCCCTAATATGGTGACACCTTCTCTGAAACCATTTGAGGTCTGAGCGACATGGGAAGGATTGGACATGAATCAATGGAAGCCACTGCACAGCCCAAAGTTCCTCAGGGGTCTGGAAAGGGACCTCTCCTGATGGTGAAGGATATCAAGGCCTTTCTTTCAGGAGCCAAGGCAAGATAACCCTAACTTCCCTGCAGGTGCAGACACTTACTTTGAGATACTCTTGCTGAATGACACCACCACACAAGCGGAAGAGTGAGGTCTCCAGAGAACGCACTTAGGGAAGAACAGTTGCAAATCGCACCATAGGTTGGATCTGACAGGAGCCTGCTGTTCACTGGCACCAATGTGACAGGATAGCATCCCATTTTCCAGGCCATATGGTAGCACAGGAGGGGGCTCTGCCTTGGAATGCTCTGTCCTCCATACGTTATTGGTTCAACAGATGTGAAATCCACGAATAGAATTCCTCAGAACCTTCTTGAAGGCCCTTGGTACCTTTCTCATCCAATCGCTGCCTCCAACAGTGACTGGAAGTAGCCTCAGCTTCTGAAGGACCCCCCAGCTTCTGTCTGACTGGTGGCTTCCAGTCAAGCACACAGGCACTGGCCCTCTTCTTGAATTAGATGGGCCTCACTTGTCTCATCTGAGGGCAAGCCACAGAATTATGGCTTAAGTCTGAAGAAGGTCTAGTCACTGCCACCTTTGAGCTGCTGCAGTTATGAGCTGCCATGTGTTGAGGCCACCAGAGACCATGTATACACGACAGTCTCTGAGGACTCCACACACAGATGCCCAGTCATTCTAGCATTTCAGGTGCCCTGCCAAACACTTAAGGGAATGGCTACAGGAAAAGCAGACCAACTCAACAGAACCAGCTTAGACTAACTTGTGATATTTCAAGATCATGATGCTTCCTTTGCTCTAGACACAAGATAATTATGCCAAATGCAAAAACAGAGCAACTGCTATCCTGTCACAACTAAAAGTGTGGTGTTCCCACTATCTGTTTCACTGGTGCTGTCCTGGGACTGGTTGCTCTGCCACAAATTGGGTGTCTCATGCAGTCCCTGACATCTGCTCAGGAGGTGGGAAAATACAACCACCTACAAAAAAGGGAAACAAATCACACTACTTTGGCTGAATTTGAACCATGATCCCTCACATCTCAGCTTTCTGAGCAGCTAAGATTATAGCTATGAACCCCAGCTCACAAGAAAACACCGAGTGTTTATTCTTAATAGCGAAGTGTATGCCCTTAGAGCAAGGCATGCAGGCTGGTGGTGAGGGCCTGGCTTTGAATCCTGGCTTGTTTGATCTCATTGTTAGAATATGGTGGTAATGGGATTACCTTCCTTAGCTGGGTACTGAGGGGGAACTGTGGGAAACTTAACATATTAAGGACATTTGGGACAATGACCAATGTCAATGGTCAATAGACAATGGCCAATAGACAATGGCCAGGGCATGTGGCCATGATCAGTTTGAAGGGCAAACATTCTGCAAACAATTCTTATTGCAAACACATTGCCTTCAAAGCCATTGCATGATTTATTAAAAAGGGAGTAAGGGATGCAAGTCTGGTTCTGGAAACAGATGTAACCCAAATTGCTGCCAATTCCTCAGTGAGACCTGGGAACGCATGATCAATAGGCAGAAAGTGGACCACAATATGTGGGTATGGACAAAGTTTGTTGACATATCACATGCTGATTTACAGCATACAGACCTAAAAGTAAATCTTCAGACAAAGAGAAGAAAGTTAACTTTACAGAATTTCATATGAACACAGACAATTAGAGGTAATTTTAAGTCAGTAAGCAGGAAGAATTAAACCTTGTCAACAAATGTGAAGTAGCTCCAGTGATCAGAGGTTGCAAAGAGTAAGCAAGGCACAGGTGAGCTTCCTTAGACACACAAAGAGAGTCTCTGGGCATTGTCCTATAGAATTAACAGGGGAGAATAATCGCACTTCCTGCAAACCTTCACCTGAGTCTGGCAGCTGGGCATCAGGCCTTTGCCCTGACATGGAGAAAGGGGAGTCCCTCTTATTTCCCCCAGAGGGAATACATGCAGGCATATGCACACTCATGGCACGTAAGACTTCAGATGGGGTCATGAGAATCAATGCCTCCAACTAACTTGCCTACTTGGTTCCTACAGCTGTAGAGCTCCATCTTCCTCACACCAACATTTTGTCCTTGTGACTGCCCAGAGACAAGAAAGTTTCCAAACAACTGGAAAGGGTTGCCTTCCTGGAGGGCTCTGATTGGAGAAGAGGCTTGGTCATGAGGACTTCCCATTGGTGGGTTCCAGTGCTGATGTTCTGTGACCTTCCCAAAAATCTTACACCTTCCCTCCCCTACCTTTCAGAATGACAGCACAAAAGCCATTATAAACACCTGTCTCTACTTTACCCTAACCCACTTTCTTATTTCAAAGGGTAGGGGTTGGGGGCATAAGTTTGCATCAGGAAGCTAAGCTAACAAACAACAAAATAACTTGAGTTTAAAAAGATCTAAACCCCAGGAATACCTCCCTGAGAAGGAGGAGAAATGCTTTTATGGACTTCTTCAGAACTGTGGTATTCAAAATGGAATGCTACAGACAAACCAATGGGGTTAAGAAGTAAGATGTAGGCTGAGCATCTCTAATCTGAGGATCTTGTGTTGTGATGCTGTCTCAAGTGAGAAGATTCCACATTGGGCTTCCTGTGACTGTGGCCATCAAAATAGGAGCACGCTGCTATGGGCTCATGCCTGTAATGCTAGCTGAGATATAAGGATGTCTACAGTTCAGAGCCAGTGTAGGTAGAAAAGTCTCTGAGATTCTGATCCCCAATTAACCACAAAAATGTAGACATGGAGCTGTGTGTCAAGTAGTAGAGCACTAGCCTTGAGCAAAAAGCTCAAGGTAAGTGCTCAGTTCCTTAGATCAAGCCTCAGGTACAACACAAAACGAAATGAAAACAAAAAACATCAAGGCACACTAAAAGTATATAAAGTTATCTTCAGTCTAGGTATATAAGTAATGAATGCATTTTATGTTTAGAATTAATCCCAGCACGAAGTTACCTTATCACATATATGCAAATGTTCCAATATCTGAAATTCAAAATATCTCCTTTCTCAAGTATTTTGTAGGAAGGACAGTCAATCTGTTTTAAATTTTCTATTATTAAACCATTCTTTAAATTTTTCCACATTCTATATGTCATATAATTCTTAACATTACTTAAATAGAAATAAGCAAACATCTAACTGCAGACGACATGTGCCTATTGTGCTTTCCATGCTACCAAATTCCTTAATCCTTGTCCACAGTACTAAGAAATGGGTACTACTGAAGAAGAGATTAAAAACATTTCTCTATTTCAGGTGGTGTACAGTCTGAGTATTCAAAGGTAAGTCAGGATATGTCGTATTTCTTAAAGCTATACCCTTAAAAAGCAGACATCAGAATACAACACAGGAGGTACTTCCTAAGTACCCATTGGATGAGTAAGTGATGGGCACTCAAGACTGCTAGATTCTCTTTCCATAGAAGGGATTATTATGTTATATTAAAAGATAAGAAGTGAAGAACAGAACACATGGGAGAACTTTTGCAGCCATGCTCCTTTTTAACCTCATCTCCATATACAGTACTGAAGATCCCTTCAGATGTTAAAAGGGAAGGCAGAGGAAAAGAGAACAATCACCTGGAGATTACAGAGTTTCATCCAGTCAGGACTTAATCTGTTTTATGTCCCAAGTTCTATCTGGAGGCTGATGAATATCAGTCCCAGATGAATGTCAATCAAAATGTAGCTCTCAATTACAACTCCCCAAAGAACTTTCAAAATTATGCCAATTGTATTATTCTATACTCTGTAGAAACTAACCCAAATGTCACCTTTCCCAGGTCAGAAAGTATGTGCCCAATGGCCAAGTTCACCAAACTCCATGCTAGACAGGCCTTGTTAATATTGCTCTTAGAAACATGTACATCCTGAATTACCAGAAAGAAACAAGAAAAATGATTCAGAAACCAGCCTGTTGGCATAAACTGCATCACATCAACACCTAAGTAGTTTCTTTATGTGGCTCCATTCTCTGCCCTTCCCAGGGCTTTACCCAGGGACTCTGAGCTAAATTTTTAATATATACATACACATACATATGTATGTACTTATGCATATATGCATATATATGTATGTACATGCATTTAAACACATATATAAATACAAATACACACAAATTATCATAACAAATAACACTGACTGCCTCCCCATAAAAGAAGTAAGGTTTCCTGAAGCTGAATTCCAGGTCTAATAAACAGAACAAGAAAACTTCTAGATGTAAAGTGAAGGCTCTCAACCTGTAGAGATATTTTTCTATGAAACCAATCAAAATAAGAATCATACCCTTCCAGTCTTCAAAGACAGTTCTTTTTACAGGAATTATGCATAGAGATGCAAAACATAAAGTTGTCTTTTGTCTTAGCTCATGAAGGTAAACTCCCTCTAGAATAAACTACTGAGCCTAGATCATACATTGTATGTTGAAGAATTTAAATACTCAATGCATATTATTGAAATTAATTCATAGTCATGCCTAAGAAATTAATTTACCTCTGCCCTGTTTTCCTTATGTATAATGTACCATGAAATCAAAGAAATAATAGTACAAGTTAAAAAAAATACCTATTCCAATGTGGGCAATATGAAAAAAAAATTACTAAGGAAAATAGAGATACTCAAAAGTAACAATCAGTATGGAAATAAATCAATAGTCAAACTTGTGAGTAGCTGTCAATTGCTTAAAACATTACACCCAGACCTAAACCATTTTATCTTTTCAGAAGGTTCACCATCTCTATAGTAAAATAACCATTTACTCCAATATCCCCCAGCATTTTTTGGGGACATGAAGGTTAACAATACATTTTAGAGCTAATTGTCTCTCTGGAGCATTTTTCTCATCAGAGGACTTTTCCATTTTCTACTCAGCACAACCCGCTCTGTGCCCTGCTTGTCAAAGGCAGACTCCAATCCCACAGGCATGCCCATGCCTGGAAAGTCCATCACTAATCCCCAATGGCTGAGCTCACACTCAACACTCTCCATTTCATCTGCAGTTTCTATTGTAACCAAAGGAAAAAGCCAAAGAGCAAGACACAAACAGACCAGAACAGCAGCCACAGACAGTGCTGAAGTCTGAAATGGGACTTAATATTTATGAAAAAAAAACATTCCTTAGGTTGAATCAATAGCTCCAAGTTCCCAGCTGCACCTGGGCATGGGCAACCCCTCCTCCTACACAGCATGCCCTCTTCATTCATTGGTTCAGCATCTTGCATCATGGTTGAATCAGTCTTACCCAAGGAAAGGAAGAAAAGGAATGACATCTGCTCTGTTCTCTGCAATTTATCAGCTCTAGTTTTCTCATCCAAGAAACACATATGTCCAGTCCCTTCCTCACACACAGTCTTTGTTCTAGCACTGCAGAACTGCAATTCTGGGGGAAGAGAGAGTCATACAGTGTTATCTTAGCTCTTGCTTGTTTATGAAGTGTTCTAAACCCAAGGAAGAAACATTTAGATTGGAGACATGTAAAAAAAAGATTTCTGTTCTAACTAATTTGTTTCAAATTTTAAGGATACAGTGAATTTGGAAGCCTGCTAGCAGAGACATGGTTTTTTGCAGTTTGCTCTCTACCTTTTGAGTCCCCCTGTATCCTGGTTAGAAAGACCAGAGAATTCATATAATCCATTCTATCGCTTGTGTCAAAATAGCCCATTTTTTAATTAGTTTTTTTTTATTGTGAAAATACTGTACAGAGGGGTTACAATAACATGGACAAGATAATAAGTACATTTCTTATCAAGCATTGTAACCTCCTCCTCTGTTTAACCTTCCCATTCCTTCTCATCTTCCCCGCCCCCTCCACCAAATCCCCCTGCCCCCCCAACAAAGTTGTAAAGTTCGTTTTCGACAAAACACTTGTACATCTCATTGTTGCAATGGGTCCACCTGTATCCCTATTTAAACGATTTGTTTTTCCCCTTCCCCTCCACAAATTATACTGACATCAAATACAGTGAAAGCAGGGGTTATACTTTGGGGAAGGGACATACATAGCAACAAAGAAATAATCTTATAAATGTTAGAAACAATCGCATGAAAGAAAAAAAAACATTTGAATATATATTTTAGGTTTCATTTCCCTAACATCACCTTATCTGACGTTTACTGCTTAACTCAGACATATACTAGATATTGCAAATAAGGGAAGCCATGGGACCTATTTTTCTCTGGGCCTGGATTACTTCACTTAATATAATTTTTTCCAAGCCTTTCCATTTCCTAACAAATGGGGGCAATGCCATTCTTTCTGATGGAGGCATAGAATTCCATTGTGTGTGTGTGTGTGTGTGTGTGTATATATACCACATTTTCTTGATCCATTCATCTACTGAGGGGCATCGGGCTTGGTTCCATATCTTAGCTATAGTAAATAATATTGCAATAAACATAGTCATGCTGGTAACTTTAGTGTGGTCTTGTTTGTATACATTTGGGTAAATGCCCAAAAGTGGGATTGCTGGGTCATAGGGGAGCTCTATGTGGAGTCTTTTGAGGAACCTCCATACTACTTGCCAAAGTGGTTGAACAAGTTTACATTCCCACCAACAATGCAGTAAGATTCCCTTCTGTCCACATCCCCTCCAGCATCTGTTGTTATTAGAGTTCGTGATTTTAGCCATTCTAACTGGAGTGAGGTGGTATCTAAGTGTTGCTTTGATTTGCATTTCTTTTATGGAGAGGAATGTTGAGCATTTCTTCATGTGTCTATTGGCCATCCTTCTTTCCTCTTCAGAGAAGTTTCTCTTTAAGTCTTTAGCCCACTTATTTCTTGTGCAGTTGTTTCTTTGATGATTTGTTGTTGGGGGATTTAATTTTTTGAGTTCCAAGTATATTTTAGATATGAGACCCTTGTCCATTGTATGGCTAGTTTATCTTCTCCCAATCCATGGGCTTAAAAATAGCCCATCTTGAAGGCCAAATCACCTTCAAGACTTTGCAGGGAAAAGGAATGATATCCCTTATCCATTCTCTTGTTGAGAGTTAACATAATGTGGCAAATTCCTCCCATCCTTAGCCTCATTTTCCTTAGTCCAGAATTTCTGTTTAGCAGACCACTGTTAGGCTCACTTCCAGCTTCATGAAAGATACTCTCCTTACAAGCCATCTAAGTCAATGTTAACACCTCCTTCTTTAGGACAATAGTCTAGATTATTGGGATTGGAATTCAAATTCAGGAACGCTATTTCCAAAATGGAACATCTGGTTTACTCACGCTCCTGAGACCTACACCAAGTATTAGCATTGAACCTTAGCTCAGTCCCCTGCAATAGCTGATCATATACCTCATCCTACCAATGGCTGGTCACTTTTGGTGGGAGGATCATTCAAGCCCAGGAGTTGAAGGACATCCTGGGTAACACACACAGGAAGATTCAGTCTCAAAGAAACAGGTACAGAACTTCTCTAACAGAGGCTCTGCTTTTAATCCCAAGTACTAAAAAAACAATACTAACCTAATGCATAATAACTTTTTACTAATAATCAATCTCTTTTAATGCACAAATTATAAGTATTCTTTTTAAGCATCAAACTTTAATCTGCAAGTTTATAAAGATTCCAGATTACTGTAGAAGAAAGGCATGCTTAGGTTCCTCGCTCAGTGAAGTAAGCTTAGAAGTAGGAAGCAATTTCAAGTCATTTCTTACCTTAATACAAGGACATCAAAGACATGTTACTAACACTCATTAACTTTGCTATGCCTGTCATCCACCTTGAAAGCTTTTGTGTTGCTGCTGAAGATTTTCCACTATTCACTCATTTGCTTCAATGGGGACTTCTTTTCACATAACAGGATTATTTCCTCCATGCAGTCCTGGAAAGGTATGAAAACAGGAAGCTCCATTATTACTCGACCTCGCTGTTTTCTTTTTTTTTTGTGCTTGTATGAGAACTTGAACTCAGGGCCTGGGTACTATCCTCTAGTTTTTTTCTGTCAAGATTGGTGTTCAATCCCTTGAGCTAAGGCTATATTACCACAGTTTTGATGGCTAAATGGAGATAATTGTGTGCTTTCAAATTCAGTCTTCAGATAGCAGCCTTCTGAGTAGGATTAGAGAGGTGAGACTATAGTGCCCAGCCCCCAGAAGCATTTCTTCCTTAGAAGTGGTGCTGTGGTTGAAGAGGTAAAGCACCAGCCTCGAGAACACAAAGGGCCAGGGCCAGTGGCCAGGCTCTGAGTTCAAGCCCCACCACTGAGAAAAAAAAACACTTAAATGAAATGAAACTATTATTTTAGATATGAGACCCTTGTCCATTGTATGGCTAGTGAAGATCTTCTCCCAATCCCTGGGCTTTCTATTGATTTTGCTAGCTATGTCCTTTGCCATGGAGAAACTCTGCAATTTCATGAAAGCATATTTGAACAAACTTTCTTTGATTTATTGTGTTTCTGGATATCTATTAAGAAAATTTTGGCATACACTAAGGAAACCCAGGGTTTCTCCTATTCTGTCCTGTAATGTTTTCAGGGTGTCTGCTTTGACTCTGAGGTCTTTGGTCCATTTGGAGTTGATTCTGGTGCTGGGTGATATATAAGGATTTAGCTTTAGTTTTCCACAAGTAGTTAACCAGCTTTGCCAGCACTATTTACTGAAGAGGTTGTCTTTCTTCAATTCTATTTTTGAGTTCCCTTATCGAAGATTAGATGGGTTCATTTCTGGGTTTTCAATTCTATTCCATTGGTCCTGAGGTCTGTTTTTGCGCCAGTAACCACCTGTTTTGATTACTATGGCTTTGTAGTAGAGTTTGAAATTTGGTACTGATATTCCTCCAACATTGTTTTTTCTGATAAGGATCATTTTTGTTGCTGCTTAGTGGATAGTGAAGTTAAATAATTACTTGAAATTTAATTATCTTATATTTATAAGGTTATACAAAGTGAAACCTCATTTTAAACTGAGAAATGCATTCTTGCTAAAGTAGCCATTGCATAATCATTTCTCTTCTACTGGAGTTATTGTTTGGCTTTTTATTTTTATTTTTGTTGTCCATGAAGCTTGAACTTTGGGCCTGGCCCCTGTACCTGTGCTTCTTTGAGCTCAAGGCTAGCTCTCTATCACTTGAGCCATAAGGCCACTTCCAGTTATTTTTGAGTAGCTTATTGAAGAGTCTCAAGAACCACTATCCTCAATTCTCAAGTTCCTGAGTAGTTAGTATTACAGGCATGAGCCAAGCCACTAGCACCTGCCTTGGGCTAACTTTCTAAATGAAATTGTGTAAGAAAAAAATTGTCTGTTAGTAAGGATCAGTAAAAAATTCCCTCTGACTTTGGAAACATTTTTTCTTGGTTTGTGTATTTTTCTTGCTGGTGGCAATCAAATTCAGAATTTCATGCAAACTATGCATACTATCACTAGCCATACCTGGAGTTATTCTGTGTTCTATTTATTTTAATTTTGGGGGCTGATTCTGGGACTTGAACTCTGGGTCTGGGCACTGTCCCTAAGCATTTTTGCTTAAGGTTACTACTATGCCACTAAAGCTACAGTTGTGTTTCCAACTTTTTGGTTGTTAATTGGAGATAAGACACATAGATTTTTCTCCCTTGGGTCAGCTTTGAACAGAGATTCTTAAACTTCAGCCTCTTGACTGGCTAGGATTATAGACTTGAGCCACTAGCATACACTTATGTCTTTAAAATATATCCATTAGTAACAATAATAAATGACTTATTATTACTACAGGATCACACCTACAATGCTACCTACTTGAGAGGCTGAGATCTGTAGATCATCGTGTAAATACATCATGGTTATACAATTCAAAGTTCATTAATTTTTGTATGTGCTGGCCCTAAGGATTGAGGGCTTCAATTCAAAGCTTGAGCACTATTTTTGAGCTATAGTACCACTTCCAGGTTTTTCATAGTAGTTTTTCAAAGTAGTTCTTAGGACTACTGGACTTTTCTGCCCAGGCTGGCTTTGAACTGCCATGTGTATCCTCCTGAGTAGGATTTAACCAGAAAAGCCACACTGAAGGTGTATACATGCTCAAATGGTAAATGCTAAGCTTGGCTGGAAAAAGTTAAGAGGATTCAAGCCCCAGTATTGGCACATATACACTTATATGCATGCATGTGCATACACACACACACACACACACACACACACACACAAAAAAAAAAAAAAAAAAAAAACCAGACTCCTATACTCAGTTCCCCAGGATGAAAAAAAGGTAAAAATAACAAATTATAAGATGGATGATTATTTTAAGTAGCTTCAATAGTTACTAACATGGCTATATTGTGGCTTAGGTGGTAGAATGCTTTCCTCCCATACACCAGTTCAATTCCCCACGTTGTTCAAACCAAACCACACAAACAAAAACACACAAAGAAGCATATCATACAAAAGATATATAATACTATGTAACAAACATTAATCATTAAAAAATAACTGAAAAACAGCAAAATACAGCCATGTCAAAATCATGCATGGGGGGCTGAGAAGGTGGCTCAGTGGTAGAGTGCTTGTCTTGCATGCTTGAGGCCCTGGGTTCGATTCCCCAACATCACATAAGCAAAAAGAAAAAAGCCAGAAGTGGCGCTGTGGCTCAAGTGGCAGAGCACTAGCCTTGAGCTGAAGAGCTGAGGGACAGTGCCCAGGCCCAGAGTTTAGGCCCCATGACCGGACCTCCAAAAAAAAATCATTCATGGGAATACTCAATATCTAAAGAATGTATTGTTTTCTATCAAATCAATCTATAAATTGAATGGAATTTTATGAGAAGTCTTATCAGGACTTTTTATAGTTTCAGGCTGCATAGCTTAGAAAAAATGAGACCTGGAAAATGACATCTAGGAACTCTGATAGAAATAATACATTTAGAATAATACATGCACTATCTTCTTTGCTTCTAACTCAGGATGCATTCATCATCTTAAGGATGAGCATCTGTTCTATGGCAAAAATATATGCATTCTTTCCTGTAAGAAATTCACTAAAGGGGCTGTGAAGGTGGCTCAGTGTTAGAGTACTTGCCTTGCATGCATGAGGCCCTGGGTTCGATTCCTCAGCACCACATAAGAAAAAAGAAAAAAGCCAGAAGTGGCGCTGGGGCTCAAGTGGTAGAACACTAGCCTTGAGCTGAAGAGCTGAGGGACAGTGCCCAGGCCCAGAGTTCAGGCCCCATGACTGGACCCTCCCCCCAAAAAAAAGAAATACACTAAAGACTGAATCACCAAATAACCAAGAACTCAGATGGTATAACCCCAGAGTGATTAAGAGCAAAGATAAACACCTATATATATGGTTTTATGACAGGACTTGCTTTTATTATATAAATGCCACTGATGTCAAAGAGCTCTTTGCGCCTACTGTTAAGAGCACTCACACTCTGAGTGTGCCTCTGTCTTCCTGTTTATCTGCTTATCTGTTTGTTTGCTTGCTAACTCAATAAAGTATTGCCAAGTTTTCTTACCATGGTGACTACTCTGCAAATTTTTATTCTGTGACCAAGGACCCTAAGTCAAGAGTTTCTACTGATAGAGGGAAACTTCCCCAAACCTCACCTGGACCCAGTGACTGTTGTTCCTCAAAGTTATGAGGTGAGTTGCTGAGTGGTAGAGTGCTTGCCTTAAATGCAAGAGACTCGGTGTTTGGTCCCCGCTAACAGAGGAGGGGAAGGATTTGTAAAGATCAAAAGACACAAAGAATATGAAAGAACAATTTTGGGGACACACCATAACTCAAAATGAGGATTTGTTATACTAAAGCCTAGTAATCAAGACAATCTGGTATTACAGCTGAAGAAAAAGAATTACACAGGGTAGAGAATTGAGTACAAGCCCATGTAGAATCCTGAGATTTGACATTAGACTATTCAACAAATAGCTATTTGGATGAGCTATCTATTTATATGGAATAAGATACAAAATAGACCTTAACTTAAAGCCGTAGCAAACAATTCCTAAAAACAAAGAGGCAAAGGTAGAAAGCAACACTTAAAAGCTTTAAGAATGAAATAAGAGTACATTTTAAGAATGGAGATTTTCCCCAAGGAAATGAATACAAAGGTCGGAAAATATCAATAAGTTTACATTACAGCAACACCTTTGGTTGAGTAAGTAATATCAAGAAAAATATAAACATCCTCTCTTAAGGCTGAAGACATTTAAATAGTATGTATTCAACAAAGGAACATTTCAATCAAGAAGATGACAGATAGGATACATGATATTGAATAAAATATCTGAGCATGCAATTCACAAGAAAAGGCATATGTGATGTGGCAAGATTTATGAAAAATATTCTATCAGGAACAATAAAGAGATATCACACTTGTCAGACTAGGGAAAAGTTAAAAATATACTGGACAATACCAAATGATTG
Organism: Dipodomys merriami; assembly: GCF_024711535.1. Taxonomy (NCBI): domain Eukaryota; kingdom Metazoa; phylum Chordata; class Mammalia; order Rodentia; family Heteromyidae; genus Dipodomys; species Dipodomys merriami. Next base: position 209,444 of record NW_027206548.1, on the reverse strand, counting down.
GATAAGGATTATATAAGAATATATGTGGATATTGATACCAACTTTATCATTATGCAAACTGCATATAGAGGAGTAAAAGTTATCAAACACCACTGACTAAAATTCATGAAGAAAATTTTCATACATAATATGAAGTACATCACAATTAATATGCACTGTCATAAGTATTTGTGATGATTTTTAGTACACTGGAAAATTTTTCAAGGAAGAAAAAAGGGGGTAAGAAGCCTTAATAAGGACCCTCATTTGTGAAATAACTTCAAGTACCCCACTACTTACTAGTTCGTAATGTTTTCTTTTTTGTTTTGCAATTCAGTTCCCACAGGGCAAGGGCAGGAGAGGAACAGCTTCCTTTGAATTGGGGTCATCTGCAAATGGTACCTGCATCTAGGACAACACAAATCATGAAGCTAGAGGTTTGCAAGATTAAGAAAAACAGGCTACTGGGCATGACCTGTTTGTGGAAGGGGAAGCACTGGATGGGGTGAGCAACAGTATCCCCTGCTCAGGGCTCATAATCCCAGTATATAGGCTATAGTTGGGAAGGGTGGTGGACATACTCCAAGCTCCAATGTGCCATCTCTTCTGCCCGCTAGAGCCCACCCTTAGTCCAACTGGCACCACATAGACACAATCATGTGTCCACATTCCATGAATGGGTTCCCATAGAATGGCAGGGTAGGAGCAATCTTTACATGAAAATGGATATATCTCAGATGGCACTGTCTCTGAGGCTGACAAATCATGAATAAAGAATTCCTTTACATGAACAAGAAGAGGTCCTCACTATGAAGTCACTGTACCAGGTAAACGACTAGTTAGGGAGGTAGCAACATACCCAGATCCAAGTTAATAACCCCAGGCTACAAAGGAATTACAGGGGTATGGACACAGGACCAGGCCCAATATGCCCACAATCAGGCCTATCTGGCATCATGTATGTGCCCTCTTATGAAAGTGTGTACTGGCGCATAGGCCTATCAGAAGGGACCAGCAAGACAGTAGTCCACATGGTGAAGAGCAAGCTACCAGGCACGACCTCTCTTTAGCAGGAGTAAGCACATTTAGGAAGGTAGGCAGCACCCCAAGTCCCAGGCATATAAGCCCGGCTCCACAGGCCTGTGAAAGGGATGTTTTACAGTCACCAACCCCATCCTTTTTCTCTTGGGTCCAAAAACACCTAGGACCTATCTAATTTAAAAATAGGTTAAGTGCTTTCATGGGAACATGTGTATACACATGCACAAAATCCCTGACCCATTATTTCATTTTCACAGGACAGAGGAGGGAATGGAATCACTTTGAATTGAAGGCCTCCCAAGGCTACACTGAAATTAGCCAGCTAAGGAAAAAGGACAAGCTATGGCTTCCCTTCTTCTGGATCCAATATATTGCACAACAAGGCCACTATGGCACCACATTTGTGCCCTCCTGTGAATGTGTATACACACATGCACAACACATATCACAACTGGATTCCCACAGTTCCAACCGGGAGTGGAACCACTTACTGAGAAGGACATAGGCACATATAGCTGCACATGGGCTGACTCATACCAGGAAGCCAGAGGTCCCAAAGTGAAGAAAAACTGGCCGCCTTGTATGGCTTCCCTGTAACAGGATAAGCCCTGGTTAGAAAGTGCAGCACCATGCCAAACTCCAGCCCGGTAATCCCAAGCAGCACAGGCCATACTCTGCAAGGGAGACATGAAAGACCTACTCTCTATGCTTTTCTTCCCTTGGGCTGGCATCAGCACCCAAGTGGGAAAATCTTGCCACAGGTCCTTGTGTTCCACAAACTGGTGTATACACAAGCACAATGATATACTCACTCAACCCCACACAAATATTCAGTTACCACAAAGGGAGAGTGGTCCTATTTGCATAGAAACTAGGGCATCTGGAATGGCACTGTCACCTCGGTCTTCAGAGAAGGACCTGCAAGATGTTAGTCCAAGAGGGAAAGAACAGGGTTTTGGGTATGCTCTCCCTGTAGGAGAAGGAGCACTGGTTGTGGAAGGTGGACGCATGCCCACTTCGAATCCCACAACCCTGGGCTATACAGGACACAGCTAAATAGCAAAACAGGACAGCTCGTAGTCAAGGAATCTCCAAGTCTTCTTTCACTTTGGTACTATAATATATAGTATACAACCAGTCAAATCTGACACTATGTACATGCCTTAGTGAGAATGTGTGTACATACATGCACAACTGCTCACCAGTGATTTGGTTCCCACAGTGTGGCAGGAGATGTCTAACATAAAATGAAATGGGGGCATGTGGGATGGCATCTGTTGTGGCCTGGCACAGATCAGGAATTTAGATTTCCTTAAGGTAAACAAGAGGCTCTCAATCATTTATTCACTTTAGCAGGTGAAGCACTAGTTAGGGAATATGTTGGAAGCATCCCCTGCTCCAGACCAATAATCCTAGGATACACAGGCATATGCTGGGTAGGTATGTGGGGCCACTGGAGCACCGTGTATGTACATTACTTCAAATGTCTGCAAACCCTCTCACACTTGACTCTTTTGGCATAGAGGATGAGTAGAATGAACTTACTTCAAATCACATCTATCCAGGATGGCACCCCCAACTGGGCCCACAGGACCACGAAGAGGTCATGAAGCTGTAGTTGAAGGAGCCCTTGGGTATGACTGCCCTGTTAAGAGGTGAAACACTGGTTGAGAAGGGTATCAGCATCTGCAGCTCCAAGCCCATAACCTCAGCCTACACAAGTCATAGCCTGGGAGGCATGAAAAACCATGCCTCGACTGAACATTAGATGCTACATGAATGAGAAAATTTCCATCCATCATAAGCACAGCCATGTAATGTATATTATCTAACTATTTGAAGTAGGTGGAACATGGGTTTTTCTTGTAATTTTCAAAAATATAAAAATTAAGATCTTTTTTGTTTTTGGTTTGTTTCTTTTTATCTTTTGATTTGTTTTGTTTTTGTGCCTGTCTTGGCACTTCAAATCAAGATCAAAATGCTGTTCCAAAACCTCTCTGTGCTGAAGGTTAGCCCTGTACAACTTGAGCCACAGCACTATTTCCAGCCTTCTCTGAGTAGTTTGTTGGAGATAAGAGTCTCATGAACTTTTCTGCCATGGCTGGCTTCAAACCACAATCCTCATTTCACAGCCTCCTGAGTAATTAGAATTACAGGCCTCATGGATAGTTTTTTTAAACAGTTGTACAATGTATCAATTGGTTTTTACAATGCCTCTTAGACTTTGTCATAGTGTCCATCGACTCTTCTAGTCTATAAAAACCCCACCCATCCCCTTTCTTTCCTAGTTCCATTTTCACATATGTGCATTGAATCTTATGTTGTATTTTCCAAGCCATCTACTCCCTATTACTTTGCCTCTTTCCATTTCTCCTTTAACACCTACCCAAGGACAAGATATGCTTCATCTTTTTACTGTTCACATGTGATACTGTTATGTCAGAGAGGTTAGAACATAAAATTGAGTCATTATGTCGAAAATGAACTTTAAAACTTTGGTGCAGAGGGGTGGTCGCCTGGGAGGATTGGGGGGGCGGGGGAGGATGGGAAGGGATGGGAAGGGGACAAAAAGAAGGAGGCTACAATGCTTGATAAGAAATGTACTCATTATCTTGCCCATGTAATTGTAACCCCTCTGTACAATACTTTCACAAAAAAATTAATTCAACATAAAATTTTACTGCTTTCTGTACTATATAGTCTGAACTCATATATAATTAATGGACATGTGTTTTACTTTTTTCAAATTTCATGGTCATATTTTAGATCTAATATACATATGAAAGGACTTACACTCCATTTCTCTTTCTGAGTCTTTCAACATCCCTTGCACATGAGCATGCGTGTGCGTGTATGTGTATGTGTGTGTGTGTGTGTGTGTGTGTGCGCGCACACACACACACACACATGCTAGTTCAGGTTGACAAACTCAGAGCCTTATTCACTTTTTGCTTTTTTCCTCAAGGCTAGTACTTTACCACTTAAACTACAAATTACTCCCTGCGTTTTGATGGGTACTTAGAGATAATTTTCCTTAGTAACTGGTATTATTATGTATGAACCACCCAGTTCAACATATTATCACACTCTAAAGTCATTTTCAACTTCCCAATTTTTAAAGGAAATTATTGATAGGGCTTAAAACTCCAAATAAACCAGTAATCTACTGTAACTTTTGCATTCCCTTTTTCAAGCCAATTAGATTATAAGTAGCCTATTATCTTTGAATGCATAGTCTTTGATATCACAAAAATTATGTTCCTAAATACACCTTTTTCCTATCATACCTTTTCCTTTTTGGCTGTCATTTATGTGGCATTTATTATTATTTGTACCTGGAAGAAACATTGCATACATGTACTTTTGTTTTCCAAAAGTCTAAAATATTTGTCTAAAATATTTGTAAGTCAAATACAACTGAGTTATTTCTAACTGCCTTTGGAATATAAAGAAAACTTCATTGTATGTATGTTTATATATGTATATATAGTATGTATGTATGTATATGTATATATGTATATATATATCTATATCACATTTTCTTGATCCATTCATCTATTGAAGGACATATGGTTTGGTTCAATATCTTAGCTATGTTAAATAATGCTGTTATAATCATAGTTGTACTGGTAGCCTGAGTATGGCCTTGTTTGTGATCCTTTCGTAAATGCCCCAAAGTGGGATTTCTGGTTCATAGGGGAGCTGAAATGTACTCATTACCTTGCTCATGAACTGTAACCCCTCTATACAGCATTTTTAGAATTAAAAAAGTACAAAAAAGACAGAAGCAAAGCCAAGAATGTGCTGAACCTGACTGTCACTCATGAATGCTCACAGATGGCTAGGAGAAGGGCCAGGCTAGTGCTACTATGACAGGCTTGGCTTTGGCTTCTTCTTCAAAATAAGAAGTGAACAATAGGAGACTATTTTGTAACTAATCAACACTCAATTAACTAGGGGTAGAAAACAAAACAATAACAAAAAAGAAATATAAAGAAAACTAAAATATAAAGAAATCTGTGTTTAAGAGCATAGGGAGTTTTAGGCTCATGATTTGGGTATGATGTCAACTTAGCTCATCTCAGAGAAAACAAATGTAAAAACCCAATGAATTTTTTTTAACATACCTCTTAATTTTTCTATCCCCAATTTTCTTGTCTTCTGTTCTTGATTCTTGAACAGATAACCATTTGAGGGGATGTCGTGCATAGATGGGTATGGAGGAAGCATCAGCAAACATGGAATAGCAAATCCGGCCATACCTATATAGACTGTCCATCCAAACTGTTCAGCCATTTATGCATAGATAAATCCAACTATTGCAGAAAAAAGAATAAGTCCTTGAAACATCTGTTCAGCTAGCTTCTTCCCCTTGTAAACCTGGTTGTAACCCGGCGTCCAGCCCATGAGGGCTATGGAAGTGGTTGAGTCAAGGCATTGCATACTCCTGAATGGTTCGCTTTCAGGGTAACCGGGGGCAAGGAGCCACGGTTGAGATCTGGTAAATTGTTCTAAGCCTTGCTTTTGAGGGTTAATTGCTGCCCATACTGGCTGCGTCTCCATGGTGACTGCATTTTCTCAGCCTCTTTTCATTCTTTTCTAACACCTGAAACGGCACCAATTTAGACATTTTAAGATATTACTTCACTCGTCCCACTTTCACCTATGCAATCTTGTAGAGGTCCAGTAGTGTCCCAATCTGGGCAGATTTTAATCCTGGTGGTCTTGTAAATGCTGCCATAGTCTTACAGTTTCTCATACAAGGCTGGTTAAGGATCTCGTACTTCCTAAAGAGGCAAATGAAGGGATTTTTAAATGCTGTCCAACTTCCATATTGAACCACATAAATATCAAATCCCAAGGTCAAGTTATAGTTTTTTTTCATTTCTTCAACAGAAAAAGCCAATCCCAAAACGAATTATAGTTCTTGAAAATCAAGCTGCATAATGAGCATAGAAATTTAGGGAGTTTTTCAAAACTTAAGATTTTGATTGTTTGAATGCTTACTTCTCTGCCAATGAATATGTTAAAACATTATCTCCAATCAGGATAAATTACAAATATTATACTTATGTTTGTAAATAGGAATAAGTAAGGACATGAAGGGAATTTGTCATGCATGAGATTCAGAAACTTACTTAAGCTCTGAGACAGCTTACTTTATGCCCACTTTCACATGCACCACAGCACAAACTTGTCCCTTAAATATGAAATAGACTCTCATAAGACACCAAGTATTCAGTTGTCTTTTTCTTGGGGTAACAATTTCCATATGTGTGTGAAAATACTTTTGTTTGGCTGGGCACCAGTGATTCACACTTGTAATCCTGGTTACTCAGGAGTCTGAGATCTGACTACCATAGTTAGAATCCAGCACTGGCAGGAAAGTCTCCATGGAATATTAATCTCCAATTAACCACTCAAAATTCGGAAGTGATGCTTTGTTTCAAGTGGTAAAATGCTAGCTTTCAGTACAAAGCTGCTCAGGTACAACTCCACGGCCCCAAATTCAAGCCAGGGAATTGAAAATAAAATTAAAATTTGTGTTCGAGTCACCCAGTTTAGGTTATGTGTTTATATGGGAAGTCAGGCTAACTAACAAATATTTCAATTTAAGAACATCTTTCAGAAGCAAAGTGTCATTTAGAGAAGATTCCATAGTAAGCTCTGCTCACACACCCAACATTGTGAACAACACGTCCTGCAATATCAATCAGAACAAGAGCTCAAATATCAGGTGAGGGAATTGTATTTTCATTCATGTAGCACAAAGGGATTCATTCAACTCTAGGAAATCATTCTGAACAGAGGAACATCAAACATGGGGGAAGAGGAATGAATTGTGAGCAAACTCTACATTGAAATTCCAATTCCAAGGCCAGTAGGACAAAAAGGAGTAATCACTATTATATTCACAATATTTTTAGATTAAAATTGTGGATAGGAAAGAAAACAGGAGTAAAAAGGATTAAAGTACATTTCTTTCTTTGTGTACACTTTTGATATATGTATGTGTGCACATTTTAAGGAAATTAATATAAGGAAGTAAAAACGAATTGTTCAAAGGAGTAAACAATGGTAGCAACATGGAAATTCAAATGAGAATATTAACTTTTTCAACATATGGTATAATATATATATATATATTTAAAATTTCTCAATTCATGCCTGTTAACTTAGTGATGTCTTCTAAATAGAAGAAAATAGTTACGTTGAAGGAAATCTAGTCGAGTACTAAACTGAAAGCAAGGATGAGGAGACATGTGAAAGAAGTTTTGTCAAAAGTTGACAACAGTATAAATAATAGTTAATATTAGTGTTTTGTGGATTTAGGAAATGATGAGGATGCTAACAAGTTAAAATGCTTGTTCTAATAAGTAATGACAGAATTTTAAATTCCTACATACACAAGAATAAGAATACATGATACCAACTAAAACATAAAATGTTAATCAAATTTTTGACAATGACATCTACACATATATGGCAAGCTATTGTATGATCAAGCTGTCAAAAGTGAATTTTGTATGGAAGATTCTCTAGCTTAGAAGAGAAATGGATCTAATACTTAGGTGTGTCTCTGTTTCTCTAACAGTTGAGTCCTAAATATAATACACAGATGCCAGCAGGGTTTGGCAGGAAGTCTTTACAGAACTGAAAAAAATGCATTCTATCTACCATGACAACGGTACTTTTCAAAGATATCTTTCACAAGAGAAAGATAAAGGACAAATGCACAAACATATTTCCAGACTGATGCAATTAAGAGACTATACATCCACCATACCTATTCTACAAAAATACTGAAGTCTTTTAGTCCAAAAGATACCTACATTAGTGAACAAGAAAATACACAAGAATGCACAAAATTTACTGGTAAGACAATAAACTGGTAATGGCAAAATTTAAAATTCTGGGTGGGTATCTGGATGAATGGCGATTAAGCCTGTCCATCCAGTGCCTGGGACCAGGAGTTTCCTTGATACTGCCCCCAGAAAAGACTACCTAGGCATGGGCCTACTCAGGAGCCATTATGCTATGTCACGTATCTCCATGTTCATGTCCTGTTTTATGTCTCCTGGCTCTTCTCCAGTCATCATGTCATCCCAACTCAGCAATCCATTGGAGCTGAATTGGTTTGCTAGTATTGTTTTCCTTTGGTCTGTTTCCTGAGTTCAGTGTATTTGGTGGATGCAGGTCTTTGTAATTGGTCATCTGCACATAACTAGCACTCCAATAAAGACTCCTTTGTCACCTCTGACTGAGCCTCCATAGCCAAGTTTATTTAAACTACAGAGTATACCCAGCACCAGAGTATCCCAGAAGGAAATGAAAATAGGAAAGGGATAACAAAATTTTCAGTCCCTAATCTCAATCCTAACACAGGGAGGTGTTGTGACTTCTTGGTCATGGAAGCAAGTTCTACCATTGCCCCTCAAGCATTTGTCTATCTCCTGGTGTAGGTAAACATATCCTACTACTAGCAAATAGTATTATGTGTGGGCTGGGCTCCACTGAATATCAGGAACTCAATACGTGGTGAAGATGGAAAACTCTCCTGGCAGATGAGCATGAGTGGTTGCCTAGCTGTAGCTCTATTCCAGTGCTTGACTGTTCAGCTCTAATGGGAATGAAAAAGGTCCCATCTCTCTACTTTAATGTTTAATCTTTCAGAACCTGTCCAAACTTATGTACCTGTAACCCCTCTGTGTATCACCTTTATAATATCAATAAAAACATTTTTTTCTTTTTTTATTGTGAAAATACTGTACAGAGGGGTTACAATAACATGGCAAGATAATGAGTACATTTCTTATCAAGAATTGTAGCCTCCTCCTTTGTTTCCCCTTCCCATCCCTTCCCATCCTCTCTCCACCCCCCCAATCCTCCCCTCCACCACACCCCCACACCAAAGTTGTAAAGTTCGTTTTCGACATAATGACTTGTACATCTCATTGTTGCAATGGGTCCACCTGTATCAATAAAAACATTTTTAAAGGCAAGTTGTCCTAGACAGAACAAGAGGACACAAGAGTAAGGGGAACTCTGACCCATCCTTAGCCTCACCATATATATTAATATGTGCCACTAGGTACAGAAAGCAAGACATAACGACTTATACATCTCATGGGTGGGGGTAGGCGGGTGGGAGGATTGGGGGGGCAGGTGGATAGTTCAGTGCCAGGTGGATGTTGGCAAGACAAGTTATGAGGCCTCTCCTTACTCATCTCGTAAGCTTCTCCTGACAGAACTGATGTTGGGTTTGTCTCAGATAATACAAAAAATTCGAATATCAGCTTTGCCAATCAAACAGGTACTGTGGGTGATTAGTACAATATATAGATTGCACAGTTTCTGCCTGTGGGCCAACACAAGGTGCTACAGCTGGCTCTGGCTTTAGATCTTAAACTAATGCTAGTGTTGCCACAAGAGTGGGCTCCAAAAAGAGTCAAAAACATTCTAAACGTCTCAAAGTGCCTAACAACCCCACAAAAATCTCACTTTGTGAGTTGGTCCTAAGGTATGAAGTTCAAACTGGAGTTGGGAAGAATTTCATTGTGTCTAGAGCCCATGAGGACTTCATACCTACTGAAACTGTTTAGGATTTCTAGTGTTAATGACCAACTGTCCATTCCCTGGAGAGCAGCAGAGCTTGGGTTTTCCAGTGCCTGGGGGAATGCTGTTACACTGTAGGTGGTTCATATCTATGCAATGTATTAGAACAACGAGCTCTTTTCCAAATAATCCTGTTTGATTAAAGTCTCACAATCTGCTATAAGCTATCCTTGCTCTGTCTATATATAGGTTAGGGAAACTCCTTTCAGATAGAATCAGGTGCCCCCTTCATAAATATTGATTCTTATTCTCATGCATCAAATAGTTGAAGTTGGATTAAGAGAACATTTTTTCATTCAAAAGTAGAGGCACAAAAAAAGATTCCGAAGATTCCACAGCTGTAAGCAGCACACTCTAAAGGGCCAGCCTAAGCCAGCATCTTCATGGCACATAAAACATGGTGCTGAAAATAACCAGTGAGGGTGCTTCTCTGATCTGAGCACTCCATTTTCAGGCTCTATTTCCAATGCTTTTCCTGCAGGTCAAGAGTTTCACATTATTAGAATTGGCACTCAAATTTTGAACAGATAGTTCAGTGCCAGGTGGATGTTGGCAAACATCCAGTAGATGGTCAGCAGAGTTAGGCTGCATGTTTTGAAGAATTCACCAACTCCAACAAGTCTAAGTGTAGGATACCTTGTAAAAGACTCATCAAGTCACAATGTCTATATTTTACTCCATGATACCCTTATGGCATCAGGGATATGTAAAACTACTCTAGGGAGATATCTGTTAATCCAATAACAGGTAAAATCTTTCCTCCATTACTTATTGTGATCAGAAATGCATAAGGATTCCTATTAGTGTATGTGGACAATTTGTAAATTGTAGCTTTATTTAATATATTGTTGATTTTTTTTTTTGGTCCAGTTGTTGGGCCTGAGCTCTGGGCCTGGGCGCTGTCCCTCAGCTCTTCAGCTCAAGGCTAGCGCTCTACCACTTGAGCCACAGCGCCACTTCCGGCTTTTTTCTTCTTGTTTATGTGGTGCTGAGGAATCGAACCCAGGGCCTCATGCATGCAAGGCAAGTGCTCTACCACTGAGCCACCTTCCCAGCCCTATATCGTTGATTCTTAAAAACATCAAATGGATATTTGATTCACTTCACAAGATTACTTTCTGAGTACTTGAAACAACTGCTGGCTTCAGGGAGACTTCTAGTCCATGAGACAAGCAGGATCGCTCTGGCTCCAAAGGTCCCACATGTGTACACAAGGGCAGCACTTGTGGTGAGTAAATATTTCCACTCACAGAGCTTCTCTCTCTCTGACCGCAATTCCAGTCATCTTCTCCTGGACACTGTCTCCAGGTATTCCAGTATGCCTTAAGTTGTGAATGGTCCTTGTTTTTCTAGCCCATAAAAATTGAAGAGCTAAAATGTAAAATAAAATACTACACTACAGACAACATAAAAGAAGAAACATTTTATTTAGACAGTAAGCTACTGATTAAAACTTCAAATATCTCAGTAAATAAGAGCAAAATTTGACAAATGGGGTTACACTGAATTAAAAATGTGGCACAACACAATAAACAGTAACTAGGGTGAATAGATGGCTTACAGATTAGCTTAACATCAGCCAAGAACTTAATTATCAGAATATGAAGGAAGGTTAGAAATCTAAACTCTTAAGTAATGTCAATGAACACATTGGCAAGCAAATTTAAAGATATTCCTGACATCTGGAAGTATATGGGGCCAATTAAAATACAAAAATAGATGCTCAACATCCTTGGCATAAAGGAAATGCAAAGCCAAAGGACATTGAATTTTTCACACTTCAATGACAATGTCTATCACCAAGAACACAAATAAAAATGCTGGCAAAATAAAATGATCACTTATACACAATTCATAGGAATATCATTTCATACTATGGAAATGTATGTAGTTTCTCACAAATTATAAAAAGCTGGATGCTTGTGGCTCACGCCTGTAATCCTAGCTACTCAGGAGACTGAGATCTAAGGAATGCGGTTCAAAGCCAGCCTGAGCAGGAAAATCTGTGAGACTCTATTTTTTTTGGGGGGGGGTTCCTGTTGTGGGACCTGAACTCTGGGTCTGGGCGCTGTCCCTCAGCTCTTCAGCTCATGGCTAGAGCTCTACCACTTGAGCTACAGCTCCACTTCTGGCTTTTTTCTTTTTTCTTATGTGGTGCTGAGGACTCGAACCCAGGGCCTCATGCATGAAAGGCAAGTCCTCTACCATTGAGCCACCTTCCCAGCCCCTGTGAGATACTTATCTCCAAAAATCCACTAGAAAATCCGAAGTGGCACTCTGGCTCAATCTGTAGAGCACTCTTCTTGAGCTGAAGAGTACAGGGACAGCACCCAAACTCAGAGGTCAAGCCCCATGACTGACAAAAAAACCCCACAAAAATGATAAATAGATTGAAGATATGAACCAATACCACTACCTTATGAGATTGAGGTTCATTGCATATGTACATGTATGTGTATAAATAAACCCTCTATAGAATTAACATATGCTACTAAGAATGAAAAAGTAAGTGATATAATTATATAATATAAGGAGTATACAAGATTAAAGGGCCAGTGGAAATCTCATTAAAAATTTTTTCCTACATCAAATACAGTGAAAATGGGTTATACTTTGGGAGAGGGACATACAAAGCAACAAAGAAATCATCTTATGAATATGTTAGAAACAACCGCATGAAAGAAAAACCATTTGAATCCTTATCTAGAGGTTCATTTCTCCTAAAATCAACTTATCTGACCATTTCTGCTTGTCTCAGACATATACAAGTTATTGCAAATTATGTAATTGTAACCCATCTGTATGATATTTTCACAATAAATAAAAGTTTTTCCTTCTACAATCTATAGTACATTTGCTGATTTGTTTAAACAGCAATGCACATTTTCTGATACGTAGTACGTGATTATGGGCAAGTACATCATGTGCATGGAAGGTTGCGACATTTGCAGAGTGTGTACACATCTCTGAAGTAGCTCTGCTCTCAAGGGCCATTGGGGTCTCTGTGTGGTATTTGTGTCTAATATATTATGACAAGTAGAAAACATAGAGTCTGTACCGATATTGATTTAGGCTCATGGTAGAGAAGGAAGTCTTCTATTACCATATGTTCTCAAAAACATGTCCTGAAAAACAAAACTAGATTGTGAAAGCAGGTTGAGTAAAAATTACCTGTGTAAAGGTGAAAGTTCAGAATGCAAATGTGACATTCAATTTGGCATCAAACTTGATTTATTGAGACTAACTTACTGAGGATATTTTTATGATGTACTAATCTGTGAATTTATCAGAATATATTAGATATAAATTCTAGAGCCCTTAGTAACATTTTGTTGGTTTCAGCATCATCATTGCTTCCAGGGAGAAGTAAGCAGGTACATTTTTGGAAGCCTGTGCAAATGGAAATTTTATGGAACCCTGCCTAGATCAACCAGCAACGTTCTGTGGACATTGAATTTATGAACTGACCCATTGGGTCTGATGCCTTAATAACTTTGGTTGATATCCCACTACAATACATTTTTTTTTTCTGTCCATTTCACCATGCACCTGACATGGGATCCTCTGATGCAATTCAATTGCATCATTCTGAATGACTTTTCGGCAAATAGACACAGATATTGGAGTAAACATATCAAAGTTAACTTCAACACTAGGGACTCACTGTCTGTGGTCTTGGAAGAAACAGTAGCACCCGAGCTGAATAAGGAGAACTTGCAAGTGTGCTTTCCAACCTATGTTTTTCTTCTGGATGCAAGGCCACAGACGCAGAGCTCCAGGGAAGAATTTAATACATTCTTCCTGGGGATTCACAAGAGTTTTCCATGAAAGATGGACTATACTACACATGTTTGTGAATAAAAGGACTCATGTGCACATGTGCAAAGATATCTATATATATACACACATATGTGTGTGTGTGTGTGTGTGTGTGTCTGTGTGTCTGTGTGTCTGTGTGTCTGTGTGTGTGTGTATACCTAAAACTGTGGGCCTCAGTTTGAACCAGGATTTTAACTTAGCAGATACTTCATGGATGTACCTTTCGACTTTCACATTCCTTTTCCTCCAGCTTCCACTCTTTGTTAGTCCTTGGCTGGCATTATGTGCTTTTCTACAATGAAGCACTAAGCACACATGGATGGAGATGGGATGTTGCTGGTGTTTTGGCCCTCTACACTTTAGACAAAGATCGCAGTAACAGGCGATGTTTCCAAGGCGTGAAGAGAACAAGCCCTAAGTAACTCATTAATCTATTTCCATTTACTGTTTTGTTCTCAGGATAGGCAATGCCTGAGGGAAGTTTAGGTGCACAGATGAGTGTTCTCTTTCTTCTCTACCATGCCAACCCATCCTTATGCACCAGTGAAAAGCTCAGTTTCATACTTGTACCTTTCATCTATGGTTCAGTACATTTCTATCTACTAGTAGGAAATGAATTTGGTTTCCTCCCATATACAGCTTCTCTTTCTAGGCACTACACTTTACTCAACTATCTTCTTAATCCCAGAAGTCACTGCAGATTATGATGGGATGGCTGCTATTTCAAACATTTGAGTCAGTGTCACCAATTATGTACTAAAAGGCTTCAGATACTCCCTTCCCTCCTATTATACACACACAAACACACACACACATATGTATATGTATATATATATATATATATATATATATATATATATATATATGTCCTTATCTTATATGCCAGTAGTATGTTTGCTTATCTTTTTTTCTTTTGTGCTTGTACTAGAAATTCAGGGCATGTGCACTGTACTGAGCTTTCTTGCTCAAGACTAGTGCTTTACCACTTGAGCCACAGCTCTACATCTGATTCTTTTTGGTTGTTAAATAGAGAAATGAGTCTCACAGTCACCCCTGCCCAAGATAGCTTCAAAACATGATCACCACATCTCAGACCCCTATGTACCTAAGACTACAGGCATGATGCACCAGTCCCTAGCGTAGTTTATTTTTCTTATTCCGTAGTATTTATCCATGTTAAGCTAACTTTCCTTCTCTTAATTTCCCAAAACATGTTTGTGTACTTTTGTTTCTGTGCTAATATGAACACATTGAGAATTATAATCTCAGCAAATCTCATAACTACCTATAGATATGAAGAAAAGAATAGTCTGTATTAGTAAAATATCATTAATGGTGGGGCTGGGAAGGTGGCTCAGTGGTAGAGCGCTTGCCTTGCATGCATGAGGCCCTGGGTTCGATTCCTCAGCACCACATAAGCAAAAAGAAAAAAGCCTGAAGTGGCGCTGTGGCTCAAGTGGTAGAGCGTTAGCCTTGAGCTGAAGAGCTGAGGGACAGAGCCCAGGCCCAGAGTTCAGGCCCCATGACTAGACCCCCAAAAAACCATACCCTTCATATTATTGACTACAGATAATAATATTTATACATGAAATCTTTCCTGTATATAAGTGGACCATGGCAATTACACAGCAGTAAATGAGAAATTTCACTCAATTCTACACCCACAATCGTTCTCAATTTCTGAACAATATGATACTTGTGCCAAATAATTTTTCATATTGTAGTTCCACCTGCAAACCATGAACTTTTTTCATAGTCACATGGTCTATTTAATTCCATTTTTATGCCTTCTTCTACATCCTTTATTCTCTCCTACATCTCTAATTATTTCTGTTCATTTTCACCTTCCTGAAGGAGCAAGCATTACAGGTATGGGATATTAGTGTTTGGTTTGCTTTGTACTCTTGATTGGCCTTTTCTCTCAAGGTTGATTCTCACCATTTGAATCACTCCTGCACTTCTGGATTTTTTTGGTTAACTGGAGAAAAGTCTGTCAAGGAATTTTCTACACTAGTTGACTTTGGCTTAGTATCTGCAATTCTCAGGTTCTTGATTATATAAGATTACACGCATGAGGCCCCAGCACAGATAATTTTCCAGACTTTCTGGATGTATTCCCAATCTCTAATTTGTATATAGCATTACCATCATTTGAAGGGATTTAAAATATTTTAGTATGTTTTGAATTTGTACAAATTATATTATGATAGGCGTCCATTGTGGTATTTCCATATATGAGTACAACATACTTGGAATAAATTTATTCTTATTTTTGGTTTTTCTTTTTTTGGGGGGGTACAGTTGGGGGGCCTGAACTCTGGGCCTGGGCGCTGTCCCTCAGCTGTTCAGCTCGAGGCTAGCACTCTACTACTTGAGCCAAAGCATCACTCCCGGCTTTTTTTTTTCGTTTTTGCTTATGTGGTGCTGAGGAATCGAACCCAGGGCCTCATGCATGCAAGGCAAGCACTCTACCACTGAGCCACCTTCCAGCCCCTTATTTTTGTTTTTTCTACTAAAGAAATTCAGCAATGATTTTGAGAAGCTACCTTTGTGTTCTAGATCATCTTTATAAAGAACTAGTTGGTTTGTTTCTTACAGATCCAGGTACAAATGTGCTTGAATGGCAAATAGGAGTGCAAGTTAACCACCTATGAATATAATTAAAAGTCATAATTGAAATGAGAATCCTCTAGTTCCCATGGCATTTGAGAAACTTTACCAAGACAGAAATAAACAATGAAAATGTAATGCCGTTCTCTATCAGTGGGACCCTGTAAGGCAATAATCTGCAGGTTCTTTGTTTGCATGGTATTTTTAAAACTGTATTTTTTTTGTTCAAAATTTTATTTATTCCATCCTAGTAAAAAACATGCAGATCAAGTTTAAAGAGATGGAAATGCTAACTACCTTAATTTGATCATTATAATTACATTATATTAATTATTAATACATGTATTAGTCACATTGTACCTCCACAAGTGTGTACAACTAAAGTAATAACTATTAGCAGAAAAAATGAAACAAATTAAAATTAAATGTGATCACTAGGAAATAAGGTGAAAATATTACAGGTATGTGATCTACTACTGTGTTTGCATGGAGTGTGTGTGTGTGTGTGTGTGTGTGTGTGTGTGTGTGTGTGTGTGTGTGTGTGTGTTTGTGTGCGTGTTCATACCAGTCCGGAGATTAAACTCAGGTGCTGTCCCTGAGTTTTTTGCTCAAGGTAAGGCTTTACTACTTGAGGCACAGCTCTTTCAGCTTTTTGCTGGTTAAGTTGGAGAGGAGGGTTTCATGGACTTTGTTGCCTATGCTGGCTCTGAACTGTTATCCTCAGATCTCAGCCTCCTGAATGACTAACATTACAGACATGAGACATTGGTTTCCATCATTGAATGTTATTTTTAATTTTTTGTACATTTTTATTGTAAGAATACTGTACAGAGGGGTGACAAGGTAATGAGTACATTTCCTATTGAGCATTGTTGCCTCTTCCTTTGTTTTTCCCCTACCATCCCTCCCCTCCTACCGCCACAATTACCCCCTCCCACCAAAGTTGTAAAGTTCATTTTCCACATAGTGTTTTGTACATGTCATTGTTATAGTGGGTCAACCTGTATCCTTATTTAAGTATTTTGTTTTTTCCCTTCCCCTCCCTGAATTACAGAAGTAAAACTGTACCTTGCAGGCATTTAAACAATTAGCAAATTAGTTAATATATATGAAGCTACTTCATATATATTATTACAATACTGTGATCCTAGCATGCATCTCAGACCTCATCCCTGAGCTTTGGTATGCATGATATCATCATTTAAAAATACATTTCTTCTGCCCACACTGCTATGCTCTCCTTTAACTTAAATGTCTCTTGCCCTAAAGATTATCTTGAGGTTTGCCATTTACTCATCGCCCACATCCAATATTCAGTTACAATAACACTGCAAAATTTTGTGTGGCTTGATGTAGTTTTTATTTTTATTGTATTGATTGCTAAAATGATTTAATGAGTTTCAACCAAATATTTGGCTGTCCCACTGTTTCTTTCAGTGTGCTGAACCTTTTCAATTTGATGCAAACAAAGCTGCTATAAATTTCCATTCTTGGGTAGAATTTAGGGCCTTGTAAATAAGAAAAATATTCTACCACCTAGTTGAGTTCACACTTAAATCTTTCTTTTTCTTTTTTTCTTTTTTTGGTCCAGAAGTGGGGCCTGAACTCTGGGCCTGGGCGCTGTCCCTCAGCTCTTCAGCTCAAGGCTAATTCTCTACCACTTGAGCCACAGAGCCACTTCTGGTCTTTTTTGTCTGCTTATGTGGTGCTGAGGAATTGAACCTAGGGCCTCATGCATGCAAGGCAAGCACTCTACCACTGACCCACCTTCCGAGCCCCACACTTAAATCTTTCTATTATTTTATGACAGGTGTGAGATCTATTAAGGTTATCGTTATTTTATATTGACCTTCATTTTCACTACTACTTTCAATGTTCCAGTATCTATTTGAAAACTAATCAACTTTCATTTGAAAAAATTGTGTATTCAAGGATAGGCTTTAGTTTCAATGTTTGCCACATGGATAACCAATTTAACAGCTCCATGCCTTATTTTGGGTGCCATCTCTAGGCCATGTATTTTTTGTCAATTCTCCAAAAATCAGATATCTGTAGATGTTACAAGTATTTCTGTCTTATTTTTCATTGATTTATGTGGTTTTTTGTTATTTGGCCCCATAGCATAAGAGAAAGGCAGTGATTTTTCAGTACTGTTCTTATGTCTTAACATCATTCTGAATAAAGGATTTCCTTTTTCAGAAAATTTAGTCTGCCTGTTCTGTTTTTGTCTAGGAAGGGATAGAAATTTTGATGGAGATTGAACTGAACTTGTATATGGTTTTCAGTAATATGGCTATTTTCACCATACTGATTCAGCCCATGCAGAATCATGGAGATATGGATTAATGTATGTCATTCTGTTGATTGCTGCTTTAGGATTTTTACTTCAGCCTTATAACCCTTCTGTTTTGCACAAACTCCTTTTGATTCATTGCTGATTGCCACTATGCTTTTGCTCCTGACATCGTTTCCTTCATTCTTTCTACTATTCTTGAGTTTCTCTTGTTCATTGACATGCAGTGCAAGTTATTTAGTTCATTATTCCTTCTCTTGGTTTAAGCAAAATTTGATAGTTCCTTTAAGTCCTGTTTTCTATAACTATGTGTTTCTGATGTTCTTTTCATTTTCATTTGTTCCTAGGACCAGATTATTTCATGAAATGTGCCCTGAAAAACAATTCACTTTATCATGAAGCAATTTTTTCAATGAATAATTTTAATGCAATTATTATTTAAGTAATAATGGTTAAAATATAATTCATTTGATTTTCATATTATGTGCCCATATTCCTTGCTAATTTCTAGCATTACTACAGTGTAACCTACATGTGTGCTCAAGATAGTTGTAAAATGTTAAAACATGGCTGGTATTTGGCCCTACCCCATCATTTCTCCTGGAGAAAATTCATTACATTGATGAACAATGCTTTATTCAATAGAAGTTGGTTAAAATGTTCTTTGGCATATATAGGGCTCACGTAATCAAGGGTGAAATTAAATTCTAATGCCTGCCTGTTGATTCCGAATGGCAAATCTCTCCATAAAATCTTCACCTATTATTGTATTAAGGACTATCTCAAAGTCAGTTAGTATAGTTAATTGCTTAGAAGTGTGAAAATAAACACCTACAGTTACTATTTCACTTTGTTGATTTAATTCCTTTATCATGACATTAAAATCTTGTTACTTTTTGATCCTTTCATTAAAGTCTATTTGATGTGATGATGTTATACATGCTTGCGCATAGTTTTTTGTATTTCATTTGCATGTAATGTTTTATTCCACTTTTTTCAAGTTTTTGTTATTATTTTAAAGGTGATATACAGAGGGATTAGAGTTACATGTTGGATGAGTACTTTTCTTTTGGAATGGTGCAACCTCTGTCCTTTTCTCTCAGATTTTCCCTCCTAAGCCCCTTCCACACAAGTTGTATATTTCAGTTTCTGCCTAGTGTCTAGTATCACTGCTGCATTTGTTCACACTTTGTTCCACCATTTCTGTGTTCTCCCTTATCCTTACCAAAACAGATAAACTTATATAAAATCAGAAATCAAGAACAGTGACAAAGTTTTTCCATTTCCTTATGAAACTAGCAATATCATTTTTTCAGATGGGAGCATACAATGCCATTAGCTATGTAAACCACACATTCTTAATCCATCCACTGAGGGCCATCTGGGTTGATTCCATACCATGGCTATGGTAAACAATGTTGCAATGAACATCATTGGGCTGGTGTCTTCACTGTGGTCTTTTTTGTGTTCTATTGGATGAATGAATAAGAATGTAATTGCTGGGTCATAGGGAAGCTCTATGTTTACTCTTTTGAGGAATGTCCATAATTCTTTTATGAGTGGTTGAAAACTTTACATTTGCATCAAAAGTTTAGTAAGCATTCTTTTTTGGCCATATCCTTGGCAAAATCTGGTATTGTTAGTTTTCTTTATATTGGGCATTCTAACTGGGGTGAGGTGGAATCTCAATTTTGTTTTGATTTATATTTCTTTCATATAGAGAAATGTCAAATCTCTCTCTCTTGATGGATAAATTTACCATTCTACATCTTCTGCAGAGATAGCTCTCTTTCACTCTTTAACTCATTTATTAATTGGGTTATTGTTTCTTTGAGGACTTGATTTTGGAAAGGTTTAATGTTTTGACCATTGAGTATATTTTAGATACGAGGCCTTTGTCTGATGCATACTTAATAAAGATCTTCCCCCAATCTGTGGGCTTTCAATTTATCTTGCTAGCTATGCCATTTGCATTGCAGAAACTCTTCATTTTGAGGCAATCCCATGCATCCAGACTTTCTTTGATTTGTTGTGATTCTGCATATTGACTTCAGACATTTTGAATTGTGTCGAGGATCGTTGGTGTTTCCCCACCTCTTCAGGGTATCAGGTCTTACACTGAGGTCTTAGTTTCTTGTATAATTGATTTAGGTGAAGGGTGATATATAAGGTTCTATAATATCTGTTCTAATCTCTTTGAAGTTTTCAGCACATGTTTACACAATTCTCTTTTGACAACTTGTTGAAGATACTGTCTTCCTTCTATCCTATTTTTTTTCTCTCCTGATATATTATGTGGCTATAAGTATGTGGGTTCATTTCATGGTCTTCTATTCCATTGGTCCTCACCTCTACTCTTTTTTTGGCAGTTGTGGGGCTTGAACTCTTTGCCTGGGTGCTGTTCCTGTGCTCTTCAGCTCAAGGCGAGCACCCTGGAGCCACAGTGCCACTTCCAGTATTCTAGTGGTTTACTGGAGATAAGAGTCTCACAGACTTTCCTGACTGGGCTGGATTTGAACCATGATCCTCAGATCTCAGCCTCCTCTGTAGCTAGGATTACAGGCATGAGCTGCTGTTGCTCTGCTTTCTGCCCTATTCTTGTACTATTATCAAACTGTTTATTACTATGACTTTATCACAGAGTTTGAAGTTGGGTATTGATATTTTTATAGTACCAGTCTTCATGCTGAGGACTGTTCTTGTTGCTCTGGTCTTTGACTATTCCACAAGAATTTTCAGATTGCTTCTTCTATATCATTGAAGAATGTTTTTAAGATTTTTCTTAGTATTGCATTGAATTTGTAGATAGCTTGAGGCACTACTACCATTTTCATGATGATAATCCTTCCCAATCAGGACCATGGAAGGTTATTCCATTACCTTATAGTTGCTGTAGTCCATGGCTTCTTAGCTTCTCCAGAGCATTTTTCATAAAGAGGTGTTGAATCTTGTCAAATACTTTGTTTATAAGATTTTGTAGTTGCTGTCCTTGTTTCTGTTGATGTGTTGAATCTAATTTGATCATAGAATACAACTTCTTTGGATAGTTGTTAAATTAGGTTGGCTGGAATTTTATTTAGAAGTTTTGCATTGATGTTCATCCAAGAAATGGATCTACAGATCTCTTTCATGATGAGTGTATGTTGTTTTTGGATGAGCGTTTTGCTGGTTTCAAAAAAGAACTTTGGTAGTGATCTTTCCCTTTCTGTTTCATTGAAGATTTTTAAGAAATAATGGAGTGAGTTCTCTTTGAAGGCCTTATAGAATTCAGCTATATATTCATCAGGTCCTGGGCGTTCCTTAGATGGGAGGTCTTATATTGCCAGTTCAATTTCATTACTTGTTATGGGTCTATTGTCTTGGTTCCAATGTATTTTGTTTGTTGGAATATATCAACATTCTCTGGAAATTTCACCATTCCTCCCAATTCTCCAATTTGTCATGATAAATGTTTACAAATTATTCCCTTCTAATGTTCTAAAGCTTGATTGTATCTCTCTTGATTTTCCGATTTTTGCCTATAATTTTCTTTATGTGTGTACATACTCTTCTTTTGGGGATCAGATTTGCTAAGAGTATGCCAGTTTTATTAATTTTCTTAAAAGAACCAATATTTGTTAATGTTTTATGGTATTTTCTTCTCTATTTTATTTGATTTAATTTTTAGTGTTTCAACCTTTTACTTTGGCTTTTGGTTTATTCCTGTTCTTCAAGAACCTTGATTTTCATCACTAAACTACTGATTTGAGATTTCCCCAACTTGTTTTTGTAAGCACAGAGTTATAAATATTCCTCTGAGTACTGTCTTCATTGAGTCCTAGAGGATCTGTATTTTATGGGTTCATATATGTTGTTTAATAAATATTTGAATTCCCATTCTAATCTCTTCATTCTGTGATATATTATTCATTATCCACACTTTACAGAATTTTCTGTCATAGCATTATGTGTTGAGCTGTAATTTTATTCCATTTTGATATGTCAGGATGCAGGGGAATAATATCATATTTTTTTAATTTGCAAGATTTGTTTTGCGACTTAAAATATGATCTACTTGCTAGAGTGTTCATTAAGTTGTTGAGAGGAATTTATATTCTGATGCTCCTGTTTAAATATTCACTAGATATCTGGAAAAACTAGGTGGTCCATACAATCATATATGTATGAATTTTCTTTGCAGAGCTTTTCCTGGATGATCCAGAGATGACAATGATGTATTGATGTTACCAATTATCAATGTGTTTAGATCTATGTGCATTGTTAGATTAAAATGCATTGTTTAATAAAATTGGGTACTCCAGCATTTGGTGAATAGATATTTAGAATTGGTATATTACTCTGAGAAAGAGTTCCCTTTATTAGTATGTAATGTCCTTCTGTGTTTATTCTCATTAATTTAATTTGATGTCTATTTCATCTGATATTAGGATTGCTACTCCACCCTATTTTTTGTGGGTTTGCTTTCTATTTGATAATTTTTTTGGTTGGGACAGCAGGTGGATGTGTTTTATATCTTGATCCAATTACTCAATCTATGTCATTTAATTGTAGGGTCAAGTCCAATAAAATTGATATTTAGGACTGAGAATTATTTAGTAACTCCTAACATGTTACTCACCTTTCTTCTGTATCTTGATTATCTGCCCTATTGCTTGGTTATACTTTTATGAAACTTTAATTGCCAGTTTCCTGTTCTTCTATGGATTCTATAAGTAATTCTTAATTACTTATATTTTAATATTGCCTCAATTGTTAACTTTAAAGGTTTGTTGATTTCATTGCATTAATTTCTTTAGAATGTGCACACATGAATAACTTTATACACATAAACATGACAAAAGAGAATGAAAAGTACTTTGATCCTCTTTACTTTTTTATAGTCATTCTTTTCAATATCTCAATCTAAATATATTGGGAAGTGATTACTGCATTGTGCTACGGTGGCCTTGGAAATTGGATTTCAATGTAAAGCTTGCTGACATTCTCATCCCCATGTTGGAGGTTACTCTCTCCATAATAAGCACCTGGGAGTTGGATGACTCCCTTTACTATTGTTATATGAATGAGAAATAAAATTCCATCACCTGATGGTTAAGCTCTTGTTTTGCTTGATATTGCATCAAGTGTTTTTTTTTTTTTTTTTACTATGTTGGGTCTGTGAACATAACTTGCTATAGAATCTTCCTTAAATGACACTTAGCTTCTGAAAGACATTCTTACATGGAAGATTTGTTAGTTACTCTGACCTGCAATATAACCACATTACACAAACTAGGTGGCTTGAAATAAAACTTTTCTCATATGTGGAGATAGTTACCAAACATGAAAACAATAGAATATTTGTTGTCTCATGAAAGCCAGCCCCACATTTAATGGAAAATGATTGCTGTGGTTTATGTGGTAGTAGAGATAAAGCAAACTATCTTGTGCCTTAACTAACTTTTTAAATTTCATTCATGACAAATTTCCTTTATGTCTTTCACACATGAAACTATATTCACATTATATCCCAATTTAGGGTAATATTTTAACATATATATGGGCAAGAAAGTAAGCATTCTATACTTCAACATCCTAAGTTTGAAATACTAGTCTTGAAATTCTATGTTCATTATTCAGGTTGACATTCATGAACTACTAGTGTGTTTTTTGTGGTAGTTGCTATTAAAGAGCACAACAAATATCCTAGTCTTTTACATAACTTGACTCTGGGATTATATAGATATAGATATAGATATAGATATAGATATAGATATAGATGTATGTATGTATATAATGTTCAATATGGAAATTCAACAGCATTTAAAGATCCCTTCATTTGCATCTTGAGAAATTATAATATTCCAAACCACAATCATATGAGGGAAAAAAGTCCATAGCAGCATTTACAGGACCATCAGGAAGAATATCTGCCCAGATTGTTACATTTCTGAATCTTTACAGGTCCACAGATAAGAATAGGAAGGGTAGGCGATAGTAAAAATATCAAATTTGGGGCCATTTCAGCTGTTAGGAGAGTATGATAGGAGGAGATTGGATTTATGAACCTATCAAATTTTGTAATATCAAAGAGTAAGTACTCAAATATAATGGAATAGGATAGTCCCTTTGGTTTGAAAAGAGAAAAGTTAGATATGACAAGAGGGTTTTTTAAATTTTATTTTATTTTATTTGTGAACATACTGTATAGAGGGGTTACAATTGCATGGGCAGGATAATGCGTACATTTCTTACCAAGCATTGCAGCCTCCTCCTTTGTTTACTCTTCACATCAAAGAGGGTTTTTTTTTTAAGTTTTACCCTTACTAATTTTCTTTAAAAAATCAGGAAATGACTTGAAAGTGTAGAGATATGTTAAGCAGAGTGTGCAAGTAATCAGAAAACATTCTGAATCAACAAGAATTAAACAGGAATTAATGTGTGGTTCAAGTTGTTGATTGGTAGCTTTGAAAGGAGTAGTACATGAGTCCCTGAGTTTATATCCCTGTATTACCACACATATACATATGCTTCTGTGTAAGATATATTGAATGAAGAAAGTCAGGCTCAGAAAGTGAAAGTAGGGGGTGGAAAGGTGGCTCAGTGGTAGAGTGCTTGCTTTGCAAGCATGAGACCCTGGATTCCATTGCTCAGCAGAAAGATCTGGAAATGGTGCCATGGCTCAAGTGGTAGAGTGGTAGACTTGAGCTGAAGAGCTGAGAGACAGTGCCCAGGCCCAAAGTTCAGGCCCCACAATTGGCAGGAAAAAAAGAAAGTAAAAGTAGGTATGTGTTCTCTCATATGTAATATTAGATAAAAATTATGCTCATGAAATATTATAAAGTTATGGAGCCCACATATATTCACTTACATATATACATGATCAATCTGAATAAATTATAGTACATATCAATCTAACCTTTCTGAAAAATTAACAGACTATATAAAAAATGAGCCCCAGAAGCATATCTTCTTGGGGCGTTTTAAGGGGATGTGGAAAGGTGTAAAGGTAAAAGAAGAATATGGTTGGGCAAATACAACATAATATTCAATGTACATATGTGAAAATGGAACTATTAAAGTCAGGGAATACCTGTGGTAGATACAAATGAGAGGAGTTGATGTGACAAAGACCAAAAGAGTTGATGTGACAAAGACAAAGACAGTGACAAAGACCAAAAGACATTGTACAAATTGATTTGTTTTACACTTAATTAAAAAGTTTTATTTTTTCTTTTCAAAAACTAAAAGAAAAACATGTCTAAATAAAATACAGTGAAAGCAGGGGTTATACCATGGGGGAGGTACATACACAGCAACAAAGAAAGCATCTTATAAATATGATGGAAATAATCGTGAGAAAGAAAAAAAAACCCAGATGAATCCTTATCTTGGGGTTTATTTTGCCTAACATCAACTTGTTTAAGAGTTTCTGTTTGTCTCAGACATATACTAGTTATTGCAAATAAGAAAACCATAGGACCTATGTTTCGTTGGGCCTGGCTTACTTCACTTAATATAATTTTTTCCAAGTCTTTCAACTTCCTATCAAATGGAGGTGGTGGTGGTGGTGGTGGGATTGAGGGGGAATGGGGAGTTGGAGAGGGGAAGGGATGGGAAGGGGAAACAAAGGAGGAGGCAACAATGCTTTATAAGCCCTGCTTTCACTGTATTTGATGTTGATATAATTTGTGGAGGGGAAGGGAAAAAACAAACTGTTTAAACAGGGTTAGAGGTAGACCCATTACAACTACGAGATGTACAAGACGTTATGCCAAAAAACGAACTTTACAACTTTGGCGGGGTGAGGAGGTGGGGAGGGGGTAGGGTGGTTGTGATATGGGGGTGTGGGGGTGAGTGGGTGGGGAGGAGAAGGGATGGTATGGGGAAACTAAGGAGGAGGCAGCAATGTTTGATAGGAAATGTACTCACTATCTTACCCATGTAATTGTAACCCCTCTGTATGGTATTTTCAAAATAAAAAAAAGTAATAAAAAGAGGTGATATCTCAATGTTGTTTTTTATTATTTTTTTATTTTGAAAATACCATAAAGAGGGGTTACAATTTCATGGGCAAGAAAAAAAGAAAAAAAGAAGAGGCAAAAAAAAAAAAAAAGAAAAAAGAAAAAAAAACATGCCTTCCATTTTCTTCACATGGTTATATAACATATATGATGACTGGGATTGTCATAGATAGAAATGTTCTCATTCATGGAGCATCTTCTATTCCTTATCTTTAGTTTACCTTTGGGACTTTTGATCATGTGCTGAGTGACCATAAAAAGTTTCCTTCTCTCTATTAGATGTCCCCAAAGAACACATCAGTAGCAACTGCCATGGTCTTATTACTACTTCACTTCAGCTGGAATTGGGTAGGACTGTTAACATTACAAGATGAAAATGTTTGCGGATTCTTCCTGCATTGAAAGAAGAGATGGCCAAGAATAATTTGATCTGGCAATAACAAACCAGTGATGTATATTTTAAAAATCATGGCACCCTATAACCATATAAGTAAATCATCAGCGTATGTCCTCATCCTATATGTCCATGATGAATTCCTACTATATTTAATGGTGTGTGTTGAGTAAATTTTAATAAAAGGAAAAGTTGTAGAATGGCATTTAACCATAAGAAAAATATTTTCTGCTTAGTTCATTACATGTACCTGTCATTTTTTTAACATCATCACCCAGATGTTTTTGGATTCACAAATTTTGTCAAAGTAGTTAACCATTCCAAATACCCAGGAGACATTTTCCTTGGTGGGCTGTGGTTTCTCCTTTAATTGCTCAGGTTCTGATTCTGATTTGGTAATGGGGAGAACTATCCTCATGATGCCTCTTTGGCTTGGTTGCCTAGGCACATTTTTGACATGACTATGTCTGGAGACAGTTACAGTATATAGAATGCTGTATATTCTGTGGCCCAGGCTCTCCATGACACGCTTCTTCATCAAGCAATATTATAAACAACGGAAAATAGAAAAGGTTCAGTGCCTTCACCTGCACAGGTAAGGACTTAAAGTTTTGGATGGTACAGTGAGGAACGTCATTTCCTAGACAGGTCTCTTACTGTATAACAGTTTGTAATTGAGGTCTCTTACACATGTGTGCTTGTGCTGTTAATTTAAAGCAGGTCAGTAAAAAGTGCAAAATATATTCCATTTTTCCATAAATTCATTTAGTTTCAAATAACCTCAACATGCTCATAGCTAATGTTTTGAAAATTAAAAATTCACCTTTTCCTGATGTGTTTCTTAATACTAGTAAAGATAATCTGCTAAACAGAATTATCCATATTTTTATAAGTAAATTAAATTCATTCAACTTTATGCATGAAAATTTTACCATTCTCAAACTATAGATTTTTACAAACTTAGTTATGTGAAACTGTAGTGAGGAAATTGGGAATTGTCTCATTTATGAGTATTTGTATGGAACTGGTTTCTCTTGAAACAAAGACTTCTATTTCTTTGCTGAGTGACCAGGATGTCCAAAGATTATTTTGATGATTTTTTGTCCCATAGAATTTTTTATTTCTTCATTAGGTTTTTCTGCTCTTTTGGAATGCTGAATCTGAAATTTTAATCAGGAGCTTTACTCATTTCAGATTTTTTGTTTTAAGTCTGAGATGTACTTCATCATAAGATGATGTATCTTTTTTTAGGTGTACCCATTTTGTGAATAAAATACAATTTCATAATCCTCTTTGAGGCCAAGAGATTTTGATTGAGAAAAGGAAATTAGAAGAAGAGTATGACATTGTGAACATTTGGAATTTTCCAGAAGGTCTGACCTCAAGTGGAAGTAGGCCATTTTTCTCCACATAAACTACATGTTCACAAGCGTTTGAATAATAAAATATGGTAGAGTGGGCCATAGGAACTACAAAGGTGGGTGGGATCTAATTGTAATTTCATATAAATAAGCAGATTTCACCCTTAAAATGTATTCCTGGCTGGGGCCAGAAAAGTCACTCCTATAATACTAGATGTTTAGAAGTCAGAGATTTTAGTATCATGGTTTCAAATCAGTCCTAGCAGAAAAGCCTGTGAGACTGTTATCTTTATTTAAACACCCAAAAAACTGGAAGTAGAGCAGTGGATCAAGTGATACAGTGCTAACCTTAAGCAGCAAAGCTTAGATACAAAGCCCAGGCACTGAATTCAACAATAGTTCTGGCTCACACATATACTCTCACACACAGAAAAAAAACCACACAGACTTTATACTCTCTGTGCTTACTAACATTTAAGTATATCAAACTTAAGAAATTTTATTGATTGACTCTTGGATAGAAAAGAAACAGAATAAATTAATGGAGCTGAGCACTGGGGACTCATGACTGTAATCCTATCCTTCCAGATCTAAGATTACATATCAGTTTAAAGCTAAAATGGGAAGAAAATTTTGTGAGACTCTTATCTTGATTAACTACCAAGAAGATCAAGTGGAGCTATGGCTCCAGTGGTAGAGTGGTAACCTTGAGCAAAACAGCCTCAAGGACAGTGGCCAGATACAGATTTTTATCTCTAGGTTAAGCACCCAAAAAATAAAAAGTTAAAAGTGTGTTGTTCAATATTTATTTAGAATGTTATCATAGAATGTAAATTGTATTTTTCTTAGCTGGTTTCTATGCTGAGAGAAAGTATCAGAGGAAACATTTAATTTTTTTAAAGAGTTATTTTGCTCCCTTCTGTGGAGAATCCATTCAATGGTTTGTTGTCTTGCTACTTTAATGATCTGTGGAGAGAGCAAACAGTGAAAGAGCTTGTGTGAGCAGATTTTCAATGCATGGCACTGGATAGATGAAAAGAAGATTGGAAGGGCCTGGGCTTCATATAACCCTATAAAGATGAGGCCTGTGCTTTATCTTATAGCATACTTTTAAAGCATCAAGAGGATTCTTTCTCCTTGTCCCTCAACATGTCACAGATGAGAAGGAGACTACATAGGATATTATGAATTCAAGGAAATTCCAGAAGGCTGTCAACCAGGACCTACTTTCCCATCATTATCCTCTTTCTTTTAAAGGACAGACACTTCTCAGTAGTTCAGGCTAGATAGAGACTAAGTATATACTACATAACACTTTTGATATATGATGTGGAATCTATAACTGCATTATTAGAGTTATGTTCATACAATTATATCCTTAATAATCCTATTCTTTAAATCAATGGACTTTTTAGTATTATGTAAAATTCTATACATTTACTGACAAATATCTTATTGTTCTCAGGCTCCTCACTGTCTGCAGTGAGATATGTCCTGGATTCAGGAAATCCCCTCAGGAAGGAAAGATTACCTGTTGCTTTGATTGTACCCTTTGCTCAGAGAAAGAGATAGCTAATAGGTAAGTGCATGACTTAGGAACAAATTTATGATTACTCCCTTGTGTTACCCAATCCCTGAAACACAAATGTTGTATAATAATTGCATACTCAAAGACTTCCTTCTTTCACCTTGTAAATTAATTGTGACACTGGATGACACTGCTCCTTGAAATAAAAAATATAGGCTCTGAATTACTTGTAAGATTATTTTTTTCTACTCATTTTACACATGATTATTCCACTCCTTAGCAATGTAAGTTTAATGTCTATCATATGAAGTGCGAAGCCTTTTTAAGTACATGGTCTCTATCTTCTTCAAGTTCACTTTAGGGTGCAAAAAAAACAGACATCTTGTACACCTTTATTTCCTAGTGACCAGAAATGTTCTTTCAACAGAGTGTGCACTCTGTGTTGGGTTTGGTCGAAGAAGCAGGCAACAGTGTTTTGCAGAGGATGATTGTACAGCTTTTGTTCTCCACCACTTTATTGATGAGTCAGATGGACAAATATAATGTCTGCAAGGAATAGCTAATGGGTTCTTATTTATATTGCATAGAGACATTCAAGGAATTCCAAACATTTCTGTCCAGAATTTTGGATTAGTGGTTTGAGTAGTACACAAAAGACTGAGAATTAGTATGGCAGCATTTAACATGCAGAAACGTTCTTTTTATTTTGGTCTGTCAAGGGGCTTGAACTCTGAGCCTGGCTGCTGTCTCTAAGCTTCAGCTAATGGCAAACACTCTACAACTTGAGCTAAATCACCACTTCTGGTTTTCTGGTGGTTAACTGGAAATAAGAATCTCATGGGCTAGGAAGATGGCTCAATGGTAGAGTGCTTGCCTTGCATGCATGAGGCCCTGGGTTCTATTCCTCAGCACCACATAAGAAAAAAGAAAAAAGCTGGAAGTGGTGCTGTGGCTCAAGTGGTAGAGCACTAGCCTTGAGCTGAAGAGCTGAGGGACAGCGCCCAGGCCCAGAGTATAGGCCCCATGACCGCCCCCCCCCCACAAAAAAAAATAAGGGTCTCATGGACTTTCCTGCCTGGGATGGCTTCGAACCATACTCTTCAGATATCATTAGCCACATGCTCCAGTATGTGCAAAAATTTTTTCATAGGCTTTTACAAATGGAAATAAATATTATGGGTGATAGTCACAGTATGTAAAAAAAAAAGATTCAAACTGAAAAAGGAAAATGTAGGCAAGAGTGTGGGAACATGAAGAAGAAATAGAAATAGTACTGAACATATCAAGGAATAATTGATAATATTTTCTTTTGTTGCTAGTAAGTGTTGACATGTTAGTATTATCCCTATGTAGGGATTCCCAATATTCTTTTAAGTAGTGAAAAGTGACTATTGGTTATTTGACTTCCTCACTAGATATGGAGCAATGTGTAAAGTGTCCTGATCACCAGTATGCCAATGCAGAGAGTAACCAGTGACTTAAAGAGATGAAAGTTTCCTGGCTAATGGAGAGCTCTTGGGAATGGCCTTGACCTGCATGGCCATTTATTTATGTACACTAACAGGGAATTGTCCTTGGAGTCTTTGTGAACATCAGAACACCTCCACTGTCAAAGCTAGTAATCTCTCATTATCTTGCCCATGTAATTGCAACCCCTCTGTACAGCATTTTCACAATTAAAAAAAAAAGCTAGTAGCCAGGCTCTCAGGTACATCCTGCTCATCTCCCTCATCTTCTGTTCTCACTTTCCTTTGCTCTTTAATGGCTGTTCCAACACAATCACCTGCATTCCACAGCAAACCACGTTTGGAGTTCCATTCACAGTATCTATTTCTGCTGTCTTGGCCAAAACTGTAAATGTGGGTCTGGCCTTCAAGGTCACTTCTCTAGGGAGAAACAAGAGGTGGCTGCTGCTATCAGGGGCTCCTAACGTCACCATTCCTATCTGTACTCTGATCTAGGTACCTCTCTGTGTACTCTGACTAGAGACTTCACCTTCCTACTCTTACACAGATATACACTCTAAATGTGGCCATGTGCTCATCCTGTGTAACAAGGGTTCCCTCACCACTTTTTACTGTGTCTTGGGATACTTGGGCTCCCCTGGCCCTGGCCAGCTTCATTATGTTTTTTCTGGCCTGGCACCTTCAATGAAGCCAAGTTCCTAACCTTCAGCATGCTGGTGTTCTGTAGTATCCGGTTCACATTCCTGCCTGTCTACCTCAGTGACAAAAGGAAAGTCAGGGTGGCTACAGAGGTTTTCTCCATCTTGGATTCCAGTAAGAGTTGCTGGGTGGCATCTTTGCCCCCAACTGCTACATCATTTTGTTAAGGCCAGATAGAAATTTTCTGCATGGCTTCTGGGACAAAACACATATTATGAAAAATAAGTCCTCTTATGATTGAACTTACATGGATGACCAAATGTGTAGATGGTCTACATTCTTTTTTCCATCAGATATTAGTTTATATTGTTGTAATGAATTCCATGAATAAGTGATTCGCACTCATTTTTCTAGTAATGGTTGAGTCACAAGTTGTAACCAAAGCCAGGTAAATTTGAATATCATTCTATTTTTTTATTTCTATTTACTGAGTACTTATCTAATCATCTCCACTAGTGTATTTTCATTGATTCTAGTTTACAAATTATGCTTTCTTAAGCATTTGCCTAAATTTGTTTTTTTGCTGCTAGTCTGTCTGGGAATTGATCTTAAAGCCTGGTACAGTCCATTTATTTATTTATTTATTTATTTATTTATTTATTTATTTATTTATTTATTTATTGCATAAGGATAATGTTTCACCAATTGAACTCTAATTTTTGCTCTGTGATAGTTAACTGGAATTAATATTCTTTTTGATTTCCTGTCCAATTTAGCTTTTAACCTTGACCACCAGATCAAAACTTTCTATGTAGCTTAGTTTATACATATTTTCCTAATTTTTGAAATATAGTTTCTGCCTGCCTTTATATCACTATTCTTCTTAGTCACAATTCATTCATATTATGCACTTTTAAAAGTGCATGGTTTCATATACTTAGTTGAATGTATTTTGGTTCATTGTTATATATTTCCATTCACACATCTGCCTTTTTCCATATTCCTCAATCTATTTTGTCAGATCCATCTTCCCCATGTCCAATTTCATTCCCACTGTCTTTCCTTTTATTCCTTTTCTTCTTCCTCTTCTGTCTCTGCTTTCTCTGTGTTGTTTCAGAATTTCAAAAATGGATTTTATAAGCTACAAAAATACACTTCAATTGTATACCATAATGTATTAGCTTTATGAAGTAATAGCTAAAAAGTAAAGATTCATAGTAGGTTGTTTACCCATGGCTGGATGTATTTTTCAAGTAATTCTTTTTTTTATAGCCTTAAAAATATTATATATACAAAATTATATGCTTTTATTGTCGGTCTGTTGGGCTTGAAGTCTGGGCCTGAATCCTGTCCCTGCACTCTTCAGCTCAAGGCAAGCACTCTACCACTTAAGCCAGAGCACCACTTCTGGTTTTCAAGTGGTTTATTGGAGATAAGAGTCACAGACTTTCCTGCCTGGGCTGGCTTTGAAAGTGATCTTCAGATCTCAGTCTCCTGAGTAGCTAGGATTACATGGGTGAGCAACTGTCACCTGACTTAAAATTATATACATTTTATCTGTCTATAAATACTTTTTCTTTTTATGTTTCCAATTGATGTGATAACAAATAATTTTTACATTTCTATTATTTTAATTTTATAAGAAATGCATTATTCGAAACAGATTGAACTATTGGGTTTTATACTATGTTTAAAGAAAGACATGACTATTTCTGACAAATGGTCACATAATGGCATGCCTTTCTGCCCTGTCCTTTGGTTTATTGCACCTTTCTGTCTTCTGGCATTTGTATTGCTTTATGTGAAAATCTATTTTTTAGTATATCTGAGTACTATAAATGTTTTCCTTCAACATGCAATTAATGAGTCCAATGATATTTAATTTCTACTAAGAGAATGATTATATACTAACAATGGACTTTAGTTTTGAATTGGAAGTATTGGCAAAATTCCACATTACTCTTTATTATCCTTTCATAAGGCATACTACTTTGCAAATATTTCTAAATTATTAGTATTTTATCAAGAGATGGTCAAAATACATTAGTTTCTAGAAAGTTCACGTTATCTTTCTTCTTTATTTTAATAATTTCTTCAATACAATTGGATTATTATTGGTGAATTAAACACTGATTGCACATTAACACTCGTCGCGACACATGAGGTCCCCAACTATCCATTATGCAGAACTAAGTGCATTTAGGCCATCAGGAAGGAAAAAAAAGTTATAAATCTGGGAAAAAAAAGAGAAGAGATGATTCTTTACACAAACTGACAAGGTTATGCAAATAGTATGGCCAATTGTAGAGATGAAGTTCTGGTATTGACATTAGTAATAATAAAAATATGACATTCAGGGGCTGGGAAGGTGGCTCAGTGGTAGAGCACTTGCCTTGAATGCATGAGGCCCTGGGTTCAATTCCTCAGCACCACATAAGAGAAAAAGCCGGAAGAGGCGCTTTGGCTCAAGTGGTAGTGCACTATCCTT
Organism: Dipodomys merriami; assembly: GCF_024711535.1. NCBI lineage: Eukaryota > Metazoa > Chordata > Mammalia > Rodentia > Heteromyidae > Dipodomys > Dipodomys merriami. The sequence continues at coordinate 175,207 of NW_027206548.1, read as the reverse complement.
GAGCTGAAGAGCTGAGGGACAGCACCCAGGCCCAGAGTTCAGGCCTCACGACCGCCCCCCCCCCAAAAATGACATTCAATGGATAAATACCCACTTCAATAAGGAGTCATGAGCTAAGCAGGTCACACATAACTGATAGTAAATATCCCAGAGTAATACATATTAAATATACACATATAATACTTTATGTACATATAATGGGTATTCAATGATGGGTCAAAGTGTGGGTGGTCTCAGTTCCCTCACAGCTCCATAAAGATGTCCCCACGCTTTGATTAGTTTATTTTGATTTGAAGCAAAAAAAAAAAAACCAGTGAAACTCTGTTACCATCATAGGAAGGTGATGTCACATACTTTACTTTATAGTTCTTCATGGAAGGATACCGAAGGTCATATATTTTCATTCTTTATTTTTGGCATGCCTGGGTGGACACAGAGTTAATACTCCTTATAGAAAAACAAATTGAAGTGAGCCTGAAGTTTTAAGACATGTCTGATCAACCACAAACCACATTTACATACTGAAAATTATCATCCAAAAATATGCTGTAGAAGCAGAAATACTTTTGTTACATGTAATGTCTTATAACATTTGACTTTGAAAATTACTTATAAATTTCTCTAAGATTGGATATATTTATATTTGAGTGTGATCATGGCATTATTTTGCTTTTGTTTTTGTGTCAACATTGGGGCTTAAATTCAGGGTCTGTAGTGGTACCCTTTGGTTTTTTTTTTCTTTATATAGATTAAGTGAATACATAAATTTCAAACGTTTTACATCACTGTGGGATACTGATACTTATTCTCACAAACATGTTTATAGGGTTCATACACCTTATATTCCATTATTGTGTCCATGAGCTTTTATGTACAAAGCAAGCACTCTAACATTTAAGCTATAGGACAACTAAGAGTGTATCTGGTGATTGAATAGAGAAGAGAGTCTCACAGACCTTCCTTCCCTGCCTGGATTTCAATTGTGATCCTCAGACCCTAGACTAGCTGAGTAACTAGGACGCTCATCACAAAACACTTTGGAAAAAAGTTCTCTTGTTTTCATGGATGTCGTTTGGTATTTGATATTGAATTTCCCCACCCACTCCATTTTCTCTAAAATTGGATCCATATCTTGATCATGGGTATATTTGATGGTAGTTGGGTTGTACCAATTCTGGGTCTTGAACTTGACTTCCTGGGAGTTGTCCTTGAGCATTAATGCACAATACCAGCATGCCACTACTTAAACCACAGCTCCACTTCAGCATTTTTTGGTGATTCACTAGAAATGAGAATCTCAGACACTTTCTTGCCCAGGCTAGCTTTGAACTATGATGCTCAGATCTCAGACTAGTAGAGTAGCTAGGATTCTCAATACCAAAAATAGTTTCATTCATTGGTGCTTAGAAATGACACAATTCTATTCATGCTTTTCCTTTATTTTTGTTTTATTAAGGGAGTGATACAGTAAATGAAAGATCTTGAGGGATTGCCGCAGCACTTGTAGGTTTGCTTACAAACATTTAGGAACAGGATCATGTTCCAGTTCTTACCAGGCAGAGACCACTCCAGCTTCCTAATATTGTGTACACAGGACACATAGATGCCTACTGGGATGAGAAGTCCAGGGGTTTGATAGCTAGGAAGTTCAGGAAAAGACACCCAGTCTCTTCCACCCGCACAGAAGAATGCAGGGTGTGCTCCATGGAAAATGAACTTGTGTCTTCGGTTTCCTCTGTGATGCCGACAAGAGATTCTAGAAGATGCATGTGACTACATAAGCAGAGCAGAAGGCTAGGAAGACCCTCGGGGGTGAGCTGCTAGTAGCCATGGGGCTCCAGGCTATATAATTGGCATTTTGGCCAGTGATGACAGAAATTGGTACAGATCTGGACCTTCTGGTTTGGCCCCCTCTCTCTCAAGACCTGTGCCAACTGAGCCTGAACCTGGGCAAATCTGTAGGGGTCAAGGTTCCCTAGGCCCCACTGTGGAGGGCAGTAGCTCTCCAGTGGGGTAAGGTGGGGCCCTCGCTTAAATGGCCTCGCCTGGCTGTGTGGTACAGTAGGTTGTTCAGGGTGGCTGTGGAGATGCAATTTCCATAGAAGCTGAGGAAATGCAGCTGGGAGCATTGGCTTAGGGAGGGCAGGATTGTCAAGAGCTGGGGTTCAGTGATGTCACAGTGCTCCAAGGCCAGGATCTCCATGGTGCCGGTCACTTGCTCCAGCAGGGCTCACAGGGACTCAGGATTGAAACAGCCCATGCACAAACTCCTCATATACAGGTGCTTGAGCTGCCTGGCACAGGGACACTGGCACAAGGACTTCACATTGGCTTCCTTCAGTGAACATGAACTCAAAGTAAAGGTGTTCAAAGTCGTCGGGTTCCTGAGGATGGAGGGTAGCCATCCATACAGGACAAAGATATCCTGCACAGGAAACTCCTGGAGATGCTGAGGCTGCCCCAGATGCGCCATGTATTTGCAGAAATATGAGAGATTACTGAAGCTGGAAGTGTAGAAGTTGCCACTTATCTTGGAGAAGAATAGGCAAAGGTTCTTTGTCTGACCCCGGGAAGGAGAAAATTTTCTCATGGTTTCTGGACACCAGAAATTGTTCAACACAAGTTCAGTGATGGAGTCAAGGCTCACCTCATGCAGAGCCTTCCGGATTTTGTAGAGGAGCCAGACAGAATCTGAAGCTTGGTTGAGCACAGTTGGACTCCTTCTTTCCACTTCCTGGCCCACTAGCGGAGATAGGTTTGGAATTCATCCTGGGTGCCATCTTCGATAGTCAGGTTAATGGAGAGGATCAAAGGCTGTTCTTCAGTCCCAGCTGAAAGGTGACTCTCTGTTGACCTTTCAGTCAGGACTTCCAGAGAAGATATTCGTGCCATGGAATGATAATTCTAAATCCTTATCTCAAGTTGCAATTGCCACAAATTGCCACAAACAGCACTTGCTGTTTCCACCCAATGGGGTGCTCCTTCTTGACAATTAGGAGATCGAACCCATTGAGGACACTAGGAGATCAAGCCCTTTGAAGGCCTCCAGGTTTGGTGATTCTGCCAGATCCCTCAAGGGAAAGAAGAGGAAGGGCCAGGCCTACACCGTGGCCTTCAGCACCTCTGAGTGGCCCTGGACACAGCCCTCCATAAAGAGTAGGGAATAATAGCAATGGTAGATTCTCCAGGGCTGAAATGACAAAGGAGTGGTTGCTCAGTAGGCTTTGCAAGGTTAGATGCTAGAGCATGGATGGGGTCCTGATGCTCATCCTGGTGTACCAGACATGGACCTTGTGTGCAGGACTCTCTGAATCTCATCAGAGCCAGGCACTGACTGCAAGCTTCAAGATTCTGGTACTAATTTCTGGTCCCTTGGCATGAATTTAACCTGACCCCACTGTCCAACACATACCTTTCAATCAGACAGCAGCTTCTGCTGGGATTACTGACCCACACCCAGCACCCGGGCACCTTCTGAAGAAACTCGAAGGTGATAGGATCATAGGCCTGATTCCCACAGCCCTGTTCCTCATTCAAATGGTTGGCAAACAACTCAATGGATTCCGCACCTTTTTACCTTAATTCTGCAAGTCATTCCCACAGATGGCCCATTCCCTGAGCCTGCAAAGCATCCAAGAATAGCAGCCAGCCCAAATTTTGAACATCCACATAGATATCTGGAAATGATCTATCTTTTCTTCCCTCCCTGCTTCCTTTCTTCCTTCCTTCATTCCTTTCTTCCTTCTATTTTCTTCCTCCCTCCCTTCCTCCATACCTTTCTTTTTCATTTTGTGCTGTTCCTGGACTTGAACTCAAGGCCTGGGCTCCATAAATGAGCTGCTTTTTGTCAAAGCCATTGTTCTATTTAGTCACAACCCTAGCTAAAGAAGCCTAGAAAGTCTCATGGACATATTTGTCCCCTTTGTATTTTAATTGTGACCCTGAGCTATTCATGAATAGCTAAGATTCTAGGAGTTGTAGAAATTATTTTCTATTCCAAATCTTGTACCTTTTTATTCAAATGTACTTTCTTGTATAGCCACAAAAGTTGGTCCTGGCCATCCAATTCACTGTGGCTGTGTTTTAATTATTGCATTTGATAATTGCTACTAAAACTGATCATTTATCTACTGATAAATGTATGCATATCTGTAAGTTTTCTATTTGTGTGGTCCTTGCAAATAAACTTCTTAAGCTTTTTGTCTACTCATTTAATTTGGTGCTTTATAGGTTTTCTCTGCCCCCTTAGGAAATAAAGTATATTTTTGTGCATTTTTGTGATTTCCCACTTACTGAAATATATTTAAACTCATCTAAATAGTCTTCCGATTACATTTTACTGTTCATTAGCAGTGCACATATCTTAGCATGTTCCCAACTCAAGGTATCCATAATATAAACAATTGAAATCACTCACTTTATAGTACCATTATCTATAAACTCTTAACTACATTGGTGATATATCCATAATATCAAAAATATTTTCTGGGAGACCAAATTTGAACATAGAAAGTTGAATTTTTGTTCCAAATTTGTGTAATTATTCTTAACACTGCATATTTGTGTAATCAGAGTTCTTAACATGTTTTGTCCTATTCTCTAGATAATTCCCTTTAACCATTCTTATAATGTGACATCTGGAAATATAGTCTAATCATTTTATGTTTTTCTCTAAACTGTTTAATTCCACTCTTTTTATGTGAAAGAACTTTTTATAGTTGTTTTTCAATCTGCATGAGTGATTTTATTGCCTCTTTCTCTACTGCCCCATTCAGCAACTATAGTCATGACTTCATTAAGTGATTTTTATACAGACATAATTTCTCTGTGGTCTTTTTGATGATCTCTAATTATTTGTTGATATGTAAATACTTACATTCTTTCCCCTTGGTTTTAAGGATTATTTGCGTGCTATGGTTCATATAATCCCTTTCATTACACTTCCGACAGTTGAGAAAAAGGTTTGTCTAATCAGTGTTGTGTCTGAAATTATCTTTACATTGCATTTTCATATTTTATTCCATCATTTTCATTTTAGAATAGAGTTTTGGATAACAAAATGGCAAAAGTTTAGATATCAGATTCACTATTTTCAAGTGTAGTAATCTTTTGTTTTAGAAATTTCTGAGTTGGTTAGGCATTTGGGAAATCTGTTTGTTTTATAGCAGAACATAGGCAAAACTCTACAGTTTCAATCTGGTCTCTTTACTGTCTTTTCCACAGTGTCAGAATTCAAGGAATTTTCTCTGTATATCAGTGTGAGTACATGGTACAGCTTTTTATTTAAAAATAGGGTTGTTTAAGTCTCTGTGTTGCAACCTTTAAGAATATACAATTGAAAGAGTATATATTAGAAAGTCAAGCAAATGAAGTGATCTTGGTCAATAAACTGTTTTTTCTAGTACAAATGTGATGCAACTCTTTCTTACATTCCAAGGTATTAGTACCTCTAAAAGCAATGTTCTTAGAAAAGTCTTTCTGAAAATTGACCATAACTAAAATGTGGGAGATAAGGAAGTGCGATGTATTTTCAAGATGGTATCTATCAGTGCAGTATAACAAATTTCTTCCCAAAGTTCTTTGCATTTTACAAAGCCTTTTCACCTCATGCATCTGAGAAGACAGTGTTACAGTTATACTTTTAGAGGGGCAGGTTATCACATTGGAGAAAGAAGAGAAAATCCACTCTATCTTTTTCCTTCAACTAAAGGAGAAGGACTGAGGCAGAAGAGGTGAAACTAGATTTTTCAGGTGTTACACCAAACAGCTTGATTAAGAAACACCAGTAGAGTGTGCCATGGTCCTCAAATAGAAGTAAGCATACCGTATTTACTTCTAGATTGTAAGTATGATGGGTAAAGATCTTTTTCTTGGCTACTTGTTTCAAAGAGTTTTGTATCTTTTCAAGCAGAAAATCATCCATATGTGTCACTTTTATTAATCAAAAGAAGACCAGAAAAAATAACTAGCAACCTAATGGGAAACAAGGCTTATTACATGAATCAAAAGGGAAGACTAAGGGAAAGATTAGCCCCTTCCTGCTGATTGTGGGAGTGGGTTTCACTTTTACTAGTTTGTGTGTGTGTGTGTGTGTGTGTGTGTGTGTGTGTGTGTGTGTGTGTGTGTGTGTGTGTGTGTATTTGTGAAGGTTACAGGCCTTGAATTTAGGACCTGGGCACTGTCCTTAAGCTTTTGTGCTCAAGTCTAGTGTTTTTTTTTTTTTGTTTTTTTTTTTTGTTTGTTTTTTGTTTTTTTTTTTTTTGGTCCGGTCGTGGGGCCTGAACTCTGGGCCTGGGCGCTGTCCCTCAGCTCTTCAGCTCAAGGCTAGCGCTCTACCACTTGAGCCACAGTGCCACTTCCGGCTTTTTTCTTTTTGCTTAATGTGGTGCTGAGGAATCGAACCCAGGGCCTCAGGCATGCAAGGCAAGCACTCTACCACTGAGCCACCTTCCCAGCCCCAAGTCTAGTGTTTTAACACCTGAGCCACAACAGCACTTCTGGCTCTTTTTTTGTGTGTGTGGGTTAACTGGAGGGCAGAATCTCATGGGATTTCTTGCCCAAGCTAACTTTGAGCTATGATCCTCAGATCTCGACCTAATAAGTAGTAGGCATGATATACTGGTGCCCAGAGGTGTTCTTCCATTTTAAGGCATTAATGATTTATGCCAGGAAAGATGTCTTATCCTGTGTCACTTTTTACTTTCAGTCCTCATGAATTATCTGCTGTGGCATTAATTCAACTTTTCATTGCTTCTTGGTATTTTTATTTTGTCAATAAAACTTCTGTTGTGTTTTTCTTCAAAATTGGGTAACACAACTTAAATGTAGACATCATTGATCTCTTTGCTTGAAGAATAAGTGGCTAATCCATAATGGTACCATTCACTTTCACCAACCATCCTCTATGAAACATATTTATGTGTTGTAGTCTTCATTTGAACAGCAGATTTTGTACAGAGGTACAAGTTCTCTTAACAACTGTGTGCCTGGCTTAAAATTCCTGGTTCTGAAGTATGTGATACTGATCTGATAGGAAATACTTTTCATTGAATTGAAATACTTTGAATCTAAAATAATGGATGAGAAGCAACCAATGTGACAACACACCTTGGCTAACAGAGTTGTAGTTATTCAGTGGTCCTAACAGAGTTTTTCTTTGACATCAACTAATAACAAGCAAGTAGATTAAGGATCTATAAGCAATAATATCAGAAGTTGTGCAGCTCAAAGCCAGGGCAAACCTCCAGCACCACTATCCTTTGGTATATATTTTGTTGTTTTTAGTGTCTAATAAATATACTACCAAACCTTCTTGGTATTTTCAAATTTGTTTTCTCTCTGCATTCAGCAGTTCAAGACACATTAGATTTATCTATGATTATTTAAAGAGATTTAAGCTGAAGAAACACACTGCTTCTCTGTGGTGAGTCTTTAACTCAGGACAGATACACTGTCCTGTGCTCTTTTTTGGTCAAGGCTAGCACTCTACCACCTTCAGAAACAGCTCCACTTCTGATTCTCTATTGGTCTATTGTAGGTAAGTGTCTCATGGATATCCTGCCAGGGCTGGCTTTGAACCATGATTCTTAGATCTCAGCTTCCTGAACAGCTAGGATTACATGTGAGCCACTAGTGCACATGAAAAATTATAGTTCTATTATCAGCCTGAATTGTATATATATATCATTTGATCTTAATTCTCTGCCTCTAAAAAAATGACTAGTTTTTAGTTCCCTTACATTTGTGTGTATGTGAGTGTGCACATTTGTGTTCCTATTTGTGTGTGTGTGTGTGTGTGTGTGTGTGTGTGTGTGTGTGTGTGTCCATGAAAGGATGGATTTCTGTATCTTTCCTGGAGAAACTGAATAGTCAAACTAGGTGACACCATTGTACTATGATAGTAACAGTATATACTCTTTTTGTGCCTAACCTGAAGTTAAATAGAGCAAATGCCTGAAGACATCATTCTGTGGAGCTCTTAGGAACTCATGCCACCCAAACCTCTGCCCCACTAGTGAATACTAACTATACATGCATAAATTATTATGTGTATATTTAATATGTACTTCCCTGGGATACTTGCTACCAATTTGAATGCTCTGTTCATCTCATTACCCCTCATTTAAGTGGGTAGCAAGCATTTGAATATCTTCTTTCATTGCCTTGCTATCACCAATATCAACACCAATGTCTTCTCTACAATTGACTATAATATTTGCACAATATTGACAGAATGTCTTAATCATCATCGCTAGTCTCTTTTTTCTAACTCAGATTTGATAATCTGCTCTTTTCCTGATTGACAAAATGTACTCTGAATTTTGCATAGTGGAATTCATGTGGGGAATTCATTTTTGGATGAGAATTGTTTGCTACTGAATGAGTAATTAATGTTTTACATAGCAACATTAATCCAATCTATTGATGCAATTATTAAAATCCAGAGAAGACAAACCTGAACTTCAATAGAAACTGAAGTATTTTAACCATCTTTTTATACAATTACTAATGATATAGAAATATTTGCTAGGTAATATTCCATTTCAAAGGAAAAGAAATATAAAGATTTTTGCCAATATAGTTATATTTCCAATTCAATACATAGTTATATTTTCAATTCAATTGCCAATTCCAATTCAAAACAGCCAGGTGCTGCTGGCAAAACTGGCTACTCAGGAGGCTAAGATCTGAGGATTGCGGTTCAAAGCCAGCACACACAGGAAAATTCCGGAAAATCTAATCTCCAATAAACCACCAAAAAACCAAAGTGGCACTGTGGCTCAAGTAGTAGAATGCTAGCCATGATCTGAAAAGTTCATGGAGAGTACCCAGGCCCGGAGTTCCAGTCCCACAACCGACAAAATAGTAAAGCAATAGAAGTCCATTGTTAGCCCACAATCACTCACTTATTATAAATGATACTGTCAGAGGAAATGCACAATGAGCAATAGATGATGGTAGGAAGACCTGCCATTAGGTGACCATGTGTTTTAAATAGTCAAATCTTGAACAGAATCCGAAAATTTAGTCCATTAAATAATGAACAATGCATTTCTTATACAATTAAAATATTGGACATTGAATATTTACTTAATATCAAGAGATGTAGAATCTATTGGTATCATACAAAGTATACATCTATAATTTTGTATGTATAATATTTTAAAGGTATTAAACAAGAATATGTTTAAAAAAATACAACCATGGATAAGCAAACAATTGTAAATCTATATTTTCGTGAAACAGAACTCCACACATCCAATGCATCATGATACACATTTAAAGTGTATTTTAATGATATAAATCAATTCTTGAAATTCTAAAGCAATTTAGAGAAAGTAGAGGAAAAAGAGTTGATGTTAGGTGAAATGAACCCAAGCTAAGGACTCAAATTGTTTTTCTTTCTTGCTATTGTTTCTAACATATTTATAAGATGTTTTTTGTTGCTTTGCATGTCCCTCCCCTTTTTGTTGGTTTGCATTTCCCTCCCCCACGGTATAACCCCTGTTTTCACTGTATTTGATGTTGGTATAATTTGGGGAGGAGAAGGGAAAAAACAAATTGTTTAAATAGGGATACAGGTGGACCCACTGCAACAATGAGATGTACAAGACGTTATGTCAGAAAACGAACTTTGCAACTTTGGCGGGAGTTGGGGTCAGGGAGGAGCTGGGAGGGCAGGGATGGTAAGGGGAAATTAAGTAGGAGGCAACAATGCTTGATAAGAAATGTACTCATTACCTTGCTCATGTAATTGTAACCCCTCTGTACAATATTTTCAAAATAAAAAAAAGCTTATTAATTAAAAAAAGAGAATGAAGGAGGAAAGGAAACAGAGAGGATGGGGAGAGACTGATCCAACAAAACAAACTTACAGATGTGGCAAAAAGCAGATATATGAATAGAACTCTACAACTATTATAGAAAACACACTAATAAGTGTATGAAATATGGAACGTTGTTAAGTAGAAAATATTAATGAAATATATTTGAGTATTAAGAAGCATAGTGATGTATAAGAATGACAAAATAAATGAATATACAAAAGTATCCATAATCCATAATTTTTCTGAACGCAAAGCACTGCCATAATAATTCTTAGCGTTGTGTGTATTATTCAAACCATTCATCCAAAATTATGCAGCTGAAATTAAAATTCCCGTATGCTTCTGTTCAATATTAATTAGTTATGTAGCCCATGCTTTCAGTTGTTGAATTTGTCACTCCTTGTCACCTGTAATGCATTGGGACAGAGAATCAAATCACACTCTGAGGCTCCAAAGTCATACTATACAGAACACTTTTGACTGCTCCTTATGCTAAAACCAACACAAAGCACTTGCTCTGTTCAAGAACATTTCTAAGCACTAGGAAATTGACATGTGAAAGATGTCTGTTTTCTTTATAGTCTAATGGTAATTTTGAAGAAGATGGAGACCTTGTCCATAAAAAGGACTTGAATTTAATACAATCAAAGGTACTTATATTACTGAGTAGTTGAATAAACATACAGAAAACAGAGTAGAAAAAATAACCCTACAAGTAATTCAAACTGTGTGATTCTTTTTCATGGAGCAGTATCATCTATAGTTACAATTAAATTAATAAGTGAGGAAAGAAATACTGATGCTACAATTCTAATACATAACTTTTGCATTGAAAGGAGCAGGGATTTTTGGGGAGAGAGAATGTATTTCTACCTAAATCATGCAATTACCTGTCAGACTAGCCATCTTATACTCTCAGCAAGGGGTACAATCAAATCAACAGGCAGCCTTTCCCTCCTGATGTGATTCCCCAAATACAGGATCAAAACTTGCACTGCAGACAAAATGAGGAAGCTTAGAAATATCTGGTATGTGCCAGTTAATATTCAGCGTTTTACCCAAAAATTCCAATGTTTCAAAGAATAGCATTATTAAGCATAGTATTTATTTTTTAAAATGTTTTTAATTTTTTTTGTTTATGTGGCACTGAGGAGTGAACCCAGGGCCTCATGCATGCCAGGCAAGCACTCTACCACTGAGTCACATTCCCATAAGCATAGTATTTCTATAAGCATAAATCTAGACAGTTACATCAATGCTGTTATAGATTCCACATCATATAACAACCTTGATCTCTAACGAGACCAAAGAACTATTGACAAGTGAGAGACTTTTAAATGGTAGAGATTAGTGCTGAGAAAACAAATCTTAGTCTCTAGCCCTATGCACTTTTCCTGAATTCATGTCATTATTCACAGTATCCTACTCATCAGAGACATGATGAGGACCAAGGAAGAATTCTATTTGAAGCTTTAAAAGTAGAGTGTAGGGTAAAGCACATGTCTCTGTTTTTAGACAATTACATGAAGCCCCAGTCTAATCTCATTTTCTTCGTATTTATGCAGTGGCCATGCTGTGAGAATATTCTCATACAGTGTTCTTCACTGATTCTTCTCACCAAATATGTCCAAATAGCAGTGAATGGAACATATACAGAAGCCAGCAAAATAAATAGTTAATACACATAAAGTGATCCTCTGATGCTTTGTTACAGCATAGAAACCTGCTAGGGAAAAAGCAGTTTATATTTTATGATAACATTCTAAACAAACATTCAGAAACAAACTAACTTTGTATTGGAGGGTGTTGGTTAGTGATCCTCGGGCTTAAAATCACTGTCTGGACACTCTCCTTGAGCTTTTTTTGCTCAAGGTTAGCACTCTACCACTTGAGCTCCAATCCTACTTGAGCTTTGGGGTAGTTAATAGAGATAAGAGTTTCACAGAACTTTCTGTCCATTTGGGCTTTAAACTAACACGAGCCACCAGTGTCTACCCCTGTTAATTTATTTACTTCATCTTCTATCTAGTAGTCAATTAATACATTTTCTTAAGTTAAAAATACTTAAATGTGCAATACTAGGTTGTTTCTAAGTACATAGGGCATAAAGGTTGTGTGTGTGTATGTTTGTGTGTGTGTATGTGTGTGTGTGTGTGTGTGTGTGTGTGTGTGTGTGTGTGTGTGTGTGTGTGTGTGTGTGTGTGCCAAAACTAAGGCTTGAACTGGGCTTTGTAATTGAGTTTTACTTGATCCACAGCTCCATTTCCATGATTCTGGTGATTAATTGGCAAATAGAATCTCACAGGCTTCCCTGCTAGGAATGATTTTAAGTCATATCACTATCTCAGTGATCTAAATTGCTTGTATTACAGGAGTAATTTACTAGAAACAAACAAGTATAACTTCTAAGGGTGAATTTTGCATCATTAGAGTTAGATCCAACACATTTTCTAGTTCCAATGGCCCACTATATCATATCTTCAGATAAAGACAGTTAATGCCACGGAGTGTATACAGAGAAAACTTTCCTACTTTTACCTGAAGTTGAAGACCTGGAAAATTCCAAAGGTTCACAATGTCACACTCTGCCTCTAACTTACTTCTCTCATGCAAAATCACTTGATATCCAGCAGGATTGTCAAATTGTATGTTCATCAGAAAGGGTACCGCTAAAAGAATTACACCATCTTATGTTGAAGTACATCCCAGAGTTAAAACAGAAAATCTGATTGTGTTTAATTTCAGATTCATAATTTGAAAATAGCACAGATCGGTGATGAATTGTTATGTAAGAAATTCTAGGAGTCCTTATCTTGGGGTTCATTTTACCTAACATCAACATGTCTGACTGTTTCAACTATTCTCAGACATATATTAGTTATTGTAAATAAGGGAAACCATGGGACTTATGTTTCTTTGGGCCTGGCTTAATTCACTTAAAATATTTTTTTCCAAGTCTTTCCATTTCCTAACAAATAAGGCAATGTCATCTTTCTGATGGAGGCATAGAAATCCATTGTGTGTGTGTGTGTGTGTGTGTGTGTGTGTGTGTGTGTGTGTGTGTGTGTGTATTTGTGTGTGTGTGTGTGTATAATATTTTCTTGATCCATTCATCGACTGAGGGGCATCTCAGTCAGTTTTTCTTTCTTGCTATTATTTCTAATGTGTTTATAATATGATTTCTTTGTTGCTTTTTATGTCCCTCCCTCACGGTACACAAACCCCTGTTTTTACTGGATTTGATGTAGGTATAATTTGTGGATGGGAAGTGAAAAAACAAATTGTTTAGATAGGGATAGAGGTGGACCCATTGCAACAATGAGATGTACAAGATGTTCTGTGGAAAAAAATCTTTACAACTTTAGCGGGGAGGTGGGGGGAAATGGGGGACAGGGATGGTAAGGGGAAACTAAGCAGGAGTCAACAATACTTGATAAGAAATGTATTCATTTCCTTGCTCATGTAGTTGTAACCCCTCTGTATGATATTTTAACAATCAAAAAGACATATTAATAAAAAAAGAAGAAATTCTAGGGAGAATAATCAAAATAAACCTTTGAATTCCTGGTCACTCAGCAAAGAAGTAAAAAAGGTTCTCTTCAAGAAAAGCCAATTCCATGTAAAGAATCATGAATGAGACTATTCACAGCTGTATTTTTCTACAATAACTAATGTATACAGTGTGAGATTTGTAAAAATTTTAATACATAGAACAAATCTAGATCACTTTTGAAAAGTATAGATAATTAGTTTTAGCAGGTTGTGCTTGGTTTATACTTATGAAACTCATAGGAAAAGGGTGAATTTTTACTTTTCAAAACATAACCTATGGGCATGTTGAGCTTATTTGTAACTAAAAGGAATTATGGAAAGGTCGAATACATTTTGTCCTTGTAACTGTTCTGTTTTTACTTAAGCACGTGAACCCATATCTAGAGTACCTCACAGAAATTTAAATAATTATAATTTGTTAGGTTTTGGAAAAATACCTTAAGTTTTTAATTTTACACACTAAGAAACCTCTCTAGGAAGTGACTTTTCTGTAAGTGTGTACCATCCAAAAAAGAAGGCCTTATATTTGCAGGGAAAGGAACTCTCCCTTTTCTGTTTCCCATTGTTTGTATTGTTTGATAAATAATCATCTCATGGAGAGCCTACGCCACAGCATGAACAGCATTGTATATATTGTAACTGTGTCCACACATAGTCATGTCAAAAATATGCCTAGGTAACCAGTCAAAGGAGTTATCAGGAGGACATTTCTCAAACATTAGTCAGACTTAGAATCTGAACAATCAAAAAAGAGAAACCATAGCCCAGGAAGGAAAAACAATTTCTGGGTATTTGGAAGGAATAACTGTCTTAAGAAAATCTCTGAATCCAGAAATATCTGGGTGATGGTGCAAAAAATGAGGTACATGAAATCAATCTAGCATGAAATACTTCCTTCTCATCATTAAATCCCAATGTGAGTTCACAATGCAAACTTTGCCTTTTATTAAAAATTGCTCAAAACACACTGTTTAGTCCAACAGGGATTCATTATTCCCATATATAATGAGGATATTTGCTGAAGATGTATTAATCTGGATATAACGTTCCATAATTTTGAATATTTATGAAATGGCATTGTTTAGGAGTTCTTTCTATTGCAAAGGCTACACAAATTCATTTCTTAGTCATCTCTTCTTTCAATTCATGAAGAATCCTCAAACCATTCTCATCTTGTATTATTAACAGTCCCAATCAGCTGAAGTGAAGCAATAACGATACCAGAGCAGTGGCTATTGGTGTGTCCTCTCAAGCAATCCGATAGAGAACAGGAAACTTATTGTTGTTCAGGGTGTAATCAAAAGCTCCAAAATAAGCTAAAGGGAATGAACATTGGATGCTACATAAATGAGAAAATTTCTATCCACCATAATCGCTGTAATAATGTATATTATATAACTACTTGAAGTAGGTGGAACATTGATTTTTCTTGTAATTTTCAAAAATATAAAAATTAAGATTTTTTTGTTTTTTGTTTGTTTATTTTTTTCTTTTTTTGTGCCTGTCCTGTCATTTTAATTCAAGATCTGAGTGCTGTTTCAGAATCTCTCTGTGATGAAGGTTAGTCCTGTAAAACTTAAGCCACAGCACCATTTCTAGCCTATTCTCAGTAGTTTGTTGGAGATAAGAGTCTCATGAACTTTTCTGCCATGACTGCCTTCAAACCACAATCCTCAGTTCTTAACCAACTGAGTAATTAGGATTATAGGCCCCATGGATAAATTTCTTAAACAGTTGTAGGTTTGGACAATATCTCTTGGACTTTGTTACAGTTTCCTTCAACTGCTCCAATCTATAAAAACACCATCCATCCCTTTTTTTTCCTAGTTCCATTTTCACATATGTACATTGAATCTTAACATAGTATTTTCTCAACCATCGACTCCCTATTCCTTTGCCACTTTTCAATTCTTCTTTAACACCTACCCCACTGAGACAATATATGATTCATCTTTGTACTGTTCACATTTGATACTGTTAGTTGGTCAAAGAGGTTACACCATAAAATTTTACTTCTATGTGTACTCTACTTTAGGCAGCTTGATCAGATATACATGACAATGGATATGTGTGTTTTACTTTTTTCTTTTGGGGACACAGACCCCATTTCTCTTTCTGAGACTGATTTACTTCAACATACCTTGCACATGAGCATGCATGTTTGTGTGTGTGTGTGTGTGTGTGTGTGTGTGTGTGTGTGTGTGAATGTGTGAATGTGTGTGTGCGTGTGCGTGTGCTAGTTCAGTTTCACAACCTGAGAGCCTCATTCATTTTTTTTTGTTTTTGCTTCAAGGCTAGCATTTACTCCTTGAAATACAAATTATTTCCTGCATTTTCATTGTTAATTATAGATAATTTTGCTGAGTAGCTAGGATTAACACATGTGAACCACCCAGCTTAACATATTTTCTTATTCTAAAGTCGTTTTCAACTTCCCAGTTCTTAAAGGAAATTATTGATAAGGCTTAAAACTCTAAATAAACCTGAAATCTGCAGTAACTTTTCCTTTCCCTTTTCCAAGCTAATTAGATTATAGATATCCCATTATCTTTGAATGCATACTTTTTTTGTCAGTTGTGGGGCTTGAACACTGGGCTGTCCCTGTGCTTTTTAGCTCCATGCTAGCACTCTCCTGCTTGAGCCACAGTGCCACTTTTGTTTTTCTTGTGATTTATTGGAGCTAAGAGTCTCATGGTCTGTCTTCCCCGGGCTGGCATTTAACTGTGATCCTCAGGTCTCAGCCTCCTGAGTAGCTAGGATTACAAGAGTGAGCCACCAGAGCTTGGCTGAATGCACTCTTGGATATCACAAAATTTGATAAGTTCCTAAATACCTTTCCCTTTCATCTTTTTTCTTTTTTTTTTGCTGTCATTTATGAGGCATTTATTATTTATACCTGGAAGAAACATTGTATACTTGTGTTTAGTTTTCCATTTCATAACAAGATAATGAAGAGTTGGTTTAAAATATGTATTAGTCAAACACAACTGAGTTATTTCTAACTGTCTTTGAAATATAAAGAAAACTATATCTACATGCAACTTTGTTTATGAGCATAGGAAGTTTTAATCTCATAATTTGGTTATGATATCAATTTAGATCACCTCAGAGAAAACAAAAGTATGTGTTCTCATGAAAACCCCAATCAATTATTTTAGCATGCCTCTTAATTTTTCTATCCCATTTTTCTTGTCTTCTGTTCCTTAGTTGTGAGGGGATGTCATTTGTAGATGGGCCATGGAAGAAATGTCAGCAAACACAGAAAAGCCAATCCGGCCAACTATATAGTTTATAGTTATATATTCCATCTAAACTGTTCAGCCATGTACACATAGATAAATCCAACTACTCCAGAAAAAAGAATAATTCCTTGAAATATCTGTTCAGCTAGCTTTCCTTGTAATCCTGGCTGTAGGCCAGCGTCCAGCCTGCAAGGGCTGTGGAGGTGGTCAACCTGAGGCATCATGCAGACGTGTATGGTTAGCTGTCAGGCAAACTGGGGGAGAGGAGCAAAGGCTCAGGTCTGATAAACATTCTAAGTCAAACTTTCCCAGCTTAACTGCTGTTGTTGCAGGCTGCATCTTAGTGGCGATGGCATTTTCTCAGCCTCCTTTCATTCTTTTCTAATACCTGAAAGGGCACCAAGTTAGACATTTTAAAGTATCTCCTCACTTGTCCTACTTTCACCTATTGAATCTTGTAGAAGTCCAGTAGTGTCCAAGTCTGGGAAGATTTTAATCCTGATGAATCTGTAAACGCTATAGACTTAGTCTTTCATACAAGAGTAGTTTGGGATCTCGAACTTCCTAAAGAGGCAAATGAAGGGATCTGTAAATGTGGTCCAACTTCCATATTGAACCTCATATATATCAAATCCCAGAATCAAGTTATGTAAAAGATCATGTTTTTAAAAAAATCTCAATAGTAAAATCCAAGCCCAAAACAAATTGTAGTTCTTGAAAATAAGCCTACATAATAAGCATAGAATTTTGAGGAGTTTTTAAAAACTTAAGATTTTGATGGACTGAATGCTTATTTCTCTGCCAATGAATATGTTAAAATATTACCCTAATCAGGATGGAATGCAAATATTGTACTTATGTTTGTAAATAGGAATAAGTAAGGACATGAAGGGAATTTGTTATCAATGAGATTCAGAAACTTACTTAAGCCATGAGAGAGCTTGCTTTATCCCCACTTCCACATGCACCACAGTACAAACCTGTCCCTTAAATATGGAATAGACTTTCATGAGACATCAAGTATTCAGTTGTCTTTATCTCAGAGTAACAATTTCCATGTGTGTGAAAAAACTTTTGTTTTGCTGGGCACCAGTGTTTCACGCTTGTAATCCTAACTACTCAGAAGTCTGAGATCTATCTATCATGGTTCAAAGTCAGCACAAGTAGGAAAGTCCCCGTGGGATATTAACCTCCAATTTACCACTCAAAGCCAGAAGAGATGCCTTGTTTCAAGTAGTAGAATGCTAGCTTTGAGTACAAAGAGGCTCAAGGACAACACTCAAGTCCTGTGTTCAAGCCAGGGAATTAAAAAAAATAAAATTAAAACTTGGGTTTGAGTCAATCAGTTTAGGGTATGTGGTTGTATGGGAGGTCAGGCTAACAAATTTTCAATTTAAGAACATCTTTCAGGAGCAAAGTGTCATTTAGATATGATTCTATAGCAAGCTCTGCTCACACACCCAAAATAGTGAACAACACTTCCTGAAATATCAACCAGAACAAGAGTTTAAATATTAGGTGGGGGAAATGTATTTTCATTCATGTAACACAGACAAAGGGATACATTCAACTCTAAGTAATTCATTCTTAACAGCGGGACATCCAACCTGAGGGATGAGGAAAGAATTGTGAGCAAACTCTACATTTAATCCCAGTTCCAAGGCCACTATGATAAAAGGCAGTAATAACTATTACCTTCACAATATTTTTAGATTGAGATAGTGGTTAGAAAAGAAAACAGGACTAAAAAGTATTAAAGTACATTTGTTTCTATTCTGTCATGTTTGTGCATTCATTCCTATGTATGTATGTGTGCACATTTTAAGGAAATTAATATGAGGAAGTAAAGATGAATTGTTCAAAGAAAGAAACAATAGTGGGAACATCAAAATTCAAATGAGAATATGAACTTTTTCAATATATAGTGTATATATATTTATATGTATATAAATATATATGTACATTTAAAATTTCTCAACTTATTGCAGTTAGGTTAGTGATATCTTCTATACAGAAGAAAATAATTACCTTGAAGGAAGTCTAATCAAACATGTAAATATGGTTGACTAAACTGAAAGCAAGGATAAGGACATGTGAAAGAAGTTTTGTCAAAAGTTGACAACAGTATATATAATAGTAAATATTAGTGTTTTGTGGATTCAATAAATGGTTGAGGATGCCAACAAGTTAAAATGCTTGTTCTAATAAGTAATGACAGTATTTAAAATTCTATGTACACAAGGATAAAAATATATACTAAGATACAAAAACATAAAATGCTAATCAAATTTTTGTCAATGACATCTACACATCTATAGCAAGCTATTGTATGATCAAGCTGTCAAAAGTGAATTTTGTATGGAAGATTCTCTAGAATAGGAGAGAAATGGAACTCATAACACTTAGGTGTGCCCCTGTTCCTCTAACAGTTGACTCCTAAATATAATACATACATACCAGCAGGGCATGGTAGAAGTCCTTAGGAAGTCCTTACAGTACTGAAAAAATGCATTTTATCCACCAAGATTACTGTACCTTGCTAAGGTATTTTTCACAAGTGAATGATAAAGGACAAATGCACGAAAATACTTCCAGAGTGGTGCAATTAAAAGAATAAACCTCCACCATACATATCCGACAAAACTACTGAAAAGTTTTAGTCCAAAAAATACAAACATTATCGAACAAGAAAAATACACAGAATGTATAAAAGTTTCTAGTAAGACAATAGACTGGTAATGGCAGAATTTTAAATTCTGGGTAGACATCTGGCTGGTAGGTTTTTAACTCTGTCATTTCAGTGCCTGGGACTGGGAGTTTCCTTGACTCTCCCCATGTACTGACCCGATTCATGTGTGGACCAGCTCAGGTGCCATTACACCATGTCATATGTCTCCATGTTCATGTCCTGTCTCCTGTCTCCTGGCTGTTCTCTGGTCAACATGGCATCCAAATTCATTCAGCAATCCATTGGAGCTGAATTGGTTTGTTACATTGTTTTTGTCCTTTGTTTCCTCTGTGGTCTGTTTCCTGTGTTGTGTATTTGCTGGCTGCAGGTCTTTGAAATTAGCCACCTGTACAACACTAGCATTCCAATAAAAACTCTTTTATCACCACTGATCGAGCCTCCATGGTCAAAACTATTTCCATTAGAGAGTGCAATCAGCACCAGAGTAGCCCAGAAGGAAATGTAAATAGGAAAGGGACAACATAATATTCATTCCTTAATCTTGATCCTAACACAGGGAGGTGATGTGACTATAGGCCATGGAGGAAATTCTGCCCTTGCCCCTCAAGCACTTGTCTATCTCTGGGATTGGGTACACACCATCTGCTACTAGCAGATAGTCTTGTGTGTCCCTTTCCCATCCCTTCCCAGCATCTCTCCCACCCAATCTTCACCCCCCACCGAAGTTGAAAAGTTCATTTTCCACATGACAACTTGTACTTCTCATTGTTGCAACGGGTCCACCTGTATCCTTATTTAAGGGAGTTGTGTTTCCCCTTCCACTGCACAAATTATATCGACAACACATAGTGAAAGCAGGGGTTATACTGTGGGGGAGGGACATACAAAGCAACAAAGAAATAATCTCATAAATGCGTTAGAAACAAAATGCATGAAAGAAAAAAACATTTAAATACATATCTTAGGGTTCATTTTCCTAACATCACCTTATCTGAAATTTTCTGCTTGATTCATACATATACGAGATATTGCAAATTAGGGAAACCATGGGACCTGTTTCTTTGGTCTTGGCTTACTTCACTTAATATAATTTTTTCCAAGTCTTTCCATTTCCTAAAAAATGGGGCAATGCCATTCTTTCTGATGGAGGTATAGAATTCCATTGTGTATATATACCATATTTTCTTGATCCATTCATCTACTGAGGGGCATCTGGGTTGGTTCCATATCTTAGCTCACCAACAACGAAGTAAGGTTCCCTTCTGTCCACATCCACTCCAACATCGATTGTTATTAGAGTTCTTGATTTTTGCCATTCTAACTGGTTTGAGGTGGTATCTTAATGTAGTTTTGATTTGCATTTCTTTTATGGCTAGGGCGGTTGAGCATTTCTTCATGTGTCTATTGGCCATCCTTCTTTCTTCTTCAGAGAAGTTTCTCTTTAAGTCTTTAGCCCACTTATTTATAGGGCATTTGTTTCTTTGAGGATTTGTTGTAGGGGGATTTAATTTTTTGAGTTCCAAGTATATTTTAGATATGAGACCCTTGTCCGTTGTATGGCTAGTGAAGATCTTCTCCCAATCCTTAGGCTTTCTATTGATCTTGCTAGCTATGTCCTTTGCCATGCAGAAGCTCTGCAACTTCATGCAATCCCATTTGTCCAACCTTTCTTTGATTTATTTTGTTTCCGGGTCTCTATTAACAAAATTTCGGCCTGCGCCAAGGAAACCTAGGGTTTCTCCTATTCCATCCTGTAAAGTTTTCAGAGTGTCTGCTTTGACTTCAAGGTCTTTGATCCATTTGGAGTTGATTCTGGTGCAGGGTGATATATAAGGATCTAGCTTAACTTTGTACAAGTAGTTAACCAATTTTGCCAGCACCATTTACTGAAGAGGCTGTCTTTCTTCCATTCTATTTTTTTAGCTCCCTTATCAAAGATTAGATGGCTATAGGTCTGTAAGTTAATTTCTGGGTTTTCAATACTATTCCATTGGTCCTGAGGTCTTTTCTTGTGCCAATACCAAGCTGTTTTGATTACTATGGCTTTATAGTAGAGTTTGAAGTTTGGTATTGATATTCCTCCAGCAGTGTTCTTTCCGTTGAGGAGCATTTTTGCTATTGGGGGTCTTTTATTGTTCCATATGAATTTTTGGATTGCCTCTTCTATTTCCTTGAAGAATGAGGGTGGAATTTTGATAGGTATCGCATTGAATTTGTAGATAGCCTTGGGAAGTATTGCCATTTTTACGATGTTAATCTTGCCAATCCAGGAGCATGGGAGATTTTCCCATTTTTTAAAGTTCTGTTTTGATTTCCTTTTTCAAGCTTTTAAAGTTTTCATCATCGAGGTCTTTCACTTCTTTGGTTAAGTTAATTCCTAGGTATTTTATTTTTTGTGGCGCTATTACAAATAGAGTTGCTTTCCTAATTTCAGCCACACTTTTCTTATTGTTGGCATACAGAAAAGCCATTGATTTTTGGGGGTTAATTTTATACCCTGCTACTTTGCCAAAGTTTTGAATCAGCTTGAGTAATTTGGGAGTGGAGTGTATGGGATTCTTTATGTACAAGATTATGTCATCTACAAAGAGAGATACTTTTATTTCTTCCTTTCCTATTTGGATCCCCTTTATGTTTGCATCTTGTCTTATTGCTGTAGCTAGGCATTCTAATACTAGATTGAAGAGAAGTGGAGAGAGTGGACATCCTTGTCTTGTTCCTGAGTTAAGAGGGAATGGCTTTTTTTTTTCACCATTAAATACAATTTTCTCCTTTCTCCTTCACAAATTAAACCATCAAATACAGTGAAACCAGGTGTTATACCATGAGGGAAGGCCATACCAAGCAACAAACAAATCACCTTATAAATATGTTAGAAACAATTGCATGAAAGCAAAAATATTTGAATCCTTATCTTGGAGTTCCTTTCACCTAACATCAATTTATCTGACCTTTCCTGCTTGTCTCAGACATATACTAGTTATTGCAAACAAGGGAAATCATGGGCCCTATGTTTTTTTGGGCCTGGCTTTCTTCACTTAATATAATTTTTTCCAAGTCTTTCCTGCCACAGCACACCACCAGCTACAGACCTCGTGAGTAACCCAACTGGGTCTAATCTCTGGGGGTGGCAATTCCATGTGGAATCCCAAAGCCCTCTGACCCAAATCCACTTCCAAAAGAAGGGATCATACCAGCACAAAACACGGCCATAAGCTTTGTTCCTAAGGCTGGTGTGGCTACCTGGAAAAGCCTGGGACGCAGCTGCAGGCCTATGATAGCAGTCTACAAACCTGAAACCCCCAAAACTCCCTGCCACCAGACCTGAGAGTGTGACTCTAGATAACAGGCACCCTCTCCTATCAAAAGGCCATCTACTCCCAACCAAGCCACAAGGAAAGTTGACTACAGCAAGACATACAATGTTCTATCAGGAATCTGCTCTGAGATCTATGGGGAGACTAAAGCTCCCCTAAAGAACTCCCCAAAAAACAATTCTTCAGTTTTTATTCTTGTTTTTTTTGTTTTGTTAGGCTTTATGTCTGATCTTTTGTTGGTTGTTTTTATTTCTACGTATTATTTAAGTGTACGATTTAAGTGTATTGTGATTTAGGATTTGCTATTTCTCTTAAAGCTTCTATTTTTCATTATTATTTGGTTTCTTCTTCCACTTTCTGATCTAATTTGTCAGATTTTTATTCTTTATTTTCTTCTAACTCTCCCTTTCTCCTCTCTCTCCACATTATACTAATACTCCATCAGAGCTACCCTGCCTAGTTCTATACACAAAGTAAGGCCTCCTTCTACGTGTGTAAACAATAATTACAGGAGTTAACTTAGATTAAGCGACTCTCTAATAATATTTGAAAAATCTTTCTCTAATCTCAGCAACTTTCCAAATACACTTCTTTTTCTTACCTTCATCTCGATCTCTAAGCTACTCCCTACATAACGTTTCTTCAAATTCTTTTCCACCTCTGACACTTGATAACAAGGTCTTTATTCTCATTGTACTACATACATATACCCCTCCCCCAAGCTGTTCTTATCCCTCTACTATCATTATACCCAAGTTCTTTTCTGAACTTGAAATCATATCTCTCCAATCCTAACCCTTCAATTCTCCATCTGCTCCAGCCCACTGATTCCTAACGGTTAATATATGAACCAACTTACATTTGGTTCTATATTTGACCACAAAATTGGTTCCATTTGACTATTTTGAGTACAAGGGGACCATCTTGTTAACTCTAAGGAGCAGAGTACTTATCACCCAAACCCAGGATGTCACAAGTTGCAACTATACATAATCTTGACCCTGAAGCCACAATATCCCTCTCCAAGCAAAGAAAAAGAGAGCTAAATAGGAAAACACTTACACATAACTTTGAAACCTTAAGATCTATATATGTACATGACACTGGGTTGGCTCCGCTCCCCCTCCCCCATAAAAAGACTGTCCTACTGTCATACCAATGTGATTCTTGTCTCCAAATGGGTAGAACCAACTGCAGAAACACAAGGAATATGGCCAATCAAAAACCTCAAAACTATCTCCACACAAACAAGCTACAGAACAGTCCCAGAATAACCTAGAGGATAATGTTCATGATAGATTAACTGCAAGGCTAGTAAACCTGCTGAATGAAAAATTGGATACCCTGAATAGGTTATTCTGAGAGTGTGATGAGGCCAACCAGAAGCTAATAGATGACTTCATAGCCTCCAGAAATAAAAAGATAAAGGAACTCCAGCAGAGGAATAAAGAAGCTAATGAAAAGATAAGGACCCAGATTAAGGAGTGGAAAGAAAAGTCTGGCAACCAATGCCAGAAGGTAAGGCAATCTATTCAAGACTTAAAAGAAAACTTTAATAAGGAGTTGGCCACCATTAAGAAAGAACAGCAATAAGAAGGGTGATAGAAAGTGAAGTAAAATGTCTTCAAAGAAAAATGGAGGAGGCTGAAGAAAGAATGTTGGATGCTGAGGACAGTTTAGACCAGACATTCCATTGTGACATCACAAACTCTCCAGTGTGACATATCATTGTCATTATGACACCATAAGCTCAATTTGACATCACAATATGACAATGACATCATAGCATTATGACATGACATTGTCACTGTGGCATCATATACAAATTGTGAATGCCTATTCTGGGATTGATTTCTATTTCAAATATGTCATATGGGTTGATAACAGAAACCCATTGTGACCTCATAGCCATTGTGAGATCACAATCCATTTGTCACATCACATTGCCATATTGATATTACTAACATACTGTGACTTCACAAAAATGTTTTGTCTTCATAAATTTTGTAACGTCACCATTTTGATATCTGAGGCACTTTGTGAGCACACAAATTGTTTTCGACCTCATAATTTTTAAGGTATGACATGTGATATCAGAAATCCACTGTGACATGACCCTTGTGTCATTATACTGCCAGACGTCATGACCGCAATATCACATTTTGACACCACCAACCTCTTAGTACTTCATCAATGTTGTGACAACAAATAACTTTGGAGACATCACAGTCCCTGTGTGAACTCATATACTCATTTTGAACAAATGAGAATTGAGTTCCAGCATTCCATTTTGACATCACCAACCCACTGAGACAACACAAAGTATTGTGACATTAACACTAGTATGGCATTCTGAAATAATTGTGACATCAAACATTATTTTGAAATGATATTGTGACATCACTATGCCATCATGATATCACTGTCCCATTGTGTTTTCAAAAATCTAGTATGAGCTCATAACATTTTAGAAAATTCTTGCTGTTTGGGACTTCAAGCTCCTTCTGTGAATGTCTATTTTTACTGTAAACTACTATCAATTAAATTTGGACCTATTTTTTAAATTTTATTTTATTTTATTTGAGAACATACTGTACAGAGGGGTTACAATTACATGGGCAGGATAATGCATACATTTCTTACCAAGCATTGCAGCCTCCTCCTTTGTTTACCCTTCACCTCCCTTCCCATCCTCCCCCCTCCCCCCCCAACCAATCATACCCCCCTCCCCCCACACACACCGACATTGTAAAGCTGGTTTTGACATGACATTTTGTACTTCTCATTGTTGCAACAGGTCCACCTGAATCCTTAAACGACTTGTTTGTTCCCATCTCCTCCACATGTTATACTGACATCAAATATAGTGAAAGTGGGGGTTACACTGTGGGAGAGGGACATACAAAGCAACAAAGAAATAATCTTATAAATGCGTTAGAAACACATGCATGAAAAAAACGAAAACATTAAAATACATATTTAAGGGTTCATTTTCCTAACATCACATTATCTGACCTTTTCCGCTTGACTCATACCTGTACTAGATATTGCAAATAAGGGAAACCATGGGACCTATGCTTCTTTGGGCCTGGCTTACTTCACTTAACATAATTTTTTCCAAACCTTTCCATTTCCTAACAAATGGGGCAATGTCATTCTTTCTGATGGAGGCATAGAATTCCATTGTGTATATATACCACATTTTCTTGATCCATTCATCTACTGAGGGGCACCTGGGTTGGTTACATATCTTAGCTATGGTAAATAATGCTGCAATACCATAGTTGTGCTGGTAGCTTTAGTGTGGTCTTGTTTGTAAACATTTGGGTAAATGCCCAAAAGTGGGATTGCTGGATCATAGGGGAGATCTATGTGAAGTCTTTTGAGGAACCTCCATACTGCTTTCCAAAGTGGTTGAACAAGTTTACATTCCCACCAACAATGAAGTAAGGTTCCTTTCTGTCCACATCCCCTCCAGCATCTGTTGTTGTTAGAGTTCTTGATTTTTGCTGTTCTAACTGGAGTGAGGTGATATCTCAATGTTGTTTTGATTTGCATTTCTTTTATGGCTAGGGATGTTGAACATTTCTTCATGTGTCTATTGGCCATCCTTCTTTCTTCTTCAGAGAAGCTTCTCTTTAAGTCTTTCGCCCACTTATTTATTGGGCAGTTGTTTCTTTGAGGATTTGTTGTTGGGTGGTTTAATTTTTTGAGTTCCAAGTATATTTTAGATATGAGACCCTTGTCCGTTGTATGGCTAGTAAAAATCTTCTCCCAATCTGTGGCCTTTCTATTGATCTTGCTAGCTATGTCATTTGGCCTGCAGAAGCTCTGCAACCTTATGCAATCCCATTTGTCCAACCTTTCTTTGATTTGTTGTGTTTCCGGTCTCTATTCAGAAAATTTCGGCCTGAGCCAAGGAGACCTAGGGTTTCTCCTATTCCATCCTGTAATGTTTTCAGAGTGTCTGCTTTGAGTTCAAGGTCTTTGATCCATTTGGAGTTGATTCTGGTGCAGGGTGATATATAAGGATCTAGCTTTAGTTTTCTACATGTAGTTAACCAATTTTGCCAGCACCATTTACTGAAGAGGCTGTCTTTCTTCCATTCTATTTTTTTAGCTTCCTTATCGAAGATTAGATGGCTATAGGTCTGTAGGTTCATTTCTGGGTTTTCAATTCTATTCCATTGGTAAATTTGGACATATTGGGATATTACAAACTCATTGTGACATCAGAAACCCGTTGTGACCTCATCACCACTGTGACATCACAAAAAAATTTGGGATCTAGAATGCCATTATGACTCACCAAACCATTGTGACATCACAAACCTATTGTGACCTCATGACTAGTATGGCATCACCAACTAATTGTGACATCAATGATCATGACATAACTATGATGTCACAATGACAATGTGAGGTCTTAGTGCTATGATGTCATTATATTTTCTGAAACCACAATGAGGGGATGAACCACTGGTGATGATTTCTCAAAGGGTATGTGGTGTTACAATTGCATCTCTGATCTCAATTTTCATGAGTTCACAATGAGGATATGTGTATTGAAAGGAACTGTGATGTCACAAAGGCCATTTTTTTTAAAGGTGCTCAGATGTCATAATAGTTTTGGACTGTCACAGTGTTGATGAAGTCAGAATGGAATTGTGATGTCACAACTAGTTTCTAGTATCACAATAAAATTGCAATTTCAATTGCTTCTAGTACAAAATGAGAATACGAGTTCACAAAGGAGCTTGAAGCTCCAAATCCATTGAGTTTTGTAAAATGTTATGAGTTCATACGAGGTTTTTAAAAACACAATGGGACAACTATATCACAAAGGCAATGTGATGTCACACTATCATATCATAATAATGTTTTGTCACAGTTGTTTGGTGATTCAATAATAGTAATGAGGTAATAATAGCTTTGTGATGTCACAATGGGTTGGTAATGTCAAAATGGCATGCCAAATCACAATTGTCATTAACTCACAATGAATATATGAGATCAGAAAAGGACTATGATATCTACAACAGCATGTGTCACAAATGTTCTGAATTCCTAAGCGATATTAGATTTCACAATGTGCACAATAGTCATGTCTGGCAGTATCATATCACAGTGGTCATGATGTCACAGTGGATTTGTAATATCACATCACACCTGAAATATTTTGAAATAAAAAAAGATTATGAGCTCACAAAGAGCCACCGATATAACAATGGCTGCATGCCAAAAAATTACAGAGGCAGGACAGGTTGGTGATCTCAAAGTGGGTTAGTGATATCACCATGGCAATGTGATGTCATAAGGGGATTGTGTTGTGACAAGGGTTATGAGTTCACAATAGGTTTCTGCTATCAACACACATGCCGCATTTGAATTAGAATGAAATCACAGAATAGGCACTGCCAATGTATCTATGGCATCACAATGTCAATCTGATGTCATAATGCTACGATGTAATTGTAGTTTGGTGATATCACAATGAGCTGATGGTGTCATAATGACAGTGTCATATCATACTGGTGATAATGTGATGGAGGGTTTGTGATGTTACAATGGCATGTCTGTTCTCAATTGTCCTGAGTTCATGATGATATGGGTACACAAAGCAATTGTGATGTTACAAATGCCATGTGTTTTTTCAAAGGTGTTAAGAGGTCAAAATAAGTTTGGGTTGTCACAATGTAATCATGATGTCACAATAGCAATGTGACGTCACAGAGGTAATGAGGTAACTTGGGTTTGTGACATCAAAAAGAGTTTTTAATATCAGAATATGTCCAATATCAATTGCTACTATTTCACTATGAGGATACGAGTTAACGAGGAACTTGAAATCCCAAAGGTCATGAATTTTCTAAAATGTTATGAAGTCTTAATCAGATTGTGAAAACTCAATGGGACAATGATATCACAATGGCAATGTGATGTAAAAATATCATGTCTTAACAATGTACTGATGTCACAATTGGGTGGTGATGCCATACTGGTGATGAGGACACAATGGTTTTGAGATGTCACAATGGGTTGGTGATGTCACTATAGAATGCCGGATCTCAATTTTCATTTTTTTAATGAGTATATGAAATCACAAGGGGACTGTTATACCTCCAAAGGCATGTTTTGTCACAAATGTTCTTCAGGCCTAACAGGTTTGTGATGTCACAATACTTTAGTGATATAACAATGGCAACGTGATATCACAATGGGTTTGTGATTTCACAGTGGTTATGAAGTCACAATGGAATATTGATGTCACAATGAGTTTGTAATATCCAAATCACACCCAAATTCAAATGCTAGTAGTTCACAATGAGGATAGGAGTACACAGCTAAAGCTTGAAATCCCAAAGGCTATACATTTTCTAAATTATTGTGAAGTCACAACTGATTTGTGAAAACCCAATGGGACAGCGATATCACAATGGCAATATGATGTCACAATATCATGCCATAATAATGTTTTGATATCACAATTGGTTATGCCATACTGGTGGTGTAACAATATGTTTGTGAAATCACAATCAGTTGGTAATATAACAATGGAATGGCCGACCTCATTTACATTAATTCACAATGAGTATATGAGTTCAAAAAGAGACTTTGAAGTCTCCAATGGCATGTGTTATCATAAAAGTGATGAAGTCCTTACAGGTGTGGGATGTCACAATTTGACACTATACTCAGGACACCTAGCAGTGTGATGTTACAACAGTCATGAAGTCACAGTTTCTGATATCATGTCATACTTGATATATAATGAGGTCAAAAAACAGATTATGAGATCACAAAGGTTTAAGATATAACAATGGCAGCAGGTCAAAAGTATATGAGGACAGGATAGATTTGTGATGTCACAGTGGGTTAGTGATATCACAATGGCAATGTGATGTCACACTGGATATGAAGTGACAATGGGTTTCTGATGTCAAAATTCATGCCACTTTTGAAATAGATTGAAGTCACAGAATAGGAATTCACAATGTGTCTAGGACATCACCATGACAAAGTGATGTCAAATGGCTATGATCGTCATTGTAGATTGGTGATGTCACAATGAGTTTGTGTCATAAAGACAATGGTATGACAATCGACCTGATGTCCCAAGGGGTGTGTGATGTTACATTTTCATGTGCACATCTCAACTGTTAGTTCACAATGAGGATACGGGTACACAAAGGATGTGGGATATCACAAAGATCATGTGTTTATTTTTTTAAAGATTCTAACAAGTCATAATAGATTTGTCATTTCACAATGTGATCTTGATGTCACAATGGCAATGTCATGTCCCAATTGGTTTGTTATGTCACAATAGTGATGAGGTTACCTTTGGTTTGTGATGTCACAATGATTGTAATATCACACTCACAGATCAAAATTCAATTGCTGCTAGTTCACAATGAGTATACACTGTATGTGCTTCAGGTCCCAAGGGTCATGAATTTACTAAAATGTTATGAGGTCCTATTATACGTTTTTGAAAAATGATAGGACAGTAGTATTACAATACAATGTGATGTCACTATATCAATACATAATAATGTTTTGATGTCACATTTAGTTGGTGGTGCCATAATATTGATGAGGTTAAAATAGGTGTATATCACAATTTTCTGGCATTGTCACAATTAAATTCTGGGTCTCAATTGTCTTTAACTCACAATGAGTATATGAGTTTGCAAAGGGACTGTGATGTCTCCAAAGGCATATGTTATGACAAATGTGACGTCCTAAAAGTTTTGTGATGTCACAATGTGATACAAAGTTCAGGACCTCTGGCAGTGTGATGTCTCCGTGGTCTGAGGTCACTGTTGATTTCTGATATCACATTTCATACTTGAAGTATCATGATTTCAAACACAGATTATGAGTACACAAAATTCCTGATACCACAATGAATGCATGACACAAAAATTATGAGGATAGGACAGATTTGTTATGTGAGAGTGGGTTATTGAAATCACAATAACAATGTGATATGACAAAGGGATTGTGATGTCACAAAGCTAATGGAGTCACAATGGGTTTCTGACATCAACCAACATGCCACATTTGAGACAGAATGGAATCACAGAATAGGCATTCACAATGTTTCTAGGATGTCACAATGACAATGTGATGTCAAAATACAGATATAATTGTAGTTTTGTGACATTTTATTTAACAATTCATCTACAGAGGGGCAGCTGGGTTGGTTGTATATATTAATTACGGTGAATAATGCTGCAATAAAACATAGTTGTGTTGGTAGATTTCTTATGGCCTTGTTTCTGATTCTTTGGGTAAATGCTCAAAAGTGGGATGCTGGGTCAAAGGGGAGCTCTATGTGGATCTGTGGAGGGATCTTCATACTGCTTTCCAATATGAAGTTTCCACTCCCAGCAACAATGCAGTAAAGTTCCCTTTTGGACACATTCCCAACAGCATCGTTATTATTAGATTTTTTTTTTTATTTTGTTGGTCATGTGGCCTGAACCATTGGACTGGGTGCTGTCCCTCAGGTCTTCAGCTGAAGGCTAGCGCTCTACTGTTTGAACCACAGAACCACTTCCAACTTTTTCTGCTTATGTGGTGCTGAGGAATTGAACTCAGGGCCTCATGCATGCAAGGCAAACACTCTACCACTGAGCCACCTTCCCAGCCACCAGATTTCTTGATTGTAGCCATTCTAACAGGGGTGAGGTGGAATCTCATTTTTTTTGGAAGAACAAAGAAAAGGTTTACTGCCAATAAGGGGACAGGCAAGTCCCCATCTTACCAGGTAAGAGGAAGTGAGAAGTGCTGGCTATTGTCTCAGGTGACCTTTTACTAATCCCATGTAGTAAAGGCAGCAATGATCAGCCCCTACCCCTTTCCCTGAGAGATCACATTGTGGGATTTTTATATCATTTTAATAGAGTAAGAAATTATATAAATTATTGTTTTGTATTTTCTTTTATTGTATATATTTTTATTGTAAAGATACTCTATAGAGGGATTATAATTACATGAGTAAGGTAATGAATACATTTCTTATTGAACATTGTTACCCCCTCCTTTGTTGTTATCCTACCATCCCTTCCCTCCCCACCTCCTCCACTCTTTCATCTCCCCTAAGTTCCTTTTCTACATAGTGTCTTGTACATATCATTGCTACAATGGGTCAACTTGTATCCTTATTTATGCATTATGTTATTTCCCTTTCCCTCCCTAAATTAGAAAAATGTATACACAAGATGCAGGGCACCAGAAACATTGAAAACAGCAGATATTCCATGGGGTAAAATATTCATAAGAAACTATCAGCACATTATAAATACATTAAAAACAATAGCAAGGAAGATAAAACCACTTGTGTCCTTATCTTGGGGTTCACTTCTCTAGTTTCATCTTACATGGTCATATGTACATAGTTTTTTTTACCTTTTCTGCTTGTTCTAGACAAATACTAGTAATTGCAAATAAGGGAAACCATGGGATCTCTGGTTATTTAGGCCTGTCTTAGTTCCCTTAATATAAATTATTCCAAGCCTTTCCATTTCATAACAAATGGGGCCGAGTCATTCTTTCTGATGGAGGTATAGAATTCCATTGTATATATATTATGAGGTCAAACTATGTAAAAACACAATTGAACAGTGATATCACAATGGCAGTGTGATGTCAAAATATCATGTCATGATTTGATGTCACAATTAATTGGTGAGGCCATACTGGTCATAATAGGTTTGTAATGTCACAAAGGGTTTGTACTGTCACAATGGCATGATGGGTCTCAATTTTCTTTAATTCACAATGAGTATATGTGTTCACAAAGGTACCGTGGTGTCTCCAAAGGCATGTGTTGTCTCAAATGTTCTCAAGTCCTAACTGGTTTGTATTTTCATAATATAACACAATGGTCATGATATCTGGCACTGTGATGTCATAATGTTCAAGATGTCACAGTGGATTTTTAATATCACATGTCATATTTGAAATATTATGAGGCTAATACCAGAATATTAGCTCATAAAGGGCCTAAGATGCCAAAACAGATGCATGTTGCAAAATTTATGAGTACAGGACAGGTTTTTGATGCCACAATAGTTTAGTAATATCACAATGACAATGTGATGTCACAAAGTGATTATGATGTCACAATGGTTATGAGTTCAAAATGGGTTTCTGATATCAACCCACACACTTTCTTTTTACAGATAATCTCTTTGCTTTTGCTTGTTCCTAAATGTAGAAAAGACCGTCTCGGTTTCCTACCACGATTTCACAAACATGAAAAGTGAGATCTCCTCAGGGAATCAGGTTCTTTTTTTGGGGTGGGGTCCAGTCGAAGGGCTTGAACTCTGAGCCTTGGCACTGTCCCTCAGCTCCTATTTTCAAGGCTAGTGCTCTACCACTTGAGCCACAGAGACACTTCCGGCTTTTTTCTTTTTGCTTATGTGGTGCTGAGGATCAGGGACTCAGTTTCTTTGTATAAAGTATATTTCTAGTTGTAAAGATTCTTCAAGTGAGTAACTTCATAATTTCCTTAATTTTAATGAAAAGGAAGACAGAAAGGTTATTGGTGAAGTCTCAAGATTAAAGCAGTGGTATATCAAATTAAGTGTAGAGAATTTGAAAAGGTAAATCAGAGATAGGAGGTCTAATCTTATTCAAGTGATCTTTGATCAACTCAGCAAAACCTTAGATGAATTAAGACTGTCTGACCTGTTCATGCCTTTCTGGCCACTATTTTCCTTCCCTAGACTCTTGGATTTTCCCCCTCTATGTTAGTTCTATTTTTGTTGTCTACTGCTGCCTTTGGTTTGCTAACCTCTTGAGAAAATTCTTTTCCAGGACTTCTTCAGTGTTTCCCTTCCTGCTAATTCTTTCCCTTCTTAAAAAGTAGTCCTTTTCACTTTTTTTGTTGTTGTTGTTGGTTGTGGGGCTTGAACTCTGGGCCTGGGCGCTGTCCTTCAGCTCTTCAGCTCAAGTAGAGCGCTCTACCACTTGAGCTACAGCGTCACTTCCCAACAACAAATCCTCAAAGAAACAACTGCCCAATAAATAAGTGGGCGAAAGACTTAAAGAGAAGCTTCTCTGAAGAAGAAAGAAGGATGGCCAATAGACACATGAAGAAATGTTTAACATCCCTAACCATAAAAGAAATGCAAATCAAAACAACATTGAGATATCACCTCACTCCAGTTAGAACAGCAAAAATCAAGAACTCTAACAACAACAGATGCTGGAGGGGATGTGGACAGAAAGGAACCTTACTTCATTGTTGGTGGGAATGTAAACTTGTTCAACCACTTTGGAAAGCAGTATGGAGGTTCCTCAAAAGACTTCACATAGATCTCCCCTATGATCCAGCAATCCCACTTTTGGGCATTTACCCATATGTTTACAAACAAGACCACACTAAAGCTACCAGCACGACTATGTTTATTGCAGCATTATTTACCATAGCTAAGATATGGAACCAACCCAGATGCCCCTCAGTAGATGAATGGATCAAGAAAATGTGGTATATATACACAATTTAATTCTATGCCTCCATCAGAAAGAATGACATTGCCCCATTTGTTAGGAAATGGAAAGGTTTGGAAAAAATTATGTTAAGTGAAGTAAGCCAGGCCCAAAGAAGCATAGGTCCCATGGTTTCCCTTATTTGCAATATCTAGTATAGGTATGAGTCAAGCGGAAAAGGTCAGATAATGTGATGTTAGGAAAATGAACCCTTAAATATGTATTTTAATGTTTTCGTTTCTTTCATGCATGTGTTTCTAACGCATTTATAAGATTATTTCTTTGTTACTTTGTATGTCCCTCCCCCACAGTGTAACCCCCGCTTTCACTATATTTGATGTCAGTATAACATGTGGAGGAGATGGGGACAAACAAGTCGTTTAAGGATTCAGGTGGACCTGTTGCAACAATGAGAAGTACAAAATGTCATGTCAAAACCAGCTTTACAATGTCGGTGTGTGGGGGGGGAGGGGGGTATGATTGGTTGGGGGGGAGGGGGGAGGATGGGAAGGGAGGTGAAGGGTAAACAAAGGAGGAGGTTGCAATGCTTGGTAAGAAATGTATGCATTATCCTGCCCATGTAATTGTAACCCCTCTGTACATCATGTTCTCAAATAAAATAAATAAAAAAACGTAGTCCTGAATTCTGTTGTGATATTATTTTCCTGTTTATTTCCCTACTTTCTTAACTAAGTCCTAAGAAAACTTTTAGTGTCCTTTATTCCTCGTCCTCTATTACCTT
Organism: Dipodomys merriami; assembly: GCF_024711535.1. NCBI lineage: Eukaryota > Metazoa > Chordata > Mammalia > Rodentia > Heteromyidae > Dipodomys > Dipodomys merriami. The sequence continues at coordinate 140,333 of NW_027206548.1, read as the reverse complement.
TTCATCAGTTTCTCTCTGAGGTCTAGCTCCTTAGAAGCAGACTTTGGGACATGGATTCAAATGCAAATAGCTTACATGGAAAATGATCCTGGGTCATACAATAGGAGAGGCACAACAGTGAGATAGGAAGAAGGCATCCATTGATGGTATGCAGTCAGAGCATCATTTTTATGCTGATGATTTCCAAATATTTGTCTCCAGCTTGTATCTCAACTTCAGAGTCCAAGTTCACAAATCTTCTGAAACCCAACTGCTACAAACATTGGCATAAGGAAAACATTCAAGACCTAGCACTCCTAATCCCTGAATATGTTGACATTGAGTAAGTTACTTCTCCAAGTTCCAGGCAATGCTTATGCAAGAACAGGGACAATAACAGTGCCATCAATATAAATGTCTTAATTATGAAATGAGGTTGTTTATGTTAAGTAGTAAGAGGAGTGCCTATTACACCGGAAGCAGTAAGTACTCACTCAGGATCTGCCATTGCTGATGTTATGATAACTTTCTCCACAAACCGATTTCTTTCTTTCTTTTTAAGAATTCGAAAGTCACGATTTATTAACTCCAAATGAAATAATGTCTCTAGTCACTGTCTTTGAGATTTGCATGTGCCATTAAGAGAGATGTTTATGAGGAAACTTTAAAGTTGGTAAATCGATGGCACTGACATCACGCAAATCTAGAGGTCTATATTAACATCTCTCCACAAACTAATTTACTGTTACACATTCCATGTCTTTATTAATAGCAATTCCATCTATCACTTGCATCAGAAATTTTAAAGTGCTCCTAGAGTCCTCTTACTCTCAACATGAGGCACCACACCCTGCCAACTCCGACTCCCACATACTTCTTAAATTTGTCATTTCCTCTACATCATTCTACCTCTGCCTAATGCCAGCCCTCAGAATTCCTTGCTTAGTTTAGAATTCTTTGGAGGGTTATCTCTGACTACAGGTTGAATATAGTGTCTGACACAAAATAATCACTTAATAAATGTTTGAATGAATAAATATCATCAAATCATCTCTAATACAACAAATGATACCATAGTACTCTGGGTGCTTTGGAGTTGCCCTAGATTCCACATTTTAACCTCTGCCCTTTAACTTCTACCTTCAAATATACCTTGAATCTCAGCAGCTTTTAACACCACCCCTCACTTTGTTCTTCTTGACTTTTAAGGTGCCACAGCACCTTTCACTATTGAAAGGCCATCAATGAAAGAGCTTCACATACGTCCCAGGGGACCACATGGAGGCAAGCAGGCACAGGAGAAAGGTTATTACAAGGTTTATTAGAGAAGTCATATTTCCCTCAAGAGGGAGCACATGGCACCTGTCCATAAGCAGGTAGCAGGAGGGTCTGGGGCAGGAAGTGAGGTAGGTGGGAGCTCAGGTGGGCCTGGCAGAGAGAGGGAGAGGCCAGGTGTACGGCGAGAACTCTAGGCCTGGGAGCAGCTCAGGTCTGGGCTGAGTTGAGGACCAAACGTGAGCATAATGCTTATAACTAGGCCTTTTTTTGTTATCTTTCTGTGTTCTCTATTGACTTCTCTAACCTTATTGTTTCAGCTTCCCATTCCCTCACCTTGTTTTGGTCATAGTCACCTTTGTGACATTCCACCAACAAACAAAACGTTCAGTCTTTGTAATCGTAGTTTTCCTGGGTCTTCAACCAGTTGTGAATTTACAGTAGTTTATTTTTTGTGGGTACTGGGATTAGAACTCAGGGCATGGGAGCTTTTGTACTCAAAACTAGCTTGCTACCACTTGAGCTACAGTGGCACTTCCTGTTTTTTGGTGTTCAATTAGAGATAGGAGTTCCATGGATTCTCCTGCCTGTGTTGGCTTCAAACCATGTTCCTCAGATCTCAGCCTTTTGAATAGCTAGGATTACAGGCATTAGCCACCAGTTCCCATCCATAGTTCAAAGTCTTAACTCTCCACAATTATCTCCTTCTCTATATTTTCACATCTTACTGTCTTTCTCCATCTTAGAATGTAAGCTTCTTAAAGTAGAGTTTATGGCTTCTTTTGATTGTCATCTAGATCTTAAGACCAAAGCTAGCATATAGCAGCACAAAAATAAATATTTGTTAATAAACATTTATTGATTACTCTTTAAAATGAACACTCAATAAGATGTACAAGAGGTTATATCAAAAAATGAACTTTACAAGTTGTGGGGGATGGGAGGGCAGGGACGGTAAGGGGAAACAAAGGAGGAGGCAACAATGCTTGATAAGAAATGTATTTATGGGCTGGGAAGGTGGCTCAGTGGTAGAGCACTTGCCTTGCATGCATGAGGCCCTGGGTTCGATTCCTCAGCACCACATAAGCAAAAAGAAAAAAAGACGGAAGTGGCGCTGTGGCTCAAATGGTAGAGTGCTAGCCTTGAGCTGAAGAGCTAAGGGACAGTGCCCAGGCCCAGAGTTCAGGCCCACAACTGGACCCAAAAAAAAAAAAAAAAAAGAAATGTATTCATTACCTTGTGTATGCAATATCAATATCAATAGGTAAACATCAACTATCTTTTATAGGTAAGAATAAGAATTGAACTTGGAAAATTAGAAAACTGATTAATATGATATTTCTACCTTACTCCTTTTTTGAAAATTCCTTTATTGCCAATAAAATGTGGGGTATTTAAAGAAATACAAAAATTTCCTAATGTAAAGCAAATTGCTATATGTTTACTGGGATAAAATGCCCAGCAGCAATCTTAAGGAAAAAAAAATCTTATAACCAGGGTGAATTCAAAGACAACCTTCTATTATTCAAGTCACTCAGTAGACAAAGAACCGTTTAACATAATATATAATGAATATTCTTTCATTTCTCAACAAATTACAGCAATACTAACACCTTCATGAAATAGAGCATTTCAAGTTTAATATATTTGATGACTGAGTTGAAATTAGATGAAAAGCGCAGGGGTGTTATCGACAGATGTTCCTAGTTTAGGGGACAAAAGCTGCTCTGGAAATTGCAGGTGTCATAGACATGTCATAGCCTCCACCTTGCACTTGTCCTGGAAATTCTCAGCAAGTTTCTTACATTCTCTTGATTTCCCTTGAGAATCCCTGTACCAAAAAGAGCTCTTATGGTAAACTTGAGCTGAGAAACAAATTGAATCAAGAACACGCCCATTATTCCCATTACCAGAGTATACTGCTTCTTTTAATTATAGCACAGAGATTTATTTTGAGATATTTGAGAGGAAGAGAAACTACAAGAATAATTTTTAGGACAGGGACAAGAAAATGTGAGGAGAGCTCTAGGCCACATGGTGTGATAATTTGGCAACATAAACCCTTTTAGATTTCTACTTAGGTCAATAATGACAAAATAGAATATGTGAACTGTTTAAAGGTAAAGATTTCAGGTTCATATGTCAAAACCAAAATTAAACAAAAATAAATATATATTTTGAATTGCTCATATAGCACAAAGGCTAAGCAACATGTTTATTTTGTTTCCCTGAACTGTAAAATGACAAATTTGAGATCTTAGAAAAATTAATGATGGAGGAGAAGCCTGGTGTCTCATGCCTGTAATCCAATCTACTGAGGAGGTAAATATTGGGAGGGTTGTGGTTCAAGGTCAGCCTGGGTAAAAAGTTGGAGACTCCATCTCAACCAATAAAAACTGGGTGTAATGGCCTATGCCAAGTTTAAGTGGGAAAGGTAAACAAGAGGGTCTAGAATAGTCCAGGCATAGACCAGAAGATCTCTTTAGAAAAATAACTGAAACAAAAACAACTTGGGGAATGGCTTAATTGGTACAACACTTGCAGGGCAAAACCATGAGCTCAAAATGCAGTACTGAAAAAAAAGGAAATGAAAAGTTATATTTTAGTTTATTCTTCCTAAATATTGAAATTTTTCATTTTCTTTTAGATATCACAATGACAATAAAACGTACAAAGCATTTGGCTATTATGGTAGACAATTCTAGTTGTTGACATCGAATTTTTCTGTTCTTTCTAGGCATCCAGCTAGACTGAATTTATTGCTGACAGTATCTTAAAGTTACTGCAATGTGACTCCACTCAATAGAATGAGAGCAAAGAAAATGCATACTCCTTTAGGGCCAGTCCATAACAGGTACCTTGTGTAGTTGTCTCTGTCATTTTCCCTTCAGGTTTGACAAAAATGAAAGTAATGTTCTTGAAAACAACTTAATGAAGTTGTTAAAGCCACAGGATGAAAGAATATGAATCTTTTAATCATTTTGTAGGAAGTTATTTTTCAATCAGTCTTTGACCTCAGTGAAGGAAAATTTCTCTCAAATGGACCCTCTGAGATATGGGAATTTATTTTATTTTATTGTAGTGTTTATTTTTTGCCAGACCTGGGGCTGGAACTCAGGGTCTGGGCACTGTCTCTGAGCTCCTTCTGCTCAAGGCTAGTGCTCTATCACTTGAGCCACAGTGCCACTTCTGAATTTTTCTGTTTATGTGATACTGAGGAATCAAACCCAGGGCTTCATGCATGCAAGGCAAGAATGCTATCACTAAGCCACTTTCCCAGATATGGGAATTTCTTTTATTAACTACATCACCTTACCAAATACAGCAGGTTAGAATGATTAGAAATTAAAGTTCCTATTAGTTCTGTAACCAGCTTTTCATTGTGGTGAGAATTTTAAACTTCATAGTTTTATATTTTTCTCACTCTATATGTACAGTTTCAACAATAATTCCCCATTGGGAAAATTTTGTTTCCACTGGTATTATATCTTCCATAACTGCCCTGACTGAATGTTTCATCAGAGCCAGGGATTTGTGTACTGAAAACTTTTTTTAGGTTAGTTAACAATGAAATTTAAAACTATGGGCATTAATTAAAAGGAAAATGAAGATAAAGTACATTCATTATGTTAATTCCAAGGTTCACAATCATTTTTTTCCAAAAGGTATCCCAAAATAAACACCTTTCAAATAAATTGTTTGGAAATCAGGACACAAATTATCATTTTTATTCTGTTGGCATAAAGATAGCTCTTTGAAAAATGAATAATGACCAGTCTTCAAAAAAGACAAAATATATCACCTTGGTGTTCTCTCATAAACACATTGTCAGATGATAGCTTTATCTTACATGCCTACTGACTAAAGACAGACAATCTCCCCCACCCCTTTTAAACAAAGGTGTTATTCAGAGACACAATCATAGGTCACAGTATAATTCTCTATACAAGAAAGTTTTATTTTTCAATCCTATAATTTCCATTTTAATGCTATGAATACTTTTGTTACTGGTTCTAAACAAAGATTCTCATATAAGGAATTAATCAATCACAGTTCCAAAGTCACACTCTGCAAATGAGAAAACAAACTGCTCTGGGCTTTACAAATTGAAGATTATGAAAATAAATTCTAAGGTGTTCACTCATGCATGAAATTCTATCACTCTATCAGCACTCAATTTGTATATGTGAATATTTATGAACCCCTGGAGTTATAAGTAACATGAATGAGAATTTTTGGTAAAAAAAAGGCTGGGAAGATAATTTTACCTAAAATTTGAAGAAAAGCTCAACTCCTAAATGTGCTAAACTTCCTTTGGAACAGACATATAAACTTTAGTTCTTGTCAAGGTATTAACTGATTCATTGGTATCTTGCTTTCTTTCTTGCTTAATGTACCCACCAAAGCAGTGACTCCTGAGTATTCCAAAGCTTTACAAAATGGAGCTGGACATTTGATTACTATCAGTAGTGAATTACTGGTTGGCACTAAGTCTCAGGTGCCTTTCAGAGACAATCCATTTTGCTTCACATTTCTCATTAATTCTCATTTGTCCTTTTCTTTCTTTCTTTCTTTTTGCTCAAATCTTTTCCTCTTCTCCTAGATTTAGCCCATTCTTTTCATCCTAGCTCATGCTATAAGAGAGGATAGTATTTTGTGGCATCTTTGCTATTGCATTTTATCCATCTATTTCTGCATCCCGGAGTCTACCCAAGCTGTTTCTTTAACCAAAGTTTAAAGAAACCCTAGACTAGAATAAAATAGCTTAAAGACTGTTGTCACTTATAATGGACTCTCCTTAACGTTTCAAAATTCTGTTAAGTGTTCATATCTCTCTTTCTTTCTTTCTTTCCTTCCTTCCTTCTTTCTTTCTTTCCTTCCTTCCTTCCTTCCTTCTTTCTTTCTTTCTTTCTTTCTTTTTCTCTCTCTCTCTCTTCCCCCCTCTCTCTCTCTCTCTTTCTCTGCATCAAAAGAGTAGGCATAGAAATGAACAACATTTCAATACCTAGTATTGAAAAATCTTAGAATTTCTAGGACAGTATAAAATTACCTATAGAATTTCTGGCATATAGGATAGACTCGAAAAATATTAGTACTTTAGTTTTTGCTGCATGTAATTGATGCCCAAACTTTATAGCTTAAAACAGCAATCATTACCTTATACATTCTCATAGTTTCTGTGGATCAAGAAGTCCAAAGGGCTAGGTTCGTCTGTCCTTTCTCAGTCTTTCATGCAGTGCAGTCTGAAGTCAACCTGGACTAGTCATCTGAAGGAAGGACAAGCTGGCTTGGACTGTCTACTTGAAACCTGTTTCTCTCTATTATGACTTTTGCTTGGAGCTGCTTGGTTGTACACATGTTTGAGTGATTTAGGGAATCAAGATGAAAACTGTTTACAGACTACCTTTTCCATTGGTATTTTGTTAGTCACATATCTATAGTACTGATTTGAGGTGGGAGAGGGGCTGGCTACCTAAGATTATGAGTTCCAGGAGATGTTGATCATCAGATTGCATCTTGGAGACTGGCTGTCATAGACACGGATTCCCTCAGAGGAAATAATTTGACTTGACTAGAATTCCTGGAATGCTTTCAATGTTTTTGGTGATTATTTATTCCTTTTTATGATAGTTCAGCCCAACTATTTCCTGTTTTGCTTCCTTCCTTCCTTTCTCTTTCCTTCTTTCTTCCTCTCTTTTACCCCTCCCTCCTGCCTTCCCTCCCTCCCTCCCTCCCTCCCTTCCATCCTTCTTTCCTTCCTTCCTTCCTTCCTTCCTGCCTCCCTTTCTCCCTCCCTCCCTCCCTCTCTCTCACTTTCTCTCTCTTTCCCTCTTTTTCTTTCTCTTTCTTCCTTTCTCCCTCCTTCCTTCCCTTTTCTCTCTCTTTCTGTCTTTCTCCATCTTTACCTCCCACTTTCTCTTCTAATCTCTCTATCCCTCACACACACCCACCTCTGATTTCACTCACAATCATTTTTGTGTATAACTACAAGTGTTAGAAAACAATAAGAATGGGTAAAATTCTACATCAGAACCCAAAGCCTTCCAGAAAAGTCTGCAGGCCTCTAATCTTTCATTCTTAGTGATTCTAGGTTGCCATCTTATGTGACCCCCAGTATACTTAATCCCAAAATGCATGACTAACATGCTTTCTTCATCCCTGCTTAAAATCCTTGATGGTTTGTTTCTGCAGAACATAGTCAACTACTTGAACTGACATAAATGTCTAAATACTCGTTTCTAAGTTTGTATGGCAACCTCATTTTCCATCATTTAAAATTATACTCCAGAACTAAACTACCCCATCAGAGGCTGAGAAGACTGATTTTTAGATGTAACACATGAAGTTTTCACATGCCCCCAATGATCGTTGTTATTGTCACAAAAGGGTTGCTTATTTTTTAATTCATACTTAATGACAAGCATTGGACAAAATATATTACATGTTACATTTTAGTAAAACCTTATACCAAGACCTTCAGACTAATTATCTCCATTTCAGTTGAGATAATAGACTTAGCTGTTAATTTCTGTTCAGCTAATACATGAGAAAATTCAAGCTTACCTCGCTCTGCCTTGAAAGGCTATTTTCTTTTAATGCCATAAAGAACTCTGACTATCAGGAGGTATTTACTAGGTTTAAATTTTAAACCTGCCATTTGCAGGCAGAACAACTTTATACAGTTTGAATTATTTCTCCAAATGCCCATTTCTTCATTTATAAAAATTAGAACATAAGAAAGCACCCTATAAAATGTTTAAAAACACTTATACAACTTTCATGAGAATCAAAGGCAGAAATAGTTGAGCTGCTGGTACTATTTTATCTAATCAGGACTATTCTCCACTTACTTCAAATGACACATTGTAATTTGACACCATGTCTAATTTGAGCAAATGGAATTGTTTTCCCTGAAGTTCCTCTGTGACTTTACTCTTGTAACTATTTACATATATATTCTCTATTATAAGAGACATTCTGGAAATCTTAAGTGATTCTATCTTAGTTGAAGTATCCTTCAAATCAAACTCTGAGCCAAAGATCTCTGAGTCAAATAGACTTCTTACAGATGCAAAGAACATGGGTAGGTAAGGAAGAAAGCACTCAGAAGAGGGAGGGCCACCGCCAAGTGATTTGTTAGTTATCAAGTCAACTATTGTCGTAGATAATTGATCACTGCTATCCTACAGCCAAACTCTGGAAAACTATGTGGAAACTTACTTGTCAGGATTATCCAGACTGAAGGAATCACACTTTTATATCCCTCTAAGGATTAGCTATTGGTTATGTGCTTTTTCTGCACAAGTCTTTAGCTATGGTATATTCCTGTACTTGTACCTGTACTCTTTAACAAACAATACTGCTTTGCTTGTAGTGTTCATAGGCAAAGTGACTTTTCAAGGCTGAAGGCAACCCAACAATAATTCCAGTGCTTCCTTTGACAGTCAGCCTGCTAGAGAGAATAGAGATGGAACAATGGCAGTGACTTGTGTGTGTGTGGCTCACTGGGAGTGTCCTCACTGATGTGCTTATTCATCTGCTTTTGAACTTTTGCAATCTCTGTTCACTTGGAATTTTCTTGTGTAATGATAATAAGGAGTTTGCAACCAATAATATTTAAAGATACAGAGAAAAGGAATTTCTAATATGACAACAAACTATACAATCAGTTTTAGCTTCTTATTTTCCCCTAGCTGATTAGAAACTAAAAGAAAAGTGGTTACAACTCTAGGAAGAAGGCTTGACCCTCAGCACATGTGGTTTGAGCAAGATTGTAAGAAATACAAATGAAGATTGTGTGCTTGCTTCAATAGACAATGAGTTTTATAGTAGGAACACAACTGCAAGTTAGGTAATCAAGTAGGTTAGAGCTGTTGATTGGCCCAATGACAATAATTCCTGAGCAAACTGCATTGTACTAAAAAGGAGGTGCTAAGGTAAGGTGTTACCTGAATTTTGTGTCTCTAATAGTATTCAGGTCATTGCTTCTGCATATTACAAATGATTAGATTCAAGTAGTGTTGGGAAACAATGTGGCATGTAGAAAGAGCTCTACAAATGAAAATATGACATGCCTATCTACATGAATTTGGAACATCAATTTTAACACTTGTGAGATTAGGAGATCACATTTGTAATTAAAAAAAAAGTAAACGAGCAATTGTAAGGTTAGACATCAATATCTACTGAATACCTCCATTTAAAGGGGCAGCTTAAGCTAGGTGCTGGTGGATCACATCTGTAATCCTAGCTACTCAAAATGAGAGCCAATGCAACAGTGATACTCAAAAGACAGTATGTTGGAAAGAAACTTTACAACCTGGGGAGGGGACCTTGTGGAGAAGGGAAAAGTGGGAGAAAAATGAGGGAGAGAGTAACAATGTTCCACAAGAAATGTACTCACTATCTTGTGTATGTAACTGTAACCCCTCTGTATATCACCTTGACAATAAAATTAAATTTTTAAAAAACAGATAAAAGGGAAATGTACTGAATAGGTGACTTAAGAAATTGTAACCCCGGGCTGGGAAGGTGACTCAGCAGTAGAGTGCTTGCCTTGCTTGCATGAGGCCCTGGGTTAGATTCCTCAGGACCACATAAGCAAAAGGAAAAAAGTCGGAAGTGCTGCTGTGGCTCAAGTGGTAGAACACTAGCCTTGAGCTGAAGAGCTGAGGCCCAAGAGTTCAGGCCCCAAAACCGGACCCCCCCCAAAAAAAAGAATTGTAATCCCTCTGTATCTCAACTATATAACAATAAATTAAATTAATTTCAAAAAATAAACAGGCTAAGATCTAGCCCAAGTAGGAAATTCTGTGAGATTCTTATCTCCAATTAACCACCAAAACCCAAAATCGTAGCTGTGGCTCAAATGGTAGAGCATGAGCCTTAAGCAAAAAAGCTCGGGCTCTCAGTTCAAACCCTAGTACTGGCATAAACAAACAAACAAATATAAATGATCAGATTGAGCCAACATTTGCCATAATGAAATTTGAATTGTCAAATCTCCTAATGGTTCTTAAGACTCACAGCTTGCATTAGTATAGATCTTCAGAATTTTTATGTGCTGGCATAATTTTTATGAAGACCATGATATAGACCAAAGAAAACTCATCAGCATTAGCAGAAAACAAGTTGTCACCCCTAGACCAGATGAATCTTTAATAGCCTTGCAGTTATTAACTCTCTCAAAATTGATGCAGACACAAAATTATCCTTTGGAGAATGGGATGTCTGATAGTGTTGCTCCCATTGTCACCCCTGCCTTCCTCCCCTAAGGGCTTTCGGTGCTTTAGCTGAATTGTCATCAACAATCTCCCTCAAAGAAGAAGTTGCACACCAGCCCCATTCCTCCTCTAATTATTTAGATTATGTCATTGAAATGTAAACTTAAAAAAGGCAGGGATACTAAAACATATTTCAGGTAGGTTACCTGAAAATTGTTACTTGCAACTTTTTTTGAAGTTCCCCAAATAATCCTCAATCTCTATTTAGAATCAGAAAGATAGACATCTTTCATGTCCAAGTTATACCTTGCATTCTAGTGGATGGCATTGATAGTTGCTTAATTATTTCAGATGAGTGATAGAAAGTACAATCTAGGCAGAGGAGAGAAATGCAAGCAATAGAAAGAGCAATAGAAAATACAAAATTAAAGGGTAAGGTGTCAGAAAGGGAGAGATGGCATCAGAGATGCCTTGGAAATTTTTCTTTCTTTTTTTCTTTTTTTCGTTTTTTCTTGTGAAAATACTTTACAGAGGGGTTACAATTACATGGGCAAGATAATGAGTACATTTTTTATCAAGCATTGTAGCCTCTTCCTTTGTTTCCCCTTCCCATTCCTTCCCATCCTCCCCCCACCCCTCACCCAATCTTCTTCCCCGCACACCAAAGTTAAAGTTCATTTTTCCACATAACGACTTGTTACATCTCATTGTTGCAATGGATCCACCTATATCCCTATTTAAACGATTTGTTTTTCCCTTCCCCTCCACAAATTATACCAACCTCTTTTTTTCATTTTTTATTTCTTTTTTTATTTTTTATTGTGAAAATACTGTAAAGAGGGATTAAAATTATATGGGCAAGATAATGAGTACATTTCTTATCAAACATTGTAGCCTCCTCCTTAGTTTCCCCTTCAAATCCCTTCCCATCCTCCTCCCTGTCCCCACCCAATCATCCCCGCTACCCGTCCCCCTCCCCGCACCAAAGTTGTAAAGTTAATTTTTCAACATAACGACTTGTACATCTTATCGTTGCAATGGGTCCACCTGTATCCCTATTTAAAATCTATGTGCATATAAGATGATGCTAAGTGAAATGAATCCCAAGATAGGGACACAAGAGGTTTTATCTTTCTTGCTGTTGTTTTTAATGTACTTATAATGTACTATGTGATTTTTTTTTATTTCTCTTGTATATTCTTCTTCCATGGTATAACCCCTGTTTTCACTGCATTTGATTCTGGTGCCCTGCATCTTGTACATACATTTTTCTAATTTGGGAAGGGGAAGGAAAATAACAAAAAGCAGAAATAAGGATACATTTTGGCCCATTGTAACAATGAGATGTACAAGACACTATGGTGAAAATGAACTTTACAACTATGGTGGGGGAGAGTTGGGGACATGGGGAGGGAAGAGACAGTAGGGGAAAAAACAAAGGAGGAGGTAACAATGTTCGATAAGAAATGTACTCATTACCTTACTCACGTAACTGTAATTCCTCTGTACAATATCTTTACAATAAAAATACATATTTTCAAAAAAAATGACAAATGTGGGTGAATTTTTTAAAATGCCAAAAATGTTTAAGATTTAATACATTTGAGATAACCAAAACCTACTTAGGAACAAAAAGAACCAACTTAAAGCCCTTCCTTAGGAAAGTAAATAGTAGCCTCAGAATGTTATACAGGAATTTGATCACAAGATAGAGAGAAGTCACAGTCTGAAAGTTCCAATCAGGAGTCTTTATTAGAAAGCCAACAACTGTGAGGGATACATGTTCCCAAGAAACTCACAGCCTCAAATATACTTAGAACTGTTTTAAAACACTGAGGCATGTAGATAGGAAAGAAAGAGCAGAAAAACAAACCAGATAAACTCTAATGGAGAGTTGAGAGGGATGCCATGGTGACTTGAGGAGGGCCATGAGACGTGAGGCATGGCACAAAATGATGCTGAGGTGTTGGGACCTAAATACGGTCATGGTCAGGGAAAGGGTCATGAGGAACTTGAGAGTTCAAAGAGTCTCATGAGTTCATGGTACAGGTCTGGTGGTCCAGTAACCTATTGTCCAAGTCTGTGCCCCTGCCTCTAACAATTCAGGCATGCCTATCACCCAGGGTTAGGATTCACCTATAAGAGTTTTTAGAAAGTCTCTCATCCATCAACATGTCAAAGATGCTGCCAGTTAGAACCAGTATCCATATTTCAAGAACAATCAGAGAAAAATGAAAAACAGCCTCAGATGGTGAAATATGGATACTTTGTCTAAATAATACTATCTGTCCTCAGCACCATCCTGGTGTCTTAATAGGTGTTAGGAAATTTTCACCCAGTTCCAAGAACTATAGAGGTGACATAGGACTCTCTTTGAACTACAGCTGTGTTGTGAGTTGTTAAATTGCAGATGTATCATGGGTTGTTTAGCTCCAGAAAAAAATGTGTTCCAGAGAATACTTGCCCTTGCATATCCTTTATTGTTCCCCTTAGATAACTGGCCCTTGATTGACCCTGATTGTTACCCCTGGATAGCTTGCTTTGCTTCTGTAAAATACACTTTGCTAGTTCCCATACCATGTGACATCTGCCTTGATGTGGCTTTTGCCTTCAAAAACTTTGCACTAGCTGCATTAGGCACTGCAAGTTTTTGGGGGGTATGAGTCTGCTTGCAGTCACTGGCTCACAGCCATTATGAGTAAAGGATGCTTCACTTGCCAGGCCCTGGTGGCTCATGCCTGTAATCCTAATTAGTGAGGAGGCTGAGATCTGAGGATCATGGTTTAAAGCCAGCCCAGGCACAAAAGTCCGTGAGATTCTTATTTTCAATAAACCACCAGAAAATCAGAAGTGGCACTGAGGCTCAAGTGGTAGAGTGCTAGCCTTGAGCTGAAGAGCTGAGTGACAGCACCCAGGCCCAGAGTTCAAGCTCTACAACTGACAAAAAAAGGGGGGCAGGGAATGGCAATGTATTTCTAATGTGCTGTGTTGTATTGTAACTACCTAAAGAAAATAAAAATATAATAGAAATTAATGATTAATTTTTAATTAATTGTTTAATTCTAAACCATAACAAGGGCTGGTTTTGAAATCAAACAGACCTGAATTTAAATTTTGATTACATCTCACACCCTTCAGGTATAAATCCAATTTTAGAAGCCTTCTTTTAGGAAAAATAGAAAATATAAAAGTAAAATTAGTAGTGAAAGAGGTGTCAAGTTGATGTGGTGACCCAACCTCTGCTCCTGTATTATGTGTCATAATTTGGCAGTATTATTAGAGACATATCCTACGTTGTGATGACTGTCAATAGCTAAACATAGGTATGTCACTATCCCCCGAAATGTGTCTTCATTTGCTACTAACATCTCCACTGTCATTAGAGGAAAGTGATGACAAAAGTTAGCCTGATTTCAATTGAACTATCTTACTTTTAAAAAGCTAGGAGAAACATATGACCATGTGACCATAATTCTAGGACGTGTGTGTGTGTGTGTGTGTGTGTGTGTGTGTGTGTGTGTGTGTGTGTGTGTGTGTGTGTGTGTGTGTGTTTGCTGGTACTAGAGCTTAACTGAGGGGGTCTCACTCTCGCATTTAACTCTTTCATTCGGGGCTGGAGCTCTATAACTTGAGCCACATTTACACTTCAACAACCCCCCCCCCAACCCCAGCTACCCCGATACTTTATTCTTTCTGGTTAACTGGCAATAAGAATCTCTTGGATTTGTCTGCTTGGGCTGGTTTTGAGTCATAATCCTCAGCCTTCTAGGTAGGTAGGATTACAGCTAATGACCACCAGCCCAGCAATTTTCGGACTTGCTACAGAGCCTTGAGAGATTCCATTATGCAAGTGGAGAAGCTGGAGACCAAGCTGCATGATGCCATGATAATTCATGGGGATTCATTTGTGATGTCTGTTAGTCACACTATACGTATAAATAACCCTTCTCTTTCTCACAGGTCATACACTGGGGAAGTAAAGGAATGTATGGTTCATGGCCTAAAGTAAATGATCAATGGTAAATAAAGATTAAAAATATTAAATTTTGCAAACCAATGATAGCTCCTTTTGTGTATTTCACTATGGGGTAAGTACCATCCAAACTCTCAAAGGCTATTGAAGGTTTTGTGTGTTTGGGCTTTTTTTTCCCACTTACAGGCAGTCAGAGAGGGCTACTTAAGTATTTTATATCATTCATTTATCTTGCTAGCTATGTCCTTTGACATGCAGAAGCTCCACAGTTTAATGCAATCCCACTTTATCCAGCTTTTCTTTTATTTGTTGTGTTTCTGGATCTTTATTTAGGAAGTTTCAACCTGTGCCAAGGAGTCCTAGTGTATCTCCTATCCTTTCCTCTCATATTTTCAGAGGATCTGCTCTTACTTCAAGGTCTGTGATCTATATGCAGTTGAGTCTGATGCAGGATGATATGTAAGTATCTAACTTCAATTCTCTAAACATGTATAGCCAATAGTTTGAAGCCAGCCTGGGCAAGAAAGTGCATGATATTTTTATCATCAATTAGCCACCCAAAAGCTGAAAGTGGCTATGGCTCAAGTGATAGGGTGCTATCTTTGAGCTAATAAAGCTCATGGACAAAACCATAAGCCCTGAGTTCAAGCCCCAGCTCCAACACACACACACACACACACACACACACACAATGGATGCACAAATTCATAACCAAGGTCATCTTGCTTAGATATTTTATTTTAATAAAAGTTTCCAAGTGAATATCAACCCTGGTTCTGGCAAAATTGCAGGGATGTTAGGAATGGCTGGCAAGTCAAAATAAGAAGAAAAATTGCCAGAGACCATCCTGAAGAGGAAAAAGGAAAGATAAATGATTTCATCCTCCAGGAAATGGGCATGGAAAAGAGAATGAGACATATGATGAAGTGAGACCACTGAATGCCCTAGGGGAACTCTGTGCTTCATTGCACCACCTAGGGGAGTCAAGGTATACATGGCACTTCTTCCCATAGTTGCTGTACAAGTAGTAGTATCGCTTTGGCCAAACCCAGGTGTGGAATCTATTGAGGATAGTCCTGTGAACCAACTTGGAGAAGTGAACTAAACAAAAACTATGCTTAGCAATATTAATAAGGCTGCCAGAATGCAGAACATGGAAGTGTGCATATGTGTATATGGCTATATGTAATCTTTGTAGCAACAATTCTAATATGATTTACAAGAAAATACAGATATAAACATGGGCATGCAAATTTCATGTTGCTAAATAAATTCATGTCTACTACCAGTAAGAGAATCTTAGCCAGATCCTGAAGCCAAATTCACCTTTAATTAGCCTCCTCCTTCATTAATCTCCTCCTGTTCTTTTCCTTCTCTTCCTCTTCCTCCATCTTTATGTTAGTGGTGTTTTAGCTTGTTAGGCAGGCATTCTACCACCTGAGCCAGGCTTCCAGCCATTTTTGCTTTATTTTTCAGAAAAGGTCTCACCTCATGGTTATTCCCAGGTGGCCTGAACCATGATTCTCCTATTTATACTTCTAATATAGTTGGGATGACACACAGCACCACTGTCAGCTATTGATTCAGAAGTGATCTTTCCAATTTTCTTTTATTTTCTTTGGGGGGGGGGGTCCGGTCATGGGGCCTGAACTCTGGGCCTGGGCTCTGTCCCTCAGCTCTTCAGCTCAAGGATAGTGCTCTACCACTTGAGCCACAGCACCACTTCCAGCTTTTTCCTTTTTGCTTATGTGGTGATGAGGAATCAAACCCAGGGCTTCATGCATGCAAGGCAAGCACTCTACCACTGAGCCACCTTCCCAGCCCCGATCTTTCCAATTTTCTAAACAAGATTGTCTTTGACTTTGCCTCTCCAATAACTGGGATTATAAATTTAAGCTACTGCAATTGACCTTGTTAAATTTTTGTTGCTATTGGTTATAAGTCTTGAACTCTGGGCCTATGCATTGTTCCTGAGAATAGCACTTGATTTGAGCCACAATGCCACTTCTGGCTTTTTCTGTGATTAATTGGAAATAAGAATATCGTGGACTTTCCTGACTGGGTCGGCCTTGAACCACAATTCTCAGATTCTCAGTAGCTAGGATTATAGCCATGAGCCACCAACACTTGGCTTCTTGTTGAATTCTCTATGGGAAAGAATATAATCTATGCCTGTTGAATCTCTTAAAGTGGTGCTTGGCATACAGTAATTACTAAGTATATATTTGCTGCATGAAGGGCAGATAAATGGTGAACAAAGGGTAGTTGACTTCAAGCCATTCATAGGAATGGGCCTATTCTTCATGAGCTTTGTTCTACTTGTAATACTTCTTCTAGCTCAAATTAGTCATAAATATTATAGCACATAAATTGTTAGAGCTCTTCCTTTAGCCATGAGAAAAAGTGAGGCTTCAAGGAGTGAATGACTGAGAAGATGGCTCAACTAATTTGCAATCTGATCTGTTCTCGAATCCCAGGGATTCTGGCTTTGAATTCAGTGTTGTCAAATTATTACCAGGAGGTATCTTTAATCAAGTACATGCAGAAATATTCTCCTATGTTATTCTGTATGTAAAGCATAAGCATGTTCATGTTTGTGCATGTGTGCAATGATTTAGACTCTCCAGATTTCTTCAGCCTTATTTGTATGGGATGCTCAACTCTGTTTCACATCCATGTTTAACTGCTGTTTTGAACCACTGTCTTGTCTGCCTTTTCATCTAGTATATTAGATTTTTTCTTTTATGCAAGTGGATAGTTTATAGAATTAGCCATGTATAGTATTAGACATGATTCTAGGAATCCTGATCTTGAAAACAGTTTGTACTCCTCTTGCACATGGCCTGTTCTGTGTGTGGTTTCTGTACGAGCAACATTTCTGACTACCTGTAGTACAATTACTTTACATGAGCTATGTGATCTCACTCTTGTCATCTCAGATGCACTCTGCAACTAACCTTACACGACTGTGTCAGTCATCTTCATTAAAAGGTTCCCCAAGATTTGACACAGAGTGTAGCCCTTGGCAGCTCTTTTCCCAGGGCATTACAGATAGCGCATTACAGATTTTGGTTCCCTCTGCTGCTCCACCATCCATGACCCAGAAGCTGGCTTTCATTGACCTTCCTATATTTAATTTCAGTCTCATTTTCTTTCTTCCATTATTATCTTTCTCAGTCTCTGTAATGCCAGGTTTCAGGTCATACTCAGCTCAACTTTCACTTTCTTCATTGAACTTCAATTCTCCTGAGAGTTCATTTTTTTCTTTGTTATGGCTGCATTTTGAAAAATATTCTGAGGGTATAAATGGGTCTTTACTCATGCTTAGGAAAAAGCATGTACTTCATTTCTGATTATAGATTGTAAGTTAAAGCAAAGCATCATTCACATACGAACTGCTGTAAGCATGAGGGCTGTAGTGGACAGGGACCTCTGTTGCCAATGCTCCCAAGGGAGAGGCAGATTAGAAATGAATGTGCATTCAGCAGCAACCAGGTAGTTAACTTGCTGTGAAGATAAAGCAGCAGGGCGAGGAAACAGCAGTAGAGATGAAGGAGCCACACTTTGGTAGAGTGAAGAGCTACTCTGAAGACTGGACACTGAATTGAAGGAGTAGACAACACAGAGTTCAGAAGAAAGTGTGTTCAGGCAGAAAGATGTGAAGAACACAAAGCCTGAGGCGAAGGCCAAGCCAGGGCATTTCAAAGACAAACAAGAATGCCACCTCTCCTGCAGATTGGAGTTCAAGGAATCCCAAGGGTAGTCCAAGGGTAGAAGGCTGGAAATGTAGGCTGAGATCTGCTCTGAGGATCATGAGTCTCAGCCAGCCTGGGTAAAAAAACTCTGTAACCAATTAGCCAGCAAAAAGATGCAAAGATGTGGCTCAAGTGGTAGAGTTTTGAGACAAAAATGCTAAGAGAGAGTACAAGGCCATGAATTCAAGCCCAAATACTGGCATGCATGTGTACCCATGCACACACATGTATACACACACACACATATACAGAGAAGAGGAGGAGGAGGAGGGAGGAGGAAAGAATGGAGGAAGGAAGGGGGAGGGATGGAAAGAAGAAAGAAAGGAAGAAAGAAAGGAAGAAAGAAAGAAAGAAAGAAAGAAAGAAAGAAAGAAAGAAAGAAAGAAAGAAAGAACGAAAGAAAGAACGAAAGAAAGAAAGAAAGAAAGAAAGAAAGAAAGAAAGAAAGAAAGAAAGAAAGAAAGAAAGAAAGAAAGAAAGAAAGAAAGAAAGGGAGGCAGGGAGGCAGGGAGGTAGGCAGGGAGATAGGAGAAAGAGAAAAAGAGAAAGAAGGAAAGAAGGAAAGAAGAAAGAGAGAAAGAGGTGATTAGGGTCTGATCTCAAAAAAATCAAGAAGGCAATGGATAGGAAGAACCAAATGAATTACACACTAAACAACAACTCCAGCTATTGCTAGGGTATGTAGGGGGCAACGAGAAACAGTGGAAATGTAGGGAATGCAGGTAGGTGACCACTAGAGCAAGACCTCTGGAGAACTCAGTAGTGTGTCAGTAATGTTGTGATTCCAGGGATATTTTGCTGTAATATGTGAAGGAAAAAAAAGAGGCAAAAATGATTGCTCAGTTTGAGGCAAAAGGAGAATGGAGAGGCCAATAATAATTTTTGGAAACTTGGTGTATGGGTGCACATAACTGCTTTGTATGGTGGGTGGAAAAGAAATTCAGGAGTTCTAAATAGAGCTCATCAAGGTGGTGTATACCTGTAATCCTAGTTTCGTGGGTGGTGGAGATCAGGAGGATTGGGATGCAAGGCTAATCATAACTGAAAGCTAGTGAGATCCTATCTCATTCAGTAAGCTGGGCATGATATTTCCCACCTGTGATTTCAGCTAGGTAGGAAGATTACAGTCTGAGGTTTCCCTGGGCCAAAAGATAATAAATAACACTTGGTCCTCCATTAGACCTGTGCCTCATTAATTCACTCTGGATAAATCTATAGGTCTAAAAATTCTTTTAAATGCTAAAATGCTATCTGAATTGTGGTATAAAACATAGGGCACATCATCATTTATTCCTCACAAGACTTTTTAAATGCTGTAATGGAAATAAAATAGGCCTAAAATTCAAGAGAGTCATAGACATAGACAGAGACAGAGACAGAGACAGAGACAAGAGACAGAGAGGCAGAGAAACAGAGATTAAAAAGAGAGACCCTATCTGAGAAAATAAAGTAAACAGAAAAAAGGGCTGGAGGTTTGTGCTTGCTTGTCTAATAAGCACAAGGCTTTCAGTTCAAATCCTAGTATTCAGGGGCAGGGTGTAGAGAACAGAGAATGTTGAAAGGGGATACATTAATCAAGATGTCATGTCAGAACCTGACACCTTGAAAGAAAACCCATTTGTATAACTACTTAAAGATAATACAATTTTAAGGTATATGTTCACTTGAAAGAAAGAAAAAGAAGTCTAATTTGTGTTTGACATGCTAGATTACAAATATAAAGTTCAAATAATAAAGATATTTTATCTCTGTTTTAAATGCATCAATTTAAACAATGTCAGTTCTATTAACATTGTGCTGTTTTTTTTTCTTTTCTGAATGCAAGGACTTTGTATGTATTATTTTACTTTAAATCTAACTTATCCCCCTCCCCAAAATTTGCATTCATTAACATCACACACAAAACCATTTTGTAATTGATTTGCAAAGGGAGTTTTGTAGAAAAGCTTGTGTTTATACTAAGTATCTATGCATGATTTAAAATATACAAGGCTGAAAAACCTCCAAGTGAATTTAGATTTGAAATCTGAAAAGAGAGTCATAAATGCAGAGACAGTGTTAGTAAGAGCTCCCTCAGTCCACTCAGCCTCTGATATTCAGTGATAACAGGGCAGAGTAGGATGAGGTCAGCTTCCTGAGAACCTCCGTGTCCTCTGGGGAAAGGACCATTAATTTTTAGAAGCTTGAATACTGTCATGGTTCAGAGTTCGGAACAGACTGGCCTAGAAATAAAAGAACCTGCCTTTCATTCCCATCCCTGCTGCTTACTGGAATGTGATCTTCTGTCTCCACACATTTGAAATAGAGCTGCCATTATGAAGCTGTTGCAGAGCTTTTGAGGATTTCTTACCATTATATAGAGATACACAAAAGGACCATGAAAAAATATGCATATAAGTTTTATTCTAAATTATAAATATCTGCTAAAAAAAATCCCGTAGATAGAAATACTTTATGGATAAAATTGAACTGAAAAAGAGATTTAAGGACAGTGCTGATGTATGCAGCAAAGGAACTTTCTAAATCTTCAGAGTAATTCTTTAACTTGTCACAAGTTCACAGTGGTGCTACAGAGTTTTGTGTAGTGGACACTGACTAAACCATAGGAATGAATTCCCTTCTTAAAAAAAGTGTAACAGGCTTTTTAAAGTGTCCTGGGTCTATACCAGCAGCTACATTGGGATAAGGCTTATAAAATTCCCTTTTTACGTAAGCAATTTTTTATGTCAATAAAGTTTTGAGTTAGTTTATGGAGCAATCTCGGTAAAAATGATATAGTTAAGGAAATAGATTTACAGGAAAAACAAAAGAAAAGAAAAGTATAATGGAATGTTATTACACAAAACAATTCTAAGGGATCATTGTCACAATTTGATTATGATGTGTTTCTGAGTTTCTTGGAAGGCCCAGAACAAAAGGAAACATGAACAATGACTCAGTGGCAATTTCAAAGGGGCAAAGAATTTGCTTTGTTTCCCAAGAAAGATACAACTTGGACAGTCTAAGCCCATATTCCCCTTTCTTCATTAAAATGTTGTGACTTGAATGGTTATTAGTCTTCAGACTAAGAATCTACCTTGGCAATTTGAAGGTGCCACATGAGAGAGATCACCCGTGACTTTAGACTTTCTAAGGGTAAACATTCTAAGTGAAATCCAGGTAACAATCTGAAAAGTTATCTATGATTAACAAAATACCAAGAAGTACTAGATTCTCACAGCAGATAGGGCATCAAGCTAAAATATAAAACTATGTCTTTCTGTGTGATACCATTGCTTATTCCTACTTTTATTATCCAAGATAAGAAAACTTTTTGTTTACATTTTGTTTTTTGCTGAAAAGTTCTGATTTTGAAATCAAAGACAAAGCAATTATACTCAGCAATCAGATAAACAAGGCAGGATATCTTTAAAAAGGAAAACAACATTTAGGATGATAGGAATTATCTGGGTGCTATTGATGGATACCAAACAATCATCAAAGGCAACAACATGTCCATCTTGTGATTAAATAACTAATTTTGGTTTGAAGATTTTAAGTGTACATTGCATTTTTTTTATTTCTTGAATGCTTTCTCTCTACTTTACCAACTTGGAAACTATCCAGTATACGTACCGCAAAATTTCAACTGCTGAAACCATCACATATCACAAAGCACATGCAGTTAGGTACCTCTCAACACTTAACCTCTCCCCCTACCCTGAAAAAAAACTGGAGAAATAAGAATATTAAAAGGACAGTACCATCAAAAAATGATGTTCTTGCAGTCGAATATATAGGGGATTCAGTAGTTGAATATAAAATAGATAAACTGTCACTCTTTAATTTATACATTTCTGTCCTGTATTGATAAGTAAGAAATGCACATTTATTGTTTTTTATTATTTTTACATTTTTTTATTGTGAAAATACTGCACAGAGGGGTTACAATTACATGGACAAGATGAGTACATTCCTTATCAAGCATTGTAGCCTCCTCCTTTGTTTCCCCTTTCCATCACTTCCTATCCTTTCCCCGCCCCCCCCCCCACCCAATCCTCCCCGATCTCCCCCCCACCCGCACCAAAGTTGTAAAGTTCGTTTTTGACATAACGACTTGTACATCTCATTGTTGCAATGGGTCCATCTGTATCCCTATTTCAACGATGTGTTTTTCCCCTTCCCCTCCACAAATTATAACATCAAATACAGTGAAAGCAAGGGTCATACTGTGGGGGAGGGACATACAAAGCAACAAAGAAATAATCTTATAAATGTGTTAGAAACAATCTCAAGAAATAAAAAAAATCATTTGAGTACATATCTTAGGGTTCATTTCCCTAACATCACCTTATCTGACCTTTTCTGCTTGACTCAGACATATACTAGATATTGCAAATGAGGGAAACCATGGGACCTATGTTTCTTTGGGCCTGACTTACTTCACTTAATATAACTTTTTCCAAGTCTTTCCATTTCCTAACAAATGGGGCAATGTCATTGTTTCTGATGGAGGCATAGAATTCTATTGTGTACATATACCACATTTTCTTGATCCATTCATCTATTGAGTGGTGTCTGGGTTGGTTCCATATCTTAGCTGTAGTAAATAGGGGTGCAATAAACATAGTCGTGCTGGTAGCTTTAGTGTGGTCTTGTTTGTAAATATTTGGGTAAATGCCAAATGGGGAATTGCTGGGTCATAGGGGAGCTCTATGTGGAGTCTTTTGAGGAAACTCCATACTCCTTTCCAAAGTGGTTGAACAACTTTACACTCCCACCAACAATGAAGTAAGGTTCCTTTTTGTCCACATCTCCTCCAGCATCTGCTTTTATTAGAGTTCTTGATCATAGCCATTCTAACAGGGGTGAGGTGGTATCTCAATGTTGTTTTGATTTGCATTTCTTTTATGGCTAGGTAGATTGATTGTGTCTATTGGCCATCCTTCTTTCCTCTTCGGAGAAGTTTCTCTTTAAGTCTTTAGCCCACTTATTTATTGGGCAGTTGTTTCTTTGAAGATTTGTTGTTGGGGGATTTATTTTTTTTGAGGTCCATGTATATTTTAGATATGAGATCTTTGTCCATTGCATGGCTAAAAATGATGTTCCTGCAGTCGAATATATAGGGGATTCAGTAGTTGAATATAAATTAAAATAAACTGTCACTCTTTAATTTATACATTTCTGTCCTGTATTGATAAGTAAGAAATGCACATTTATTGTAAAAAATTATTTTAAGTACAATATCTTGAGAACAATGAGAAATAATCATCTGTAAACAGCCCGAACAGTTACTGTCTTAGTGAATTTCCTCTAGCATTTTTCTGTTTATTTCACTAAAAACATTTATGAATTTTCTAGTGGCAGAGTCTATGCTAAATACTCTTTTTATTTTGATACTGAGGATTAAATCTAATTGTATGTACTTTAGGCAAGTGTTCTACAACACTTCAGCCTTTGATTTTTATTTGGTTTTTGAGATACTATCTCATTCCCTTTGTCCAAACTGGATTGAAATCTATGATTTGTTCTTCCTGCAAGTAACAGATGTGAATCACCACTCTAGGTGCTCCCTCAACAGTGTGTGCATGTATACACACATCTACTCACATATTCTCCTTCTCTCTCCTCCCTCAACACTTGTTCTTTTCTGTTTGCAAGAGATTAGAATCAGTCTCAATCACTTCATGGCACTCTAACCCTGCAGCTGGAACGGTCGGCACCAGGACAACATGACAGGAGAGAAGAACTCTGCCAACCAAGTCTAATATGCCAATCTTGCCTCAGAAAATAGAATTGAGGACCTGAAAATGAGGCAGCAGATAGGAGTCTGTGATAGAGCTTAAGTCTATTTTCAGCCACAGTGCGTTCAATGAGTGGAGCAATCAAGCCTGGAGGAAAAATGAAGAGAATGAGAAACTACGTAAGCTTGTGTCTGGGGTTCAGAAGAGAGAGGGAAAGAAATGGAAAGACAGAGGGGAAAGAGAGAGAGGAAATGAGACACACAAAAACACACATACACATACACAACGAGAGATTGCATTCTTGGAGCATTTCCAATATTCCTCCAAATAAACGTCTATCTTGCCTTCAAATACATTTTGAACTTAAGCTTTAAGATACCATGTTAATGTGCATTGATAATGATTGTCTTGCTCTGTACAAGGCATCATTCCAACTATTTAATGTTCATTTATTTCATTAAATACATTTTAATCTTTATATCAACCCTCTCTAAAATGTGAATGTTACTGCCTTCATTTTACGTGGGAGGACAGAACCTCAAAAACTTAAGCAGGAGGCATTGGTTAGGAAGGGCATGCCCATATACTACTCCTGCCCCCGATGTATATATATATAATATATTATAAATATTATATATTATATAATACTCTATATTATATATAATATATATTTTATATATAATATATAATAATATAGAATATTAATTTAATATATTATAATATATTATATATAATATTATATATAATATATTATATACATACAAATATATATTATATATAATATATATTATATATATACATGGGGGCAGGTGTAGTATATATATAATATATATATTATATAATATATATATATTATACACACACACACACATTCATTTTTCCGTTCCCTTTGGCACCTCCTCACCTCCAATAGAACAGAAATGGAGGTCTATTTTTAAATATGTGTGCAAACCAGCATCAAGAATATAAGAACAATATAAGAAATGGGCAAATATATTTGTGTGAAAATCTGTAAAACAACTCCTATGCCCCAGGCCTGGATTTCTGTCCTGTACAGGGAGGGGCCTGTTTCTACCTCTACTCTCCCAGGCCTCCTGAGCAGGTGCCTGGGAACATAGCTGGAGAGGGACTAATTAGGCTTTTCAAATGAAAGACATCAGTGAATTTACTATAAGAGACAAATGCAGAGGAATTACAATCCACATAGACATTGACTGCTTTTCTTTACCTTGACTTTCAAAATTCTTTACTTCTTCACATACTCCAAAAAGCCAACTCTTGCTGGGCACCCGTGGCTCACTAAGGAGGCTGAGATCTGAGGATCGCGGTTGAAAGCCAGCTCGGCAAGGAAAGTCCATGAGACTCTTATCTCCAATAAACTAGCAGAAAACTGAAAGTGGCAGTGTGGCTCAAGTGGTAGAATGCTAGTCTTGAATTGAAGAGCTGAGTGATAGCACCAAGGCCCAGAATTCAAGCTCCATGACCATCTTTACTATATTACCATCTTTACTATATTTACTATATTTACTATATTACCATCTTTACTATATTAAGTCGGCCTATCCAAGAGCATGGGAGGTCTTTCCATTTCCTAGTGTCTTCTGCAATTTCTTTCTTTAACTTTTTATAGTTCTCATTAAATAGTTCTTTTACATCTTTGGTTAGGTTAATTCCTAAATATTTTATTTTTCGGGAGGTTATTGTGAATGGGGTTGCTCCCTTTATTTCCCTCTCTTCCTGTACATTATCAGTGTATAGGAAGGCAACTAATTTTTGTGGGTTTATTTTGTATCCTGCTATTTTGCCGAAGTGATTTCTGATTTCTAAGAGTTTGGGGATGGAGTTTTTGGGATCGTGGAGGTATAGTATCATGTCGTCTGCAAAAAGGGATAGCTTAACTTCTTCTTTCCCTATGCGGATCCCTTTAATGTCTTTTTCTTGCCTTATTGCCCTGGCTAAGGGTTCTAGGACTATATTGAAGAGGAGTGGAGACAGTGGACATCCTTGCCTTGTTCCTGATTTTAGGAGAATTGGTTGTAGCTTTTGGCTATTGGTCTGTCATAAATGGCTTTTATTGTTTTTAGAAATGTTCCTTCTATTCCTATTTTCTCCAGAGCTTTTAGCATGAATGAATGTTGAATTTTGTCAAAGGCCTTTTCTGCATCTGTGGCGATAATCATGTGATTCTAGACCTTGGCTCTGTTGATATGTTGGATTACATTTCTTGACTTACGTATGTTAAACCATCCCTGTGTCTCTGGGATGAAGCCTACCTGGTCATAGTGAATTAATTTTTTTATGTGTTTCTGGATTCTGTTAGCTAGAATCTTGTTAAGGATCTTTGCATCTGTGTTCATCAAGGAGATTGGCCTGTAATTCTCCTTTTTGGTTGGGTCTTTGCCTGGTTTGGGGATGAGTGTGATATTGGCTTCGTAGAATGAGTTTGGGATAGCTCCCTCCTTCTCTGTTTCTCTGAAGAGCTTGAGGAGTATGGGTATTAGTTCTTGTTTAAAGGTCTTATAGAATTCTGCTGTGAATCCATCTGGTCCTGGGCTTGTTTTTGTTGGAAGACTTTTGATAGCTTCCTGTATCTCATTATAGGATATTGGCTTATTTAATTGGTTAACTTCTTCTTTGCTCAGTTTGGGCAACTTGTATTTCTCTAAAAATGCATCCATTTCTGCCCGATTTTCTTCCTTTAGAGAGTATAGCTTTTGAAAGTAGTCTGTTAGGATTGTTTGGATATCTTGAGTACGTGTTGTGATGTTTCCCGTGGATCCCTAATCCTATTAATATGGGTTTCCTCTCTTCTTTTTAAAATTAATCTAGCCAATGGGCCATCAATTTTGTTTATTTTTTGAAAGAACCAGCTTTTTGTTTGGTTTATTTTGGTT
The DNA here is from genome assembly GCF_024711535.1 of Dipodomys merriami. Classification (NCBI taxonomy): domain Eukaryota; kingdom Metazoa; phylum Chordata; class Mammalia; order Rodentia; family Heteromyidae; genus Dipodomys; species Dipodomys merriami. Next base: position 113,510 of record NW_027206548.1, on the reverse strand, counting down.
ATGGTTTTCTGATTTTCTAATTGTTAATCTCTGCTTTTAATTTCATTATCTGGCTTTGTCTAGTAGCTTTAGGTCCCATTTTTTCTTGTTTTTCTAGCTGTTTTAATTACAACATGAGATTATTTACTTGGTCTGTCTCCATTCTCTTGATCTGGGCACTGAGGGCAATAAATTTGCCCCTCAGGTCTGCTTTTGCTGTGTCCCACAAGTTTCTTTGTGAGGTGTTTTCATTTTCATTGAGTTGTAGGAAATGCTTTATTTCTTCTCTGATCTCTTCTGTTATCCAGGCATGGTTAAGGAGTGTGCTGTTCAATTTCCATGTATTGGAGAAATTTCTGCGGTATGCTTTGTTATTGAGAGCTAGCTTGATTCCACTGTGGTCAGATAGGATACAGGGGATTATGTCGATCTCTTTGTATTTGCTTAAGTTCCTTGCATGAACTATGATATGGTCTATTTTGGAGAAAGTTCCGTGAGCTGCTGAGAAGAATGTGTACTGTGTTGTTTTAGGGTGAAATACTTGGTAGATGTCAGTTAATTCCGCTTGAAGTATGGCCTCTCTTAATTCGGTAGCTTCTTTGCCAATCCTCTGGTTGGTAGACCTGTCCTTTGGCGAGAGTGGTGTGTTAAAGTCTCCTAGTATTATCGTATTGGGATCTATTTTATTCTGTAAGTTTGAGAGCATTTGTTTGACATATCTGGGTGTACCAATATTTGGGGCATATAAGTTGATGATGGTTATATCCTCCTCTTGGATTGTTCCCTTTATTAATATGTAGTGTCCGTCCTTGTCTTTCTGTACTGATTTTAATGAAAAGTTTATTTTGTCAGATATCAGGATAGCTACACCTGCTTTCTTACTGGGGGCGTTTGATTGGTAGATCCTTTTCCACCCCTTCACTCTGAGTTTGTTTGTATGTTTGGCTGAGAGGTGGGTCTCCAGGAAGGCAACAGATGGATGGGTCTTGTTTTCTGATCCAGTCCTCAGTTCATTTTCTTTTAATTGGCGAATTCAGCCCATTTATATTAAGAGAAAGTATAGAGAGATGCATTGTTGTCCCTGTCATTCCGTTTTCCTAAGTTTTTCTTCTTTCCTTTCCTCCTGTGCTTGCTCCGTTAGACTTTGAGTAACGCCTGTTTGGGGCAGGCCCCAGTTCCTGGTTGCTTTCTTCAGGTTGTGTCCCCCCTCTTAGAATTCTTTGTAATGCTCTGCCCATGTAATTGTAACCCCTCTGTACAGTATGTTCACAAATAAAATAAAATAAAATAAAAAATTCTTCTATATAATAAAAAAATAAAAAAAAAATCCAAAAATCGGAAGTCACACGGTAGATTGGATTCCATCACAGGTCGCCTTCTCTCCTACTCTATACAAATATGTACTTATTTGCATACTAAATTCAGCTTATGAATGGATGACTATTGTGCTCTCCTTCTCCCTCCCCAGGGACTCAAACTCAGGTCCTGGGAATGGCCTAGCTCCTTGGTGGTTCACAGGCTGCTGTGCTCATATGGACCCATTTGCCAATTGGGCTTGCTAGGCCCCGAGTTCAGATCCCAGCCTGCCAAAATATTCATACTGATGTCAGAAGCCAATCGTTGCACCTGTTTTCCTTTCCTGTTTAAGTCCTGGGTCTCAGCTAGGATGGAGAATGCATGGGCCACGCTGTGGCCATGGGAATAGGGTATCATCCACGTCAGCCGAGTTATACCTGTCATCATATACTCAAGAAAATACACAATATATCCATGAATAGCATACAAAATAGAGAATAACTACACTAAAGGCACGATGCAGTCTAAACACAGATGTGAATATACATCCCATGTTTCAATGATGAATTGAGGACTCTTGTGGCCTCCCTAGGGCTCGATCTCAGCTCCTGGGAACAGACCAGCTCCTTAGTGGTTCACAGGCTGGTGTGCTCACGTAGACTCATTGGGCAATTGGGTCTCCTAGGCCCCGAGTGTGAATCCCAGCACTGCCAAAAATTCACCCTAATGTGAGAAGCCAGTCATTGCACCTGTTTTCCTGTGCTTTGCAAGTTCTGGGTCTCAAGTAGAATGGAGAATGTATAAGCAACTCTATACTCATGGGACTAGGTTGTCATCCAGGTCACCACAGTTATATCTGTCATCTTATACTCAAAAAAATACACAATATATCAATGAATAAGAGACAAAATAAAGAGAATGACTACACCAAATGCAAGATGCTGCCCACCCATGTATGGAAATATAGATCCTTGGTTTAATTATGAATTTATGACTATATTGTCCCCCACCAGGGCTCGATCTCAGGTCTAGGGAATGACCTAGCACCTTAGTGGCTCACAGGCTGGTGTGCTCACGATGACCCTTTCACCAATTGGGTCTGCTAGGCCTTGACTTCAAATCTTAGCACAGCCAAAAGTTTCATCCTGATGTGAGCATCCAATCGATCTACCTGTTTTCCTTTCCTGTGAAAGTCCTGGGTCTCAGAGAGGATGGAGAATGCTATATAGGCAACTCTATTTCTATAGCCATAGAAATAGGTTGTCCAGGTCAGCACAGTTATATCTGTCACCATACTCAATAATATACACAATATATCCATGAATAAATAAAAAATAAAAAAAATCTACACTGAATGCAAGATGCATACGACACCTGTAGGTAAAGAGAGATCCTATCTTTAAAAAAGATGGGTTTATTATTTTGTCCAGTGCTGGGGCTTCAAATTAGGCTCTGGACTGGGACTGACATTCTAGTCTTTAAGGATGGTGAGCTTCCCCTTCCCCCACTGTGCCACAGAGTTACCCAGACTTGTGTTAAAATCCCAGCACTGACAAAAATTCATCCTTATGTCAGAAAGCAATCGTTGCACATGTTTTCCTCTCCTGTGAAATGCGGGGTCTCAACAAGGATGGAGAATGCATAGGCAACCCTATAACCATATGAACAGGTTGTTATCCATGTCAGCACAGTTATACCTGTCACCAAACTCAATAAAATACACAATACCTCCATGAATTAGTCACAAAATAAGAAGTACACTGAATGCAAAATGCTGTCCACACATGTATGTAAATATAGATCCTATGTTTAAATAATGAATTTATGACTATAGTGGGGCACCCTGAGGATCATTGTCAGGTCCTGGGAATGGCCTAGCTCCTTAGTTACTCACAGGCTGGTTTGTTCACCTTGACCTATTCACCAATTGGTCCTGCTAGGCCCTGAGACAGATCCCAGCATTACCAAGTGGATCATGAAGTAAGAAACTGAGTGTGAAAATTATTTTTCTTTTCTCTGAGAGTCCTGGGTGTTAGGCATGATGGAGAACATGTCTACAAATCTAGATGCTATGTGATAGTATATCATCAATGTAATAAATGGAGTGGGTGTCATCGTAGTAAATAAAATCAATGGTAAATAAATGAATAAAAAAATACAAGGAACAACCACACCAAACATGTATGGACTGAACATCTATAGGTAAGTATAAATCCTATCTTTACAATGTATATAAATAGTATGTTTTCCAGGGCTGGGGCTTGAATTCGTGCCTAATGAACAGGCCTAACTTTCTTATCTTCAAGTATGGTAAGATTCCGCTTCATCCACAGTGCTGCATGTGTACCCAGACCCTGAGTTCAAATCGAAAACTGTGCAGAATAAACAGTGCAAATTGCAAACCAGAGAGCTAATTTTTTTTATTTTATTTTATTTTATGCTCAGCACGGCACTTGAACTCAGTTCGTGGCAACTCTGCCTCATCTTTGATCACTCAAGGCTGGGATGGAGCCACTGGACCCATAGCTGCTCCTGGGATCCTAAACCCCCAGGCCTTGCAGGGAAAAATACACAGAAAAATGCTGTGAGACAGCTTTTTATGTTTTCTTCCTTTGCACGGTGACCTCCTGGGTCTAAATGACACTGTTGCAAAGGGTACTTCACCTTGCATTGCTGAAGACTGGCAGAATACCGGGAAAACCATAGGCCCACGTGGCAATGTAGGCCCTGATTTTGAATCCCTGTCCTGACACAACCAATGGCAGGAGATACTAAGAGACTTATTCTCATCAATAGGAATAACAATGGAATGTTATCAATGTCACGGTTGAATGAGTTGATTGTGAATGATGCTTCTATAAAATTAGACAGCATAATTTCAGGAGGCTGATTGATTTTATTTAATATTATGAAGCATTAAAAGAATACTATTACAGGAACACAATAATTTCAAGACACAGAGTTCATTAATAGTTTAAAGATGAAAACAATAACAATAATTACATGGAAATATAATAAATATCCAAGAATTGGTACAAATGTAGTCTATATAAGTGAATAATGGACAGACATCTCTGGAATGGTATAAAGATATATATTTATTAGTATACTGCCACCTGTGTGTCAATCTGTTCTTATTTTGTCAATCCCTGGGGCTCAATCTTAGGTCATAGGAACTGCCTGTCAGCTCAATTTGCCCCAGAATGGCATGTGGACACTCACCCATTCATGAATTTGGCCTTGTAGGCCATGAGTTCAGATGCCAGCACTCCCAAACAATGAATCGTGGAGTAAGAATCTGATGGTGACATGTTTTCCTTTACTGTGAATCTTCTGGGTGTCAGGTATGAAGTGGAATACATATGCAGACCTATGTCCTATGTAATCAATGTAATCAATGTTCTATGTGTCATAATAGTCAATAAAATAAACGGTCAATACATGATTAAAACAAAAAATAAAATGAATAACTCCACTGAATGCAATATAGAGTCAACATATGTATATAAATATAAATCATATATGTAAATTGTACATGAGTAGGATATTTTCTAGTGGTGGGGATCAATTTCAGGCTTAAGGAAGACTTGATTTTCTTGACTTCAAGGAGGAAATCTTCCCCTTCCCACACAGTGCAAGAGAGTTACCCAGACCATGAGTTCCAATCCCAGTCTTGGCAGAAAAAATGGCACCTTTATAGTATATAAGGTCCATTTCTTAGGTATTTCATTATGCCTCCATTTTATGAATGTGATTGTTTAAATGCTTAATAAAGTATTAATTAAAATCAATCAGTGTCTTATAATATAATTGTGTATCATTTTATCCTAGAATTATTCAAGAACTGTTCAATCATGACTTACATCACATTACATTGGTAATCATATGGATAGGAACAAGTTTCTTAGGATCTCCTACCATTTAGAGATGGCAGGACCTGGATTCGAATAGTGGGCTCCAGCTCCCACCACTTCAACCTGAGGATAGGGAACTCACCAGTCTGTCCAAGAACATAAACAAGACCAGTGATTAGGCAGGCCCAGTGGCTCTCAGCAATCCTCCTTGTTACTTACAAGGCTGTGATGGGAGGATCAAAGTTATCCTAAGTAGGAAAGTCCTTGAGACCCCTGTCCAACTTCAGTGCCAACAAAGCCAGAAGAAGAGTTGTGTAGCTCTTGTGGTAGAGGGCTAGCCTTGAGCAAAAGCAGCTCATGGACTGTGCTCAGATCCTGATTTCAAGTTTTGGGACTGGCAACAAATAGGCACACACAAGATTCTGTGCAGCCATCTGGCTAAAGCAGGTTACCCTCTTGTCCCCAACTGAATTGGACATTGTTCCCTGGGAAAGTGGCTGGGGGAGTTGCTGTCATCTTGACTCTGCCCATGCTGCCTGCATCACATGATTCTGGCCACACCACCATTCTTTCATGTTACTTTCAGACCAATGGAATACAAGAATGGTGGCCACGCCCACATTCCATGCTGCCTCGTACCCCCTGGGATTCCCTAGGTTGGTTGTCACCACTACCAGCAGTTGAAGAAGGTAGAGATGGCTGAGTAGTGAGCAAGAGTCTTGAAGCTACTTTGGAGTAGGAAATTGATGTGGCCTCCTGCTTCCCAGCCCCCTCCCCTGCTTCCTCCAAGGCACTGCATTTCAAACCTCAGGTGGTGGCAAGCTGCTGGCAGGCTTGCAGCCCTGACTTGGTCCCGGCCCCTAGTCCTTTGCTCTGGACCTGAGTGTCTGCAATGCCCCCTCCATTGCTGCTCACCCCACCAGGAGCATCCACCAACAACTTCTCCCAGCAGCACAGGTGAGTGGTCGCCCAGTGGGCCTGCACCCTGCAACACCCGTACCTGGTGACACCCCCCCAGGTGACGGACTTGCACTTCCCTCACACCCCACAGTCCAGCCAGGGTTCTGCCACTAATGCGCCCCAAGGGTAGGGGGTGGGTGTTAACCCGGGGATCCCACTCCCATCCCTAGTGATCAATGTCCCAGGAAAAGGGCAGATGCAGTGATGGGTGAAAAGGGAGTGTTAGGTTTTTTAAAAAGAGGTAACCGAGTAAGAACAGCACCAGCACGCGCGTGGTATTCAGATAAGGGGTAGGTTTATTCAGTAGACCTGCTTGGACCAGGCAAGGGTGGCACTCCACGTGGCTGGGAAAGGCCTGGGAATGAGAGAGAGCTGGGAAGAGAGGAAAGAGAGAGAAAAGAGCAGAGAGAGGGGTAAGAACAGTAGCACTCACGTGGTATTCAGGTAAGGGGTAGATCTGCTGGGACCAGGCAAGGTTGGCACTCCACGTGGCTGGGAAAGAGAGAGAGCAAGAGAGCAAGAAAAGAGCAGCAAGAGCTAGAAATGAACAGAGAGAGAAAAAGGAGAGAGTCTGGGCCTGGGCTAGCCCTTATGTAGGGTATGGGTGGGGAAAGGTGTGGCCACATCAAATTCAGATGTGACCTCTTCCAGGTGTCCCAGTTGCCTAGGTAACGCAGGTACTGGGTGGAGACTTTGCTGCGAGGAGGGTGGAGTCTGCTCGCCATCCAGGAGCGGACCTTACAGGGAGCACCACATCGTCCCTGGCCTGGAGCAGTGGGAGCTACAGAGCCATGCATCTGCACCCTTTCTCTCCCTAGTGGGAACTTGGTGGCTTTAGTCAAAGGTGGGGAACAGTACCTCCACACCTGCCTTCTCAGGTCTTTTCCTTTTTTCTGGGCATGGGGGTTGTTGGATGCAGAAGATAGACCCCCCCCCCTTGCTGTGTGAGCTCTTGTCTTCTGTGCTTGGTCATCCTTTCACCTGAAGAGGGTCCCAGAAAAGCCCAGAAGGGAGGTGAAGGGCGCAGGCGGTCAAAGCAGAAGGTGAATATCTGGGAGGAATAACCCCACCCCACACACACACATACACCCGGCCTGTTCCCCTACCCCTCAGCTGTCAACAGTTCTCACAGGGTCATCACCTTTCCCAGCTCTGCCAGCATGTTCTGATGCTTGGTCCATTTGGTCTCCTCATCCTCCCCAAGAATCCACCAATTAGCCCAGAAGCATGTAGGCCAGAAGGAAGGAGTATGTCGATGTATGTAGCCTCAGGACTCCATCCATTTCACCAACAGTGCCCCACCCCTGGTCAGACACCCTTCTGAGGTCAACATGACCCTCTGCTAGTTTCCTTTCCCAGGCTCTGAGGAGACACCTGTCTCAGGACTCCTTCACCCAGCATCCTGGCCTAGGGTTTTGGTGAATGTAGAGTCAAGGCTGGTTGTTCCCAAGGGGAAGGATCTGACCCTGGAGAAACGGAGAGGCGGGGTGGTGTTGCATCATTTGAGTGGTGCTCCCCTTGGGTGGGAGCCCCTGGTTGTCTCAAGGGAACCTCCATGCTCCAGCTTGTACATTGTCCCAGATGAGAAACGAACAGAGGCACTGCTCTGAGTCATGTGTATGTGTGTGTATGTGTGTGTGTGTGTGTGTGTGTGTGTGCATTAGAGAAAGAGAGACAGAGAAAGAGGGAGAGAGAGACAGAGAGAGACAGAGACACAGAGAGAGACAGAGAGAGAGAGAGAGAGAGAGAGAGAGGGAAAGAGAGAGAGATCATCTTTCTGTCCCGACCCGCAGGACTTCAACCAGGGCAATGAACCTAAGCGAGAAGGAATGAAGGGACAAGAGACACGAAGAAGGACAGCAAGACAAGGATTCTGATCAAGCTGCCAAATTTTATTTTTCACACAGGGGTATTTATATGCTTAGAATAAGGAAGCTTTTTCATTGGCCATAGTAGCTGCAAGATGTTTGCTTAGGGCAATGTGAAAAGGTGGTCCATAGCAGCTACCTGGTCTTTGTTTGGGGCAGGATGCAAAGACCAGATTCTGTAAATAACCTCGAGAGATGGTCCAGCAAGATAGTCAAGCTTATCATGCAGAGAGACTCCCTGCAGGGCTCCCAACATCTCCCCCTTTCTTATTTAGAAAATTGACCATCAATTGTTGGCTGCTCTTTTTGAGGGGGTGACAGAGGCTCTCTTCCTCTAAGGGCCCAGGGTTTTTCTCTGCTCTGAGCAAGCATCCTCACTCGGGGTGGGGAGTTTTACAGGCCTTGGCATGTTTTTTGAGGAGATGGCATGTGGATATGCATGCCAACCGTCATGTACCAGAGCTTGCCACTCAGGGGTCTTGGGTTTTGGGATCTCGCGGATCCATCCCCCTGCAGTCTTAACTGCACCCTTGATTTGAGCATTTTTTCTTCCTCCCATAGGTGCATCCTCCCCCAAGCGCAGGGGCCTATAGGAGGAGGGGCGAACCTATCCCTTATGGCAATAGGTCTTGCCCGTTGAATGGTCAGGAGGTATGAATAAGGAGAAGGATTTTCTAAATAAGAAAAGAAAGGGGGGCTGTTTCCCACTGGAACAAGCTCATGGCAAAACACTAATTAAAAGCCTGGGGTAAATCCTAGATCTCAATGCCGCAGTCTGCCATATCAAGGCAATGTGTATGGTGATGAACCTGTATGGGCTTAGAAGCCAAGAGATTAATCTGTTATTTAATAAATTCAAAAAGGATGGTCCATGTCTGGAGTTCTAGCTGCATCTGCAAGAGAAAAGGCATCATCCTCGGGGGAAGGTTTCCCCTAGGTTGTGGTAAGCCATTAACCTGTTTTATCAAGCATTCTGGCAGCCACCTTGGGGCTGCTTGTTCTTGATCTAAAAGACAAAGAGTGGCAGGGAGTGGTCTACCTGTAGCTTGGGAGGGCATTTCCCCTTGGCTTTGTTTGCTGAAGGGACATTCACGAGCAAAGTGACCAGGTTGTTTACAATTAAAGCAAGTATGTGAGCTGGGGACTGAACCTTGAAAGGGCTTGGTAAAGGCAGCACCTATGGCGGTAGCCGATCCCTTTTGAGGGAGTCGCTTCCAAGCATAAAGGCCAGCATTTTGAATTTGTGCCAAAAGTCCGGCAGGAAAGCGCGCCTGTTTAACATTGGTATCAAAGGGCACATTACCCAAAAGTTTAGTATAGGTCCAGGTTTTTGAAGATGTTTTAGCCAAATTTTTTTGCGCGGTCTCTCTACATTGTTCCTTAAAGTCCACATTCCATAAAACAAAATCACCCCCACTAAGGGTGGCACGGGCCAGAAACTTCCAATCATTAGGGGTGAGCCAGCACGCACTTTGGTTTTCTAACAAGGCTAACGTATAAGGGGCAGTCAGGCCATATTGGGCACATGCATTTTTAAGCTTTTCAACAAACGGAAGCCTAAGCCTCTTATACTCTTGTTGGCCTTTTCCCTGGGTGGGTTGTTCCCCTTCATCCCCAGTATCCTGTTCCTCATCCTCCTTTTCCTCTTCTTCTGATTCATCCTCCCCACCCTCTGAGGTCCTATCTGTCTGGCTCCAAGTTACTGGAAAGGCGAGAACTGATTGATGGCCTGATCTAGCCTTAATTTTATCAGGCGTTTTTGCCTTATCGGCCAAGGCCAGTATGCGGAGTTCATAATCAAGGGACCACAGTTCTTTTAAAAGTTGAAGGTGTTCTCACTTATGTTGAAGAGTCTCGCATAAAGGTGCCAGGTTAGCTAAAGGACTGGAAGAAAAAAATCTGGATCTGGAGGGGCAGTGGGCCCTTGAAAGGCCAGGTCACAAAAGGGAGGGATTTTCAATAAATTGACCAGCAGTCATATCTAATACAACTGATGGGCAAGCCGTGGGGGGCCGAGAGGCATTTTGGAGAACCTCCTCTCCTGCTTTTACAAGTTTTAAAATTCCACTATCAAATAGAGACCATTTCAAAACTTCATTAATCAAATTCCAATAGGAAAAGGGGTAGCAGGAACCTTTTCCGGACCAAAGGTTTCATAATAATCTTTTAAACAATCTCCTACTCTTTGCCATCTTTTTGCATCTATGATTCCTACAAGTCCTCTATGAATGAGAAAAATAATTCTAAATCCTTTTTCTTAACCCACGTTTCCCATGTCTTGAGGGCCTCCTTGAGGTCTGACAGAAATAGATCATGTGATGATGTTGCTTGTCCCATAGTGGGTCACTCACCATGGGGCATCCCCACTCTCCTCCTGGATCTGTCTCTCGGCGGGGTCTGTCGCGATCTCATGATCTCGGACTGTACTTGGCCAAGTTTTCCCGGAGGATGGCGTTCCTTCCTTAGTCAGAGGCTCATGCCCCACGTTGGGCGCCAGTTGTCCCTACCTGCAGGACTTCAACCAGGGCAATGAACCTAAGTGAGAAGGAGTGAAGGGACAAGAGACACGAAGAAGGACAGCAAGACAAGGATTCTGATCAAGCTGCCAAATTTTATTTTTCACACAGGGGTATTTATATGCTTAGAATAAGGAAGCTTTTTCATTGGCCGTAGCAGCTGCAAGATGTTTGCTTAGGGCAATGTGAAAAGGTGGTCCATAGCAGCTACCTGGTCTTTGTTTGGGGCAGGATGCAAAGACCAGATTCTGTAAATAACCTTGAGAGATGTTCCAGCGAGATAGTCAAGCTTATCATGCAGAGAGACTCCCTGCAGGGCTCTCAACATCTTTCTACTTGTACATCCTGACAGTGCTCAGGTGAGTGATCAATTGGCAAATTTCAGGTGCTGCATGGATAAGTCTTCTGTCACCAGTCTGGATTTGTGTGTGTGTAGAAGTGGGTTACAACAAAGATGGTCGAACCTTTTGGTAACTTTTCCTGCTATCTTCGCGAGGGGAGGGGGGGGTGCATGGGCTTCATGGCTGAGGTCCAGGGACCTGGAAGGGTAAGGTGCTTGAAGGGGACTGATCACCTTTAAATTACAAGACCAAGGGATTTGTGTGCCCTGGAGCTCTCTACTCCCTTGGGCCTGGTTGGTGGCAGTGGCAGTTTGGTAGGACCTGGGGGTGCGTCTCACAGGGGGTGGTTTCCCAGGGGGACAGAGTGTGTGGCCAGCACTTAGTAAGGATATGCACCCTGCGAGTATGGAGTGCACCAGCATAAGTCAGACTCCGGGTCTTCTCATCATGATGTCTGATGGTTGAGGCCAACCCTATTTTAAATCTTGACCTATGATCTTCAGATCTCAGACTCCTGAGTAGCTGGGATTACAGGCATGATCCTCTGGCACTGGGCCTCTGATTCTTTTTGGTATATTAGGGTTTGAACTCAAGGCCTTAGGCTTGCCAGTCAGGTATTCCACCATGTGAGCCAAGCCTTTCTGTCTTGGGCATTTCCAAAATAGAGACTAAATATATGGTCAGGCTGGGCTGGATCATGGTACTCCTATCTGTGACAGGCATGCTCCACCAGGCCTGGTCCTCTGTAGTTGGGATAGTAGACATGTAGCACCATGTTCAGTCATCAGTTTAGATGGATTATCTCAAACTCTTAGTGCACAGCAGTCAATTCTTGACCACAGGGTAAGCCCTGGGTTAGGTTTCAACTCTTGGACCTCAGTCTCCTCTTGGAACAGTTGTGAGGAAACAAGGGATTTATACAGAGGGATCTCTCGCACAGGGCACAGAGGGAGCGGCCATTAGATACGGTTCCTGGCAATTCTGTGAGCAAATGAAAGGAAGATACCTGGAAAAGGCTCACGTGGAGCTTATTAATCGTGGAACAGGTGAGGGATTATGAAACAAAACATGTCTCTCTTTCATCCTTACCTTGTCCCCATGAGGAAGGGGATCCTTCACTGTGTTTAGTTTTGCAGCTGGGGATACTGAGGCAAGGAGAAGCCAGGTGACATACTCATGACCTCCAGTTCACAGGAAGCTCTGCCTGACTTCTCTGCCATACTCCCTAGGACAATGGGTGCTATTCAGTCCACTTCTTGTGGTGAGAAGTCCAATTCTTGTCAGTCGTGGGGCTTGAACTCTGGTCCTGGGCACTGTCCCCGAGCTCCTCAGATCAAGGCTAGCACTCTACTACTTAAGCCACAGCGCCGCTTACAGTTTTTTGTGCTTCTTTGGAGATAAGAGTCTCACAGACGTTCCTGCCCGGGCTGGCTGTGAACCATGATCCTCATATCTCAGCCCCCTGTGTAGTTAGGATTAGAGGTCTGAGCCATGGGCACCCGGCTTAAGTTTAATTCTGACTTTTTTTCTCTCTCTCACAGGAACTGGATGAATGTGTGCTGGAGGAGGTCTCCCAGCGTCCCCATGTGGTTGGAACCCAAGGTGGCCCTCTCATTCTGGAGGTAAACTGTGGGTTAGGAGCTGTCTTGCTCAGCCTGTTGAACCAGCTTCATGAGGTAAGCCCCTCTGTGCCCTGGCTAAACTATAACAGTTATTCATTGTCCATCCAGCCTTACTGGACTTAGTATTTTTTGTATGTTATTTTCTAGCACCTGGCCAAAATTATGATACATAGTTATGGAATGAAAATATAATGCCATCTTAAGAAAGTCATTTAGGGCTTTGGAAATGTGACTTCATGGTGTGGTGATTGCCTAGCCTGCCTGAATGCCTGGGTTCAATTCCTCACAGAAAAACACTGAAAGAGATGCTGTGCCCCAAGTGGTAGAGTGGTAGCCTTGAGGAAAAAAAAGCAAGCTCAGGAATAATTCCCTAGTCCTGAGTTTAAGCCCCCTGGACTGTCAAAAACAAAAGAAAACAGTTAGTAAATGCAAAATAAAGAACACATACTTGGAATATATAATTGCTCCTTCCATACTGATACCTGACAATAGTCCCTAATTCATGCATTTTGCCTATATTAGGATACTGTGTTGAAAAAAAATGTTTTGTTCATTAGATCACTGCAGTTAATGCCAGGAATGTACTTAGATGTCAAGGGAAGATGAATTCTGGAAATTAAAAGATTCCAGGCTTTTGAGTAGTCACTGGTAATCACAGAGAAGGCTAGTCTAAGTGAGATTTGGAAATCTTTTTGGTCAGTCATGGCACTAAAAAGGCAGAGACTAATAGTTGTGATAGAAGAGAAGGAATAACTCCAGATGGAAGGAATAAATGATAGTAACTAACATATACCAGAAACTGTTCTAGGGAACTATTTTGGGTTATTGAAGAACTAGTTATCAACTAGGTTTATACCTCATTGCCTTTAACATTGTAAATCTCTTAGGCTAGTTTTTAATCTCTGTGTGATAAATGTATCTCCTTCTATGCTGTTCTTTCATACCTGATCTCCTTTGCTTTCTAAAAACCTCAGTCTTTCTATATTACTCTATGAATATTGCCTAGTACTAAATAACACCTACACAGATGGCAGAGGATGCTAATGTAAGAGTCCCATAGCTCATGAGTCATTAATATAACAACATGGAAAAATGAGGACATATTTATTCCTACCCCAATTTTTCTGAAAAGCTGCAATGTCATCATTTGGTTCAAATTTCCATTCTTTGTCTACATAGTGTCATTAAGTACACATAAATGCAAATATGAGCCAGGTGCTGGTAGCTCAAGCCTGTAATCCTAGCTACTCAGAAGGATGAGACCAGAGGATTGTGGTTCAAAGCAAGCCTTGTCAGGAAAGTCCATGAGACCCTTATCTTCAATTAATCACAGGAAACCCAGAATTGGTGCTGTAGCTAAAGTGGTAGAGTGCTCAACTTGAGATGAAGAGGTGAGGGACAGCGCCCACAAAAAAAGTGCAAATATGACTTTCAGTTTCCCCAAAAGGAATGACAAGGTCAATAGTAATCTTTCCAAGCATAAAAAATAATTACAAAATGATTCAGTGCACCTACTTTCACTGAGTTATTTAAGTTATGGCTTCTTTGCTGGGCATATTCTCTTCTTTTAAAAATTGTCAAATATTAGCTTTATAATAAACTTCATCTAATATTTTTTTTCAAAGGAGAAGTCCATACTGTCGATATCACTTGGCTTTCTTACTATCCTATTTCAAAGCTAATCCAGGCAGGAAAGTCTGTCAAACTATTATCTCTAAATAAACACTAAAAAAAGCCGGAAGTGGAGTTTTGGCTCAAGCAGTAGAGTACTAGCTTTGAGGATAGGTGGGCAAGAAAGACAACTGTTCAGGGACAGGGTCCAGCCCCTGGGTTCATGTCCCAGAACCAGGACAAACTAAACAAACAAGCAAACAAAAACAACCCCCAGATATTTCTTTGGGACTGTCCTTAAAGGAGTACTGCTCTGAGAAGAGGCTACTTGTGCTGAACATATTCACAAGATCCTGCTTTTTTGGAATCCTTATTGCTATGGAGAACTCAGGACCAGACTAAAGGAATTGATAACTGACTCCTGCCAAAAGAGAATCTTCTTAGGGATGAAATATCCATACATAAGACACTTTTAAACCTCCATGTCTTTGTTTCTTTGCAGTAGAACAACTTTAAAACAATGTTATTAGGGGCTGGGAATGTGGTTCAGTGGTACAGTGCTTGCCTTGCATGCATGAGGCCCTGATTTCTCAGTACCACATAAACAGAAAAAGTCAGAAATGGCGCTGTGGTTCAAGTGGTAGAGCACTATCGTTGAGATGAAGATCTGAGGGAGAGCGCCCAGGCCCAGACTTTAGGCCCCACAATTGGCAAAAACAAATACAAACTAACTAAAAAACAACAACGTTAATTCCTTTTATTCTATGCTGGCCTTCACATGGCACATTATTATCTTTTGTAATACTCTCAAGTAGAAGTTTACAGACAAGTTTATATGAATAAAAAATACACTGGAAAAAGTAAGGGACAGAGTTTCCTTCAATCCTTGGGATTCTTTTCTTGTACAGTAAAAAGGAAAGCACAAGTTAATTTGAACTTTATCATTTCTCTGTGTTCAATTCCTCTCCTGGGTTCAGTTTCCACAAAGTCCAGTAACAATCATTGGTGCTTCTTGAGGTCTAATGAATGTTTTCTGTCTTCATTGAAATAACACAAGGACACTTTTGGACATGAGGTAATAGGTGTTTCAGAGAAAACTTAGTAAAAGAGAAAATATAAAATTTATATTGCTTATAAATATGTTATCCATGAGTACATTTAGTTCAAACTTCATAATTGTTCTGCAAATTAAGCCAAATTTTAAATGGGAAGAAGGTCCTCAGATCATTCTTTTTGTGAGTGTATTTGCTGTGTGTTATTTCCCTAGTGCACATGAATTAACAGTAAGAGAAACATTTGCAACAATAGGAGAAAGAGAAGTTCTGTGTTTAAGTATAAGGGTTCAATACAATATAGAAGACTACAAATAAGACAACATCGAAACAATAAAGCCAAGTCCAATATGTAGATTTATGGGAGTGTTCCTAAGTGGAATATGAAGTATGAGGCCTTTCCCTTTCTCAATCATGTTTGCTAATCGCACAAATTTTTAAAAATAGAATGGAAGAATAATTCTGGTTCCAATGAAAGTCAGATATAAGGGCATGGACTTAACTGGAAAAACAAGTCCATCTCGAGAGAGCAGGGATTATACTCGCAATGAACTAGTGGCTAAATCACATTTCTTTTTCTTTCCTTTACTTGCATTTTGTTGTTGTTGTTGGTCTTGGCACTTGAACTTTGGGCCTGGGCACTGTCCATCTGCTATTCAGCTCAAGGCTACTGCTCTACCGCTTGAGCCACAGTGCCACTTCCAGTTTTCTTGTAGTTAATTGGAGAAAAAAGTCTCTGGGACTTTCCTAGCTGGGCTGGCTTTGAACCCCAATCCCCAGATCTCTCCACCACGCAGCTTAAGATCACATTTCTAACAGTGTACACTCAGCATATGCAATGTGTATGTTCATCTATCTTTATATGAATTTTTGAGTTAAAAATGTGGGCTACAGCTTAGACTTTTCACTCACAAAAATGTTCATAGTTTAAAAGTTGATACTTCTGGAGATATAAAACCTAAGAATGTAAAGCAGTCTGGGAAGTTCAGTTTGCATGCAGCCTGGGCAGAACAGTCTTTTCCACACTACCAGCCAAAACCTGAATTGGAAGAATGTCTCAGGTGATGGAATACCAGGCATGAGCAAGATTGATGAATAAGAGCTTGAGGCGTTTGCATACATACATACAAACATACACATACACACAGAGGCACTTATATGTGCACACACAAATACACAAATGAAACAACTCTTAGAATATGTAGAAAAGTTTAAAAATAGCAATAGAAAATATGTCCTGAGTAAGAATTAAGAGATGAATTTTAATTTTAGAAAGTCCTCATGAACTTTCTTCAAAAAAGTTTGAGACTATTACATAGGTAGGGACGAGAGATAGTAAGAGAGTCACGTAATTACTATTAAAGGGATCGAATGAATCAGAGATCCCAGCAGGTGCATCTGAAAATGATCGTATCCTGTGTCAAATGTTAGAAGATCTTCTAAAATAGTACATAAACACTCTGAGCAGTCTGTCTAGTGGATAATATCATTGGAGAAGTTCAGAATTGCTAGTCTATGTCTAGATTAAATAAACCAACAAACATGGCAGGGCAATGTGATACAAACCTGGAATTCTAGCACTCAGACTAAGGCAGGAGATTAGAGAGTGGAATTAAATGGTGATACATTTCCTGGACCAGGTAGTATAATTTTGTCTAATAAAACAAACCAAACAACAAGAAAGGAATACACAGTTGGAAGTTTGGGCTAATTTTGTTATTATGTTTTGAGAAGTCAAGTTTCCTATTGAAATGCAACTCGTATATAATCTTCAGTTTTGTTTTAAATGCTCTCTTCATTACAGAACATTCCTAGATTCAAAATGGCTCATGATTCCCACCCAAAATTTGAAAAAGTAAGTAAGCATCATTCTGTTGGATTCCAAAGAAATGAGGAAGGATTACAAAATCTTAAGCCTAGAGAAATTTCAAAGTTCATCTAAAGCAGGACTTTGTAGATCTTGCTAAAATAGAATTTATTTTTTTTAAATTTTTTTATTGTAAAGATACTATACAGAGGGTTACAGTTACATGAGTGAGGCAATGAGTACACTTCCGCTTCCTCTTGAACATTGTTACCCCCTCCATTGTTTTCCCCCTACCATCCCCTCCCTCCCTCCCTTCCCCAAGGTTCTTTTTTTTTTTTTTTGATTGTGATTAAGTGATTACATAATTTCCGGAAATTCACAGTATTGTGGAATAATGATGCTCATTTAAAGTCACAAGTTCATTCTAACTTTCCTGGAGCAAATTGTCTATCACAGTCTGTAATATATAACGGTGCTCATATGTTATATACCATATATGTGATCAGCAGCATGGGGATATTTAGTAGTGGTTCAACCAGATGAGTGGGAGTTCTTTGTTTCTTAAGTCCTGTTAGTTTTGTCATATCACCTAACATTTTGGATTCATCATCCACTTATCAGGTAGACCATGTACTGTTTGTCTCTTCATTCTTGGCTTACCTCGCTCAACATGATTCCTTCTAGCTCCATCCATTTCCCTGCAAATGCCATTATTTTGTCATTTCTAATGGCTGCATAGTATTCCATTGTGTATAGATACCACAATTTTTGGATCCATTCATCTGTGGTGGGGCATCTAGGTTGTTTCCATATCCTAGCTATTGCAAACAGTGCTGCAATAAACATGGAGGTGCACGTGTCCTTGTATATTGGTTCCTGTTGTTCAGGGTAGATGCCTAGAAGTGGTATGACTGGGTCGTAAGGGAGGTCAATCTTTAGCTTTCTAAGGACCCTCCAGACTACTTTCCAAAGTGGTTGTATGAGTGTACATTCCCACCAGCAGTGTAATAGCATTCCTCGTTCTCCACATCCCCTCCAGCATTTGTCGTTGGCTGATTTGTGGATGTGGGACATTCTGACTGGGGTAAGGTGGGTTGTCTTTATTTGCATTTCCTTCACCACCAGGGATGATGAACATTTCCTCATGTGTTTCTTTGCCATTTTTATTTCTTCATTTGAGAAGTCCCTCTTTAGTTCCCTTGCCCATTTAGTAATTGGTTTGTTGGGTTTGGGAGGGATTAGTTTCTTGAGTTCCCTGTATATACAGGATGTTAACCCCTTGTCTGATATATTGCTGGTAAATATTTTTTCCCAATTAGTTGGTTGTCTTTCTAGCTTGGTTGCGATAGCTTTATCTGTGCAGAAGCTTTTTATTTTAAGGTAGTCCCATTTGTCGAGTCTCTCTCCAATTTGTTGTGACCCTGCGACTCTGTTCAGGAAGTTCCTTCCTGTGCCTATTAGTTCAAGTGTCTCTCCTACTTTGTCCTGCAGTAGTTTCAGAGATTCAGGTTTAATGTTAAGGTCTTTAATCCATTTTGAGTTGATGTTGGTGCATGGTGATAGGGTGGGGTCCACTTTTAGTTTTCTGCATGTGGCTGCCCAGTTTTCCCAGCACCAGCGGTTGAAGAGGCTATGTTTCTTCCATTGTATGTCTTTGGCTCCTTTGTCGAATATCAGCTGGCTGTAGGCCTGTGGATTTATTTCTGGATCTTCTATTCTGTTCCATTGGTCTTTGGGTCTGTTTTTGTGCCAGTACCATGCTGTCTTTGTTATTATAGCTCTGTAGTAGAGTTTGAAGTTCGGCATGGATAGCCCTCCCATATTGTCTTTATCCCCTAGAATTGTTTTGGCTATTCTAGGTCTTTTGTTGTTCCATATGAATTTTTGGACTGTTTTCTGTATTTCAGAGATGTACGTCATTGGGATTTTAATAGGAATTGCGTTGAATTTGTATATTAGTTTTGGAAGTATTACCATCTTTACTATATTAAGTCGGCCTATCCAGGAGCATGGGAGGTCTTTCCATTTCCTAGTGTCTTCTGCAATTTCTTTCTTTAACTTTTTATAGTTCTCATTAAATAGTTCTTTTATATCTTTGGTTAGGTTAATTCCTAAATATTTTATTTTTTGGGAGGTTATTGTGAATGGGGTTGCTCCCTTTATTTCCCTCTCTTCCTGTACATTATCAGTGTATAGGAAGGCAACTGATTTTTGTGGGTTTATTTTGTATCCTGCTATTTTGCCGAAGTGATTTCTGATTTCTAAGAGTTTGGGGATGGAGTTTTTGGGATCGTGGAGGTATAGTATCATGTCGTCTGCAAAAAGGGATAGTTTAACTTCTTCTTTCCCTATGCGGATCCCTTTAATGTCTTTTTCTTGCCTTATTGCCCTGGCTAAAGGTTCTAGGACTATATTGAAGAGGAGTGGAGACAGTGGGCATCCTTGCCTTGTTCCTGATTTTAGGAGAATTGGTTGTAGCTTTTCCCCATTAAGTATAATATTGGCTATTGGTCTGTCATAAATGGCTTTTATTGTTTTTAGAAATGTTCCTTCTATTCCTATTTTCTCCAGAGCTTTTAGCATGAATGAATGTTGAATTTTGTCAAAGGCCTTTTTTGCATCTGTAGCGATAATCATGTGATTCTTGACCTTGGCTCTGTTGATATGTTGGATTACATTTATTGACTTACGTATGTTAAACCATCCCTGTGTCTCTGGGATGAAGCCTACCTGGTCATAGTGAATTATTTTTTTATGTGTTTCTGGATTCTGTTAGCTAGAATCTAAAATAGAATTTAGAATTAACATAAATAGTTTAGTTTTGCTTCTAATTTCATATTTTATAGGATACTACAAAATTCTTTTTGAGTAGAGGGTTTAATTGACAAATTCACAAATGATTCTGGCATTTTATTTGCCTAGAATATGCTTTCAAGAGAGTTATAATTAGATCTTAGTTAATAGAAAATTCCAACAATTCATGTATAAAATGATAATGTAAATAATCTAGACAGAGTTGCCAACAAATCGATATTAATTTATAAATATAGAAAAATTGCAATTTTTGAGGGTTTTGTATAACATTGTATGAAGAGAATAATTGTGTGACATCTTCTTTCTTCTACCTATATGTAACACAGGAAGCAATTTCCTTAATTACGTGCCTCTGTATACAGTGAGAAAAATGCTACATTTGGGGTTTGTTTTTATTTTATTGGTTTGTCCTAGGGCTTGAAATCTGGGCCTGGGAACTGTCTCTTAGCCTGTTTATGCTCAAGGCTCGTGTGCTACCACTTCAATCTCAGTGCCACTTGTGTCTGACTTTTTCTGAGTTTATTGGATATTTGAACCATAATCTTCTGACCTTAGCATCCTAAATATCTGTGATAGTTTAAAAAAGTATAAATATAAATAACATTTGCAAGTGTTCTGATCTCAAGAATCTTACTGGGGGAAAAGTGATGCAACCCAGTTAATTGTAGTATTCTTTCCAGAAGAAGGAGAGAATCACATTATCAGAGGTGTAGTATTTTTTTCACAATAGAGATAAGCTATTCATGATGTGAATTAAGGGAATATTAAGGTGCACTTTACAAGTTGGAAATTATTGGACTAGGATGACTTTATGGCATAAATCTTTGGATTGATGGTTCATAGAAATTATAGCTTTCTCTGATAAAATTTGCTTACTCTTGAAGAATTAATTACAGATGCTTCATAATTTTATCCTCTACCAGAATGTGGCTATTTTTCTGTTGACTTCTCAATCTGTAACACTCCACTGGAAACTGCATCTATTGCAAAATTACTTAACATGCAAACAGGTACTGTTTTGAATCGCTCAGGTATGGAATGTTCAGAATTTGAAAATGAGTAGTTATTAGTCATAGGAATTTTGAGGAACACATATATTCTGTCCTCTTAACAACTCATTTACTTTTAAAAGTTATGGGTTTCCATAGAATTAAACTACATTCAGTTTTAGTATGAGAAAGTACAAAATTTTTCCTTTTTTCAAAATATTGTCAAGTTTATTGTGAAAATATTGTCTAATTGTATAACATTCAAGTTGATGACTCTCTGATAAAAAAGGAGTAATCAATTCAAATTAGATGCCAAATAATATTGATTTTTAAAAAGTTACTACATAAAATAATATTTACTATAACAATACAGTGAAATTATTTTTTATGTAGCTTATTTTTTAATTTAATTTTATTGTCAAATTGGTGAACAATGGGTTACAGTAATTGTAAGGTAGTGAAAACATAACTTTTCAAACTTTTTACCCCCTCTTTCATTTTTCTTACAGTTTTCTTTCACCTCAATACTCCTCACAAGTTTTAATATACATTTCCAACATATTGTCTTGTGAGTATTGTTATTGCATTGGCTTGCCCTTTGTCCTTTGTCTTGCCATTTTGTTGTTCTCTTCCCTTCCCTAATTAAGGTAAATGTATACACAATACACAGGGCACAAAATCAAATACAGCCAATGCCAAACCATAGGTGGAAAACCCAAAGAAAATAGAAATCACATAGTACATTAAAAACAACTGCAAAAAAATCTCTGTTTCCATACCTTGGAGTTCATTTTGCTCAGCATCAGCTTATATGTTCATATATACACATAAAGCCACTGGAAAATAATAGTTGCATGGACACTATATCATATAAACAACATGTTACTGTTTTTGATGGAAAAGGTTGAATTAGGATTGGGGAAAACGTGATTCTGATAAAGGAATTTCAAAAGAGTTTAAAAATTATGACAGGTATATTTTAATTGTTCAAATTTTTAACAAATTAGCCTATTAAGAAAATTGCCTGGGAAAATAGGCTTTCATGCAAAGAAAGCTATGGAGACCTAGTTGAGAGGGAGCAATGTGGGTAAAGATAGCTCATTTTCACACTAAACAAACTTCAGAAACCTTACTGTAAATCCTGTAGGTTCCCTTGAGAATTGTCCTTACCCAGGAAATATACTCTCACTGTGTGAAATTCAAAGTTCTTAAGAAAACTAAGACATCAAATTTTGTGAATTGACCTTTAATTACCCAAATTATTCTTTGAAAAAGATAATTTGGGTCAAAATACTTAGGGAGAAAGGGCCCTTCAAAATGAAAGAAGGTATTGGGTTCACACTTTTCTGTTTGTAACACTTTCCACAATGTCTTTGCACGTGAAGCACTGAAACACAGAAAAAAATCTGATTGGTTACGCCAATGATTACACATTTCTAAGTAGCTCACAAAAAATAATATCCTTATTAACATGAGGTAGTGAAGACTTCTCTTATTACATAAGCCAAAATGTTTGGGATCAGAAAAGAATTGAGAAAATTGAAAGGGGAAGAAAACAATGTTCTTAGAAGCCCTATCTAAGCATACTGAGTTCAGCAGTGGAGGGAGGCCAAAAATTTTGATATAGATTGTCTTAATATTTTTGCTACCTAAAGTGATTTTACAGAGCCTATTTGGCTCACTACAATGTAGAACAGTTTGAATGAGGACAGGAAAATAAATTCTACGTCCAAATGAGGCAACTTAAAAGAGTTTTAAAAGAGAAACCATGAAGATGTAGCGGGGTGGGGTAGGGAGGAGATCTTATAGTCTTTCAGCTTCACTGGACTTGAAGTCAAGAAGCTGTGCTTAATTGGAAATCAGGGAAGAGCTAAGAGGAGGACATAGAATTAGGACATAGAAGTATTGTCCTTTGTAATAGACACTGTTACCCAAGGTATGGATGATTTAACTCTATTCTATTCCATACATCTTGCTGAGCAAATGCAAGACTAAGAAAAAATAATCTATTGAAATAATTTTGCAAAGAATAACTTCACTGATCCTGATATGGTATCTATGGAGAGTCTTAAGAGAGAACATAAAAGTGGAGTATACTTCGGTTTCCTCTAAGCATCTTGTTAGCAAAATATATCTTTGAGGTTAGAAGTGATTGAACCAAAAAGTAGTGGAGTACTTATTTTTGTGGAACTTTAGACAGAAGAAGACTTTCAAGGTAAAAGAAAAAAAGTATAGCTAAATATTTGTGATCACAGCTTCTTGGATCCATTTTTTGGAGACAAAGTTTTACATTAGAGTTTGTCCTCATTAACATAGATGGATTTTCATGGCAACCAAATGCAAGGGTGAAGCTTAATGGACTCCCTTGGACAAGTAAACAGCATGGTAGAAAAAAATGGCAAATAATATTTAGGAAATTAGTTTGGCTAATTACTTTGCCAGAACAAAGAATGAAAGATATAATTCAAAATCACTTGACTTAAAAGTATGAAGAAAGAGTAGTGAAGAGAGATGAGAGAAAACATAGAGGACTCTTCTGTCTCCAGTGGAGTAATGGATTCTTTATCTTGTTTCTTCCATTCTATCTTCACAAGCTATCAAGTGTGGCTGAGGACTGGAGTATCCATTGCAGACAAAGAGAACTCACAGAAGAAAATATTTGCAGCAGATGTAGGTGATTCACAACCTTAGACAATCTACTTAAATCTGTTCAAAATTCTCTGCTACCCCAAACTGCCCTCTTTGAACAGCTTTGTTTTACTAGTCCCAAGACTACCCTTCATGAACTATTTAAAATTTTGAGAGGTCATATACATCCTCTCTAGAGATTGCTGTTTGGTTGTGATTTTTGTGTGTTTTTGTTTTTTGTTGTGTTTTTTAATTAAATTTCAAAAGGTTGTGCAAGTGTATTACAATAAATATGTCCATCTAATTGTCCAATGCTCCTGGATCAGAGTGACTCCTTCTATCATTCTCAACCAACCCCTTCTCCAAGATGTATTTCAGATTTATCACTTCCTTTATCACATGTGTACATTGAGTATTCTAGCTGTACTTGCCCCTTGTTCCATTTTTCATTCATTCTGTCTTTACTATTATTCCCCTCTGGTTTCAACTTCCTGATAGTCATTCTGTTAAACTGTTAATATTTTGAAAGGTTTATATAATATCCATGGAGTTTCAATCCTGCGTACACTTGAACTGATGTCAGCTTATATTTCCATAGTTCATTCATCTGCAATAACAATTTGCAAGACTGGAGATGTGAAGCACCTAGACATGATTTTATTCTCATCCATTTGTAAGATTAATCTTTAGTCAACAAGAAAGTTTAAAAATGGCTTAGAATATATTCCTAACTACCAAATTTTATAAATGGCTTTGAAAAAAGGTTTGTGATTATTTTATTTTACATGGGATAATATTTTCTACTACCTATAAGTTTTGGAAAAAGAAGACGACTACAATTTACTACTATACAGGAATATGGTAGAAATAGAAGACAGATTTTATGTTTGTCACATCTCTGATGAGTACCCATATTCATGACTTTAAGTCATATTTCTTACTATGTTAGACTGATAGGTAAAACATAAAACAACATATGATAAAGCAACTATTTGTGACTTTTTAAAATGTACCTTAGTAAGTGATTAAACTTACTTTATTAGCTAGTGTTTGGGTTTGAATTATGGGAGGTTTTTCTATTTGACACATCTCTGTAAGGCACCTACTGAAAAACACAAATGGTGGGTGGTACTATTTCTACACTTTAATGAATGGTTGAACCTGTTTGGCATTAGTGCTGGGTAAATAAAACAACTCTATTGTAACTTGCACCCTAAACTTGAAAACTTTGTAATGTCAATATTGTCTACTTGTCAAATGTTATTTTGGTGTATGTGATTTTTAAAAAATTATTTGAAAAGGAATCTGTTTTCAGGAGATTAAGTGTAGGTTATCATTGGTTTGAGAATGATAACATTTTTATTCTACAGAAACAAGTTTTACTGAAGTACCAGTATTTTGAAGCATTAACGATCTTCTCAATTAATGTTTTTGTGAATTATATTTGACCTGTAAGTCAAGTTTTCCTAGCCTTGGTAGACCAATTATGGATCTATCGTTCTAGGAACTATTTATTTTTGCCTACTTATCCTGGACTGAAATCTTTGAGTAATCATTAGAAGAGGGGTATTAAAAATAATTTTGTGACATTTGTGATCTTGGTCACTCATATGGGCTGGTCATTTGTAAACTGAAAGTTTGAATTGCTGTACTGTCTCTCAGATTTTGTGATCTCATCTTTCATTTTAAGTTGCATTGCATTACACAATTGCTTACCACTAATTCCGGGGTCATAAGGAATTGAGATGGATTTTCAATTACTTTCTGTTAGCATGTTTCATGAGCCTAGGTGAGAAATCTTCCCCTTGTTATCAGATGAAGAGGATAACTAAGACCTGGGATCCTAGGACCCATGGGTCCTGCAGAAGAATAATACCTTTTAGATATCATATCAGCAAAATTTGGGTACAATCAGTAGAAATGCTTCAGAAATATAGAGAAAAACATTTTGCAACCAGTGAGTTAAAACAATAAACAGAGCAGCAGAGTAAAATCCCTTATAGATTAGAGGAAAACAATTGTTTTTTTTTTACAATGTGAATTCAGGAGACCAAGAATACTTAGAACATATCACAAGTTTATACCAAAGACATTGCATTGATACTTTTTATATTCTAATGTACATTCTAAACCTTATTATTTATATTCCAATCTATTTATTGTAATAAATGTCTATTTATTTGTCAAATTATCAATTAATTCTAGTAAGTTTCACTGTGTGAAATAAAATATCAGCACGTATAAATATAAAATATATAACTATAAAATATAAGAAAAAAGGCACATGTTTTGCAATGTTCTGTTGTGGTTAGGGTATCAAAGGCAACTGTGTTTTAAAATATTATTCCATTATTTCTACCTCAGTGTTTGGTAGAGTTGGACCTAAAGCTTTACCATTTGGAGATTTACAGCCTAGAGACAAGAGGAAACACTGTGATTAAAACATTACCAATTTAAGGCCTAATATCGAGGAGAAACATATAGACTTCTCTTGTAACTATGAAAATATTTGATGAAAGAAAGGCAGTAGTGTAAATTCCTGCCTGGATGGATGGTAGACAGGCCAGGACATTTGGTAATCATGCATGTGAAAATTTTTTTCACCTTCTTGGCTTTAGCTACTATTGAAATGTTAGGTATAAAAAACTATTATATTTTGATAAAATACCTTCTAGCCTAAATGATTCTGTCTTAACTGTTTATCTCTCTATGATCCCTTTTAACTAATATTAGTTTTGTTCCAATAAGAAAATTTATGCTGTCAGGGTAAGATATTCTGGTTGGTCTGTTGCTACAGGGAAGAAGAGTAAAGGGTCAGGTAGACATTTGTACCAGTAAGACATCATTTAGGAATTTTTAAGCTGCAGAAGTTTAGAAGTAGCTCTTAAGCAAGACTTACTTTGAATCCATTAGCTCCACAAAGCTAACTCAGTTTATAAATAAGTACTTGAAAAACAATCATCTTTGGACCTAGCTATAAAGGCTTCAAAGTATGATCAAATTTAAAATGAAAAAGACTTAAAATAGTCATAGACAAAAAAAATTGCAAATGTGAGCAATCGACCAAACAATATAAGCTTTTCCCAATATACACAGAATTTTAGAGAAGTAAGATCAATAACTTTTAGGAACAATAAGGTTTCCTAGTTACAAACAGTCAACCAAGGATATATGCCTGTATAAAGATTGCATCAATAACTACTTAAATTTACAGGCTACTACATGCTTCAGCAGGACGTTTACCCAAATTACTACAATATAGAGATTATCATGGCACTTGCACAAGGATGATATGAAAATTTGTGAAATACTCCATATTTTTCATTCTTGAGATGCAAGAAATGAAAAACAGTTATTAAAAATTGATTACAAAAATACAAGTCGTTATGTCGAAAAATGAACTTTACAACTTTGTGCGGGTGGAGGGGTAGCAGGGAGGATTGAGTGGGGGAGCAGGTGAAGGATGGGAATGGAAGGGAAGGGTAAATACAGGAGGAGGCTACAATGCTTGATAAGAAATGTACTCATTATCTTGCCCATGTAATTGTAACCCCTCTGTACAGTATTTTCACAATAAAAAATTTAAAAAGGCAAATGTAACAATATACGTAATTCATTGAACTGAAAGTTAGTTTGACATCAGTGCGTTAAATCCTCACCTTAGAATGGCCTTTACATAGCATAATCTTTACAAAACATTTGAAATTGGATAACATTGTCATTTTATCCCAAAGAAATAAAATACTATAAGGACCTAGGAAAAAAAAGGAATCTTAAACTTTTTCTATATGGAATGCTATCTGAAATAACACATTTATTAATGAACCTATATATTATAAAACAATGTATAATTCAAAGTATTATATCTAGGAGAGAATTAAATAGATTATGGACATTATACAAATAAAATACAGAGTATTTTAAAATATACTTTTTTCATACAAGCACCAGAAATATTTTTAGTTTCTGTACTACTCATTTCAACAGATAAGTTAAAGTGATTTCTGATTTAAAAATCACAAACCCTGCAGAAATCATTATAGATGTATACAAACAACTCTTGAATACATTTTGACATCAGTCAGGCAATTCACTTGAAGAATACTATGGAATCCATGAATTTTTAAAGTAAGATATTGCTGTTGCTTTGTATTGTGAAAATATTTTGTACAGACACAAAGATGGATTGGCATTTTTGAAATTTAAGAATCTTAACCAAACCATTATGAGTTAGGAGAACAATTTTTACAGCCTTCCACAATTTAAAAGAGGTAGTGATACATATTTATCCTTTTGGCAATATTAAATGCAGTTTCTTCCAAGTTGTTCTTCAGACCTGGTTTGATATAATGCTTCAATAGAAGGCGATCCAGCATATCTTCGCTATTTCTATTCCAAGCAGCAAGATGCAAGGGAGTCAAGAGGACTTTAGTTTGGGCATTGGTATCTGCCTCAATGTGAACTAAGAAAGCAGCCACTCTGGTATTATTCAATATATAAGCACTGTGCAGGGGTGTCTAGCCATTCACAGTAATTGCATGAATATCTGCCTTGAGCCACCAACTCATGGACAATGTCTAAGTGCCCACTGGAGGCTTCCCGATGAAGAGAGGTATATTCATCATCATCCCTAGTATTCACATGAGTGGCCTTTTAGGAAAGCAGTGTCTGCACTGTAGTAAGCCAATTATTTTCAGCAGCCCAAACAAAAATTTGCTTTAATACTTCTCCATTTTTTTTTTGCAAATGATGACATTCCTCACTTTTTCATCTTGTTCCTTGTCTTCATCAGAATTGCCTAACCAGAGACAGTGAGTACCAGTGGGAATGGGGTGCACATGTATTCCCTAATAGTTCACGTTGGTTGAACTGGTCAGAAAAATCCAGTGAATTTTCTACATCTGTTATTTCACCATGATTTTCTTTCTCTTTTTCCAATTTTACTATTGGAAATTATTCTAACTGGAGAGTAGGGAATTCATAGAGAGCAAAGGAAAGGTTTTCCTCCATATTCAAAGGTACAGACTGAAAATGGGACCAGTGGTGTCTTCATGTGCAGCTTATTATAGGAATGAGAAAATATGAAATAATGCCTTCTAAGTAAATGATTTGGGAAATGGCAGAGCAGAAAGTGAAATGATGCAACCAAAAATATAAAAGCAAAATAAATTAGGATAATTATGGAGCAGTCACATTATCTATGAGAACCATGAAAGGGAGAGAGGAAGAGAGAGACAGATGTACAATGACCTAGCTAGCCACAAAATCCATGCCTCTGATCAATTTATAGAGCAAACAATTTTATTTTTTAAAAGAGGTGGAAATGGAATTTATGAATTTACTTGAAATTAGTAAATACATTTTTATTAGCCTACATAAAGAGACATAGCTTTGACCAAATTACAGACAAAAATCTAAATCCTTGATAATTCTAGTAACAGATCTGACTGAAATCAGTTGAATCACACTTTTCCTGTAGAGTGAAGGAATAGGTTCAGGTTAGGAAAACAGCTAGAGAAGGCAGACCGATTGTATCTGTGACAAAACTTTGTGGAAAATGGTATCAAGGATTAATTACTGGTGATCCACTTGCACTGGAAGTGTGAATCTGAACTATTGCTTGCTGATTCTGAACTATTTCTTTAATAATTATAAGTTCCAAGAAGAAAAGGTGAGATTTAATTGATAGCAAAGGATTAGTAATACACTTTGACTTCTCATTAAGCACCTTCAATCATCAAAATCACATGAAGACAATAGAGAGGCCTACTTTTTTGGATGAAAACAAGTATCTTTAAAAACAAGGTAATTAAGTATTCCTACAAAGGACTTCTATTTTACTACTGCATTATATAGTTTTTTCTAATGTTGGGTAACAAATAATGGATCTATTAGAAAGCTCTTAAAGCTCATATGTTCAATAGTGAGTTCTCTTATATTATACCATGGTATTTTTGTTTATGGTTTTAAGAAGAAATTTGCTAGCTTAAATTTCTGACAAGACAATATCATCACTGTACAACTTGCTTCTATACTCTAAGTTTTAAATTACTATCTAATATGTGTATTAGATAGCTATAGAGGAAAAACTAGAAGCCACACTTGTGGCTCATGTGTTTATCCTAGCTAATCAGAAAGATGAAATCTGAGGATTGTGGTTTGAAACCAAACCAAGCAAAAAAAAGTCCATTAAATTCTGATTTGAAAGTAACCAGCAAAAGCTAGAAATGGAGCTGTGGGACAAGCAGTAAAATTCTAGGCTTGAGAAAACTACAACAAAAAAACAACAAATCCTGGGACAGAGCCAGGCCATGAGTTCAAGCCTAGTATTAACACCAAACAAATGAATTAATTAATTAATTAAAATAAATTAAGTGGTCACATGTGGTGAGGCAAGTAAAATGTAACACCCATGGTGACTCTATTGTGTATTATTTTGTAATAAGGCAAATTAACATTTGTCTTAATCACTAAAATTTTATTTGTACTTTTTTGTACTAAACCCTGAATTTAGCATGCAAGTATATGTGTGTACATATGCACACATGTGTGTATGTTTATATGTGTGTGTGTGCTCTTGCAATGTTGCTTGCCAATGTGGACAAGGTGAGGCTCAAAAGAGCTAACTGTGTTGCAATGTTTTTATTTATCAGTGTTCTGTCATGTCATTTCTGTGGAGCCACCCTTCTGTACATTTTATTTGTCAAATAATAACATCATCATAATCAAAGCATATACAACATTAAGTTAGATAAAAGAGACCACTTTCAGCTCTTATTATATGTTAGGTAAGAAGATACAGATATAATTAGGTAGTAAGTTATTGTTGTAAGATGACTGTCAGTACAAAATATGTATTTGACCTCTTAAATTGGTTATGATTTTAAGATATACTCATGGAGTGAGTTTGACTGACTTGACCAAACAGGTATTACTCTCTGGTTATTCCTGTGAAACACAAGGTGAATAAACTCTTTCTGGATTTCTGTTGAAAATAACTTTCTTTGTAACATCATATCTATTCTCACTAAGATAATCAACCCTGTATTTATTAGGTTTGAATATCCCATCATATTGACTGAAAACCAGTATTGTGGATATGCTTGCTAGATATACCTTTCAAAACAAACAAACAAAAAGCATGTGTCACCTCCAGATTGTGGATGCATTTGAAGTTCTTTTGTACATGCAATGGGATCCTCACTAATGGCTCTTTTGTGAAAGTAACTATCACAACTTTAACAAACAAGGCTTTTCAAATATCTTTTCCAATATAAATAACAACCCCGAGAGCGTCTTGCAATTTCTGAAAAGCCTTTGAATATTTTTAGTATTATTTCAGTTCATTGACTATAGAGCTATAGACATTTCTGAAATAAATATTAAGATCTGAAGATGTAAGTGGGTATATAGGCTTTTTATGCAATAGAATATTATGAAATATTATGAAATAGAATAAAAGGATATAAGTGAATTTGGTAAGCTAATTATTAGAATAACTTTGTTTTCTAGTAACAGTTTTTTTTTTCTTTTTTTGGGGTCCAGTCGTGGGTCCTTGAACTCTGGGCCTGGGCACTGTCCCTCAGCTCTTCAGCTCAAGGCTAGTGCTCTACCGCTTGAGCCACAGCGCCACTTCCGGCTTTTTCCTTTTTGCTTATGTGGTGCTGAGGAATTGAACCCAGGGCCTCATGCATGCAAGGCAAGCACTCTACCACTGAGCCACCTTCCCAGCCCCAGTAACAGTTTTTTGAATGTAGATGATGCAGTTAAATTATTTCCTTTGTGGCTCTGTACTTCAGTTAGTTTTATAATCTTGATAATTATAAGAGTGAATTTGTAGAAAAATAAAGGTATTTGAAAATGATGGATTAATCTTGTGTTTTCTGTTCTACTCCCAAGAAAATGAGTTATTTTCAAGTGTTAATATTTTATCATTGAATCTTCAATATCACAAGAAATTTTGAAAAACATGCAGTAGTATTGATGTCTTTTTAAACCAATTGTATTCACAAGTTGGAGAGTCTTTAATTCATGCTTAGGTCTTGGTGTCCATAATTTTTAACCTCTCGTTCCTAACATTAATGATAGGTAAGACTGCATTTTTGGGTATATGAAAGGTAAATATTTATCTGGGGTCAAAGGTGAGTTTTATATCAGTCTTGCTTTAATAACATTTTAAAGTAATACATTTCTCTCAAAATGTTGGGTATAAAAAGCAATCAAAATACCTCTAATGGTAAACAACTTATGTGAGCTACAATGTGGAAATGATTGGTCTATAAGACCTGCAATCTGTTTCCATCAGGAATTGGGGAGATTATTCTTTCAGTATGACTGCGATGCAGTGTTGTCATGGGATAGAATATAATTTCTACAATTTTGAGCTAGAAATCAAGAATGTTATAGTTTAGCAGTTCCTTTCACCAGGGAGGTATAAATTGATTATGAACTTGGAGTTTTCATATTGCAGTTACCTATTTCCTTTTTTTTTTTTTTTTAGTTGGTCTTGGCACTTGAACTCTGGGCTTGGGTACTGTCCCTGCACTCTTCCACTCAAGTCAAGCACTGTACCGCTTGAGCTACAGTGCCACTTCTGGTTTATTAGCGGTTTATTATAGATAAGAATCTCTCGGACTTTCCTGACTGGGCTGGCTTTGAACCGCATTCCTCAGATCTCAGCCTCCTGAGTAGCTACGATTACAGGTGTAGCCACCGACATCCCGCTTAGTTTCCTATTTTCTAACAAAGATAAAGTGAAATATTATTAGAGTGTGGACAATAATTCTGGGAAATTTTCCTAGAATTAGTGGACTAAGTGCTGGTATTTTAGTCACAAAATAGAATGAAGTTATTTGGTACGGTGGGAATGGGCCGCAGGCTAAGATTTACCATTTGTGAAATGTTGTACTAGTAATTCCAACTCTGAAGACTTCAATATCATCATCTGAGAATTAGAAATAGAAGTAGTTCTACTTTATGGGATTATTGTGAGGATTAAATTAGATACCATAGGTAACGTACTTGGAAAAACAATCAGCATTTGATCCTTTCTACCTGTTATTTTATCATGTGATGAATTCTAACATTTTTACTGTGATTTTTATATTGTTTCTCTTTAGGATATGCAATGTGATGTATTGACATTCATTTTGTTGGTCACTTTTCTGTCATTTTGAGGAAAATAACTGCAAAGAAAATTTCTGAGAAGGAAACTATTATTTTGACTCATGATTGAAGAGAACACAGTTTAAGGTTCAGATGTCTCCATTGTTTTTTTTTTGGGGGGGGGTCCGGTCGTGGGGCCTGAACACTGGGCCTGGGTGATGTCCCTCAGCTGTTCAGCTCAAGGCTAGCTCTCTACCACTTGAAACACAGCGCCACTTCCAGCTTTTTATTTTTGCTTATGTGGTGCTGAGGAATCGAACCCAGGGCCTCAGGCCTGCAAGGCAAGTTCTCTACCACTGAGCCACCTTCCCAGCCCCGTCTCCATTGTTTTTAATTATATTTTTATTAGATAGTTGTATGAAGGAATTTCCATTCAACAAATCAGTTTATAAGTACAATGGATCTTTATGTAACTTTCCAATACCCTTCCAAACCTCACCCCACTTTCATTTCTTCTAGTTTCTGCATTGAATATTATACCTTCCCTCTCTTCATCCATAACTCTCTTTATTCCTTCCCTTTGACTTCCGCTCATATCTTCCAAATGATAGTTTCTTGGTATTCATTTTGTTGGAATAAAAGTTCAATTTTATAAGAAATTACACCTTTTAAATACTCGTCTGCAAAGAGCATGCTTTGGTGAATACTGTTGTGTAAACTTGCATAAAGTCCTATGTTCCAAATACGCGACAGAACATGGGTCCTTTGTGTGTCTGGCTCTGACTTAGTTTACTTAACATATTTTTAGATCTATCTATTTCTTTGCAAATTATGTAACAGTCTTCATAATGGATGGGTGCAATCCAATTGTGTATATGTGCCCCACTTTCTCCAACCATCCTTCTACCATAAGACATCTGGGCTGTTTTCATAACATGGCTATGGTAAATAGTGCAGCAGTGAACATGGTTGTGGAAGTGATTTTGCTGTATCTTTTGGAATTATTCGTCACTATCTTTCTGGGAGCAATCCTCTAGACAATTTTCAAGAATAAGCACATCCCTCCTTTCATCTCCATCACAACGTTTTGCAAGGCCTCAAAAACACACTACCCCCTACAGGTCTCAATAAGCTAAAACCACACTGGGCCCATATTCTTTCAATACATTTTTTTTCATGATTATACACATAATTTACTGAGAACCTTCTATATACTTTTCTAATGTGGGAATGAGAGACATGACAATAGAGTAAAAGTAAGAAAATTTCAATTTAATTAGCTATTATAATATTTAAAAACATTTTCAGCTCTAACTCATCTCCTCACTTACTATTGTTTTAATCTTTATTTGAGTACTTCATCAATCCCCTAAATTATAACAGGTGCGTTAAATACAAAAGCAAAAATTGTGGTTTGATTTTGATACTCATGTGTGAGGATGCACAATATGGGCAAATAGATAGATTGGAATTAATACCCATTATCCATTATGTTAAATTAAGATGGTTTTCCCAAACTGATTCTCGCAATTCATATTCCATTCAACAAGAAACTTGTGAGAATTCCCTTTGTTTTGCTCCTTAATAACTTTTGTTTCCATTTTATTTTACAACGAAGGTTGATATTTCATAAATCTACTGTAGATACAAAGATTCGATAAAATATTTCTGTCTGTATGCATTGATATATACATACACACATCTATTACACAGGTTGTAATGATAATTTATAACTTCTGTAACTACATGATTTACTAAACTATTTAAAAAATAGACAGCTTATGCCTGGAATCCTGGTTACTCAGGAGGATTTCCTGCAGGTTTTTAAGTACTGAATTAATTTGTGTTTTCTTGGGTTGTTTTGTTTCATTTGAATGTATGTGTTGAGTTGTTCCAAACTTTCCTTTTGTTTCTTTCACTCACGTTCTTACCTAAGTGCTGAGAAACCAATTCTTCTTTCTCAACATAGTCAAGGTGAACATTATTTATTCCAAAGCAATTTCAGTAATATTTAAATACCTTCATACATATGAATGTTATACGAATGCTAAGTGCTGAGAATGGTCTTTTTATTTTCACAGCAGTCTTTGGCATACACAGACAGATCATGAAATATATGAAGATAATAAAACTATACATGCTTGCCAGGAGGAGAAAATCCTATTATTAATTGTTTGACAAAGGCTTCCCTTCTCGTGAAAGAAATACTTTGTTTGATGCAGGATTTCACAAAATCATATAGCTAGGAAGAACCTAAACAATCATCTAATACTACAGAGTTGAGGGAGATGAATTGCCCTCCTGAATAATTTACTTTTGGGTCATATAAAAG
The DNA here is from genome assembly GCF_024711535.1 of Dipodomys merriami. NCBI lineage: Eukaryota > Metazoa > Chordata > Mammalia > Rodentia > Heteromyidae > Dipodomys > Dipodomys merriami. The sequence goes on along the minus strand of NW_027206548.1, from coordinate 78,736 downwards.
CAGGCTTGCAAAAAGAGAATAGACTTTAGAGAAACATGATCAGTTATATGTAAATAGCTGCTTAGCTGATTTTGTTAATTTGTGAACCAATACATGGCAATAGGGTACAACAAGGTAAAAAAAAATTAAAGAAGGTAGCATTGAAATACTCATTGGTGTGTTTGTGTGTTCATGCACACGTGTGTATGCACATGCACATTTGCAGGAGCTCATGCATGTATTCATCATTCCTGAAGCTTGTTAGTGCCTGGGCACTATCCCTAAGCTTCTGTGCCCAAGGATAGTAGTCTACCACTCGAGCCACTGCTGCACTTCTGATTTTTTGGAAATAATCACATGTATTTTCGTGATTGGACTGGCTTTGAACAGTGGTCTTCAGATCTCAGCCTCCTGAGTAGCTAGCTAAGCTGATTCAGCCTCTGAGTAGCTAGTTAAAGTTCTGACTGTCCTTTATGCTTCACTGCTCTTTTATTCTTTTCCTGAGGTAATCACAAGCCTAACTCATATATATGTCAAGTTTTTTAAAAATACTGCTACTGCTTGGCACCAGGGGCTCCCATCTTTACTCTTAACTACTTAGGAGGCTTGAGTACAGAACCCAAGCCAAAAGTTTAGTGGACTTCCTTCTCACTCTATAGCTGGGTGAACTGGATCATTTCCACGATCCTGCACTATCTAGAGGCAAAGATTGGAAGGACTGCAGAATCCAGGCCAGCCAAGGTAGGCAGCTAGACAAGTTGGTGTGCAACTCTGATGCCATTGATGATGGGAAGGCTAAAAGGACAGATCAGGTGCATGTTCTTGTGGAAAGGGAACCCCTATCCTATAATTAACCACTGATATGACGCCAGCCTAGCAAGAACAATACTCCAAGTTGAAATCCCCACAGTTACCCACAACCAAAATAGGTAAATACATTAACATCCCACAACTTAGTACAATCTGTTCTTTGTTTTAATATCATCTTTATCTGATTATCATATGATGTGACAGAATAGTTTCTTCATTATCTTAATATATATTTTAAAAGACCTAGAAAGTTCTTTCTCACTTATTAAGTGCAAACGAATGGCAATTCGTCTCATTTGTTACATATTTGACTACCACTATAAATTCATCTTATGATTTTTATTAATAGTAATATATTCTGATTTATTACTTTACTTGTAACATTTATAAACTTTTTGCTTCTCTGCTGAAGTTTGAGTATTTAAATAGTATCATCAAAGTATATTTCTTGGGTTCCTAAGACAGTTTTTTACAAAGTTTTTAACCAATGGCTTCTAAGAATTCTTAATTGGTATATTATTTAGTTTATTTTTAATTTCAATTTAATTTTATTGTAAAGATAATGTACAAAGTGGTTACAGTAACATAAGTAAGGTAATGAGTACATTTTTTAATGGAAGGAACATTGTTATCCCCTCCATCGATTTTCTTGTACACTCAAAAAAAGAAATACTGATACTTTAGCTGGTGCTATTGATCAATGGGTACTTTTGCTTTCTTTGGTCATGCATTTTTTATTATAAAATTGATATACAGAGGGTTTACAGTTTCTTCAGTCAACTAAAGAATGCAATTCATTTCATTTTCTAAATTTCAAATTTTGAACTTAATTATTTTCTTTTGTTTCTTTAGAGTAATTCTTTTTTCAGAGTCGAAGGATTAATTTAATTTTGCATGAGTTTTACAATGTAAATTATTTAGACACATATATTTTGCTTTTAAAATATTTAACATGAATATTTAAAAATTATTTTCTTAATTTTTATATGGTTGGTGAATTTAAATAATTTTAATTTCTTATAGTTCTAAACATATTTGTCCTTACTGTGTTTCCAAGAAGCACATACTTTATTAAGAAGGCTTCATTACCTGGTCACTTTTTGGAAATATTTGTACTTGAATTAAAAAAATGTTTGAGCAGGGAATGGTGATTTGTGGCTTCCATTTTCTAGCTATGGTGGGAAATATAAGCAGGGTTTGTGATTCGGGAGAGGCTTTGAAATGATGAGACCTTTATTATAAAAGTATCCAGAGTGAAATGATTAGAAATATAGCCATCTCTAGCGAGATATAGAGCATCTGGTTATCATATTCTAAATCTTGAGTTAAAATACCAGTAACATCAATCTTTTGTCAAAATAAAAGTATACATGTTTCAAAATGTTTATTATTTAAAACTTGTTTGCAAAGGTTCTCGTGTCTTCTATTTCTTAATTTTCAATTTAGTTGATCTATAAGAATCTAAGTATATTGTGAGTATTTTATTTCTAGTAAACTTTTAAATAGTATGAGCAATAATATGATTTCATATTAACATATTTTTACTATTTGTGATAATTATCTCTGTTTAATATGATAATATCAATATTCCAAATGTGTGTATGTTGTGTGTGTGTGTGTGTTAATGTGGGTTTTTGTGTGTGTGTGCTTTGGGTGTACTTTGTAATGTTTGGGCGATCACACCATTGCTTCACACATGCTATGGCAATGTTTTACCATTGGGCTATAGTGTTTTAAATTATGACTTTTAAATTTTCATTTCCTATTACTTCAAAATCATATATGATAAAATATGATCCATCTTCTATCCACATTAGCAATTTTTATTGTTATTTTATTGTTATTTACAATATTTCTACTGGCTTTGCACTTCCAAACTCCTGTGTTTGTTATTGATAAAGGTTTATTTTGCTTCTTTTCTCTCTTCATTCTTTTTCCCTTTAGAGTTTACCTGTCCTTTCTTTTATTTCTTTGGAAAATATCATCTTCCTATTACAATTTCTTTACATTGTAACAGGTTTACACAATGCTTTATTTTCTATTTTTCCCATGTTCTCTGATTCTCAGTCAAACTATTAGGTGGATTAAAATGAAACTTGATTCAGGACACCTTATATTCCTGTTTCTCTTCTCTGAAGTGTTTCTGTTTGTTGAAACACAGTACAAATGACATACAGCTCCTATGTGGTCCATCATTCTATCCCCTCTCACTCTCTTCTGCTGTGCATCGTTATCTAAATCTTAACTCATTCCTAAATTAATTTTAGAAAACAAATATAGTCTTAGAGCAAACTAGCCTTGGAATACATTTCTTAATTGTTTTGAAAGTACAAAAGAATTGATAATCCTTTGCATTGGAAATCATTTTAAAATGTTTATCACTTATTATAATTCATATACCAAGCAAGAATAATTTTATATAATCATTACAAATATCATTTTATTACTACTGTAAACTAGAATTAAAGTCCAATCCCAATCTATTACCTAACTATCATTATTCTTAATTCCTAATCATTACCTAAATATCTTAAACAATCTAAATAGTCTTGTCTTTAACATAGACGTAAATATTCTATACTTTTACTTAACATTTTCCAGGGGCATGTATTCATGTTTCTAAGAAATGTTCACAACAGTTAAAATTTGCTTTTGTGAAATTAATGTGATACATTTTGTTGTTGTTGTTGTTTGCAAGACTTTGGCATTGTCCCCAATGTTTTTATGCTCAAGGACAGCACTCCACAACTGGAAGCACAGAGCTAATTCCTGTTTTTAGTGATTAATTGGGGATAAGACTCTAACAAGTACTTTTCTGTCTGGGCTAGTTTCAAACACAATTCTACGATCTCAGCACCCAGAATAGCTCGAATTATAAGCGTGTCACTGGCACTTGGTTTGATGTATTTTTTTAATTTTAATTATGTTTTAAGATGTATCTTTCACTATAATGTACATCATTCTACACAGAAATTTAAATATATGTACATATTTCTGATGACAAATAATCTCTAAAACTCTATATCTTTCTGCACATAACATATATATAGATATATATGTATATGTATTTCTGAAGACAGACTCCCTCTAAAATTTTTATGCTATTATTTTGACCTTTTTCATTTCAAAGATATACAGTCTTTATCTAAAAGTTCCTGAGAATAAAATAACTAATACTTGATTTGAAAGTAGACTTTATTACTTTAAAGGAAATTTTAGATATACACATGATATTGTAGTAACATTTAGAGTATATCACTTGAAAAAAGTTCTGTTCAAACTCTTAAATATTTGTGTGTAGTGACGGAGAGAGAGGAAGTTAATTCATACTGGTTAGGAATTTGTAATGCTTCAAAAATCTATTCCATAATTTGTTAAAAGCACATAGTCAAGCTACCTGATATAGTTTAGTTTTTTTAGTTTCTTTATTTGTTCAAAATTTTAATATGGATGCATGCACAGTGGTAACATTAAAATTATTAATCAAAAGACAAATAATAGCAACGTCATAGACACATACCAGGCTTTCAATAATTAGCACTTATGATGCTAATAATAATTTTGGTGAGGATGATGACCACAGTGTAGCCTGATGATGACTTATTTTTATTTCTGCATGAAAAAAATTGTGATTTTAAACCAACAAACTGAATTTGACTCTTTTCTTATTTGTAAGGTAAGGTGGAAAATGTAAGGACTCTTCACTTTTCTTTTTTCTTGCTCTAGAATTCAACAAATTCATTCTTCAATATTTCTGGTAGACTATATCCATTTACAGATGAGAAGTGTAATGCCAACAGTCAATGTAGTGAGTAATTAATGATACTAGAATTTGTGTCTGAGATATTCACTCTGTGTGCTTACATGGAGCAGTAATTTGGTGATGGAGAAGAACAATATGAAAAGTCTATGGGGAAAAAGCATACTATGTAAGCAGTTGTTTTAGGACAAAGTGACCAATGATGAGTATTTGAAACAGGCCAGTTTCAGTTGCATAAAAAGGAGTACATAGAAATTATATTAGTGACAGAAACAGAAAATCTTGATCATTCATCTTATCTAACAGACGGAAGTAAGAAGGGTAAGAAGAAATCTAAAGTGCTCCCACGTCTCTGGCTGGCAACCATGTTAGTAATATTCTTGGTGATAAGGATTACAGGTGGAAATGATGGATTTAGAGGAAAAAACTCTCTGATAGTTCTAAAATTTATGTTAAACAGATGCATAGATAAGTCTTTTTAGACATCATTAAAATATCCACGACCAAAAACAGATTTGGAGAGGTAAATGAGGGAACAAATTGTCAGGAAGATACTGAAGGAAATATGCTATTTGGATTTGAAAACTAAAAGGACATAGACAAGTTCAATAAGAACAGTGTTTTGGTGAAAGTCATATTAATAAAATTTTGAGATATGAATGTGAAGCCATAAAATTCTGGATCCATGAATTCAACAGATCCTGTTGATTTAAAATATTGAGAACAAATTCTTTTATCCTGACCTTAGAAGAATTATACAGATATAACTGTCATGATCTTTACTTAGAGGAATTCTGTGAATATTTTTGAAGAGTTTGTTTAGCCAGGTGATTATAGATTGATCTATAGCACAGATAAGACTAATTTGTCTACAGTTTCAATGAGTGAGCCATGTATCCATTCAGTTTGGGATTTTATTGAAATATCTTCAGATATGTTTGGATATTTTATCAGCCTATTCATTATAAATGTAGGACAAGTAACACTGATGTTACTGATGTTACTGAACAGTCCTTGAATTGATTCTTCTTTAGAATAGAAAATGCCTGATTGACACATCATAACTGACATATATTCTATTTAAATCTAGTTCTTGTTAGGGATATCTCCATGCTGAAATAACCCTGTCAATCAACATGCCACAACTTCTTATATGTAGGAAGTACTCTTATAAACTTTAAATGTTTATTGAATGGGAGAGTTCAGACATTACCCTCGCCACTAGGATTAAATGCCTAAAAAGATAAGACATTTTGTAATGCCTTTCTTTCATTTTCTCATCCATATTTGCAATAGGGAAGGATTCTGATGTAACAATAATACAATGGTGACTTGTATTAACACAGCATCTAAGATCTAGTGTTAATTCGGATACTTACTAATAAGCTCCAGGTTTTGTGGATATTTATATTTCTCCTGGGTAAACTAATAGCTCCAAGAAAATGTCCCTAAGTAGCCTTTCAATTCTAATATCACTGTTTGTCTCAAAATGCTTTAAATTCTACGCCCTCTAATGTGAGCATAAGGTTATAATGTGGAACTATTCTCCTCAGCATGTACAAAGTACCTTCATACATAGACTGGGCATGTGCAAACAAGAAGTGGTAGTTGAACAATGTTCTTAGCAGTTTTTACAGATGAAATGGAAATAGAGCAACCATGAACTCAAAAGGAATGTGCAAAAAAAGACAAAGGCACAAAGTAGAATGTGCCAAGGAAATGCTGAAGTATAATTTCAAATAATCTGCTCATGTGTGAGGGTGTGTTCAAAGCACAACTTCAGAAAATGTAGTTGGATATCTTGGGAGAAAAAACTACTTTAAACTATTCTGGGATAATTGTATAATTAGAAGCTCCTTAGTCTACCTCTAATCAGCCACAACATCATCAACTTAGGTACTATTTTCCAAGTGCAAAGTGAGAAAAAGAGGGCTCATCACAGTTAGTGTTCAGGTTGAAATAATGGCAATCACATACCTTTTCTTATGTCTTCATTTATTTAGGAGCATTAGAGTAGGAAAAAGCCAAGTAAACATTTTGCATGTACCTAAATTAAGTGCGACGTATTATATTGGTCTCTTTTTAACTTGGAAGTTATAGATTATGTCTTTTATACTCTAATTTGGGACAATGATCTGCTGTCAGTTATTTTCTTCTCTTCCCCTTCTTTTGCCCTTCCACTTACATAATTATTATTTAAAGAGACATACCTGAGCTTGCATTTCTAAATTCTTCAAAATTATCTCAACTACTTCATACTTCTGGCAACCTCCTATGTCTTTCTCAAGGGAATATTTTATCACTACCATTTTTATCCTATATGATATTGGATATCTTCCTGCCTAATTCAGTGCAAGATATAGATAGACTAATTCAGATATCTCAACACCTGCCACCATAAAATCCTGACATAGAAATCATGATTTTAGAATGTCTGGGGAAGTGGCATCTGTCATTTTTGAATGACCCAAAGTGATACTTACATGCAATCATGTTTTAAACCAATATGCCACTCAGTTGATGAACGAATTGACAAAATGTGGTATACACACACACACACACACACACACACACACACGGTGGAATTCTATGCTTCTAAGTCATACGGAAATGGAAAGACTTGGAAATATCCTACTAAGTAAAATAAGCAAGACACAAAGAGATTCCATGGTTTCTCTCATTTGTAATAAGTAGGAAATGTCTAGGATAGTCCTAGCAGATGAGCCGAATGTCTCAATAGTTATGTATATATGACCATATAAGATAATGCTGAGCAAAATAAACTCCTAGATATGGAAACAGAGGTTTTTCTTTGAGGTTGTTGTTTTTGATGTACAATGTAATTTCTTTTTCTTTGTGTTTACCCCTATGGTTTATCCCCTGCTATATTTGATTTTGGGATCCTGTGTATTGTATATACATATATCTTAATTTGGCAAGAGAAGAGGAACAACAAAATGGCGAGACAAAGGGCAAAAGACAAACCAGTGCAGGGCTGGGAAGGTGGCTCAGTGGTAGAGTGCTTGCCTTGCATGCATGAGGCCCTGAGTTCGATTCCTCAGCACCACATAAGCAAAAAGAAAAAAGCCAGAAGTGGTGCTGTGGCTCAAGTGGTAGAGCGCTAGCCTTGAGCTGAAGAGCTGAGGGACAGCGCCCAGGCCCAGAGTTCAGGCCCCACGACTGGACCAAAAAAAAAAAAAAAGACAAACCAGTGCAATAGCAATACGCACAAGACTTGTTGGAAATTTACATTACAACTTGTAAGGGGTATTAGGGTGAAGGAAAAGTATGAGAAAAATGAGGGAGGAGGTAAAAAGTTCAACATGCTATATATTTACTACCTTACAATTACTGCAACCACTTCTATATATCACTTTGACAATAAAATTAAATTAAAAAATAAGCCACATAAAATATAATTTCACTATATTGGTATAGTAAATATTCTATGTGGATTACCTTTTTAAAAAATGAACGCTATTTGTTTTCTAATTTGTATTAATTACCCCTTTCTTTATCAGATGGTCATCAACTTGAATGTTATCAAACTATACAAATTTTTCAGAATATACTTGCCATTATTTTGGAAAAAACACATTATTTTAGTATTGTCATACTAAAACAGAAAACAGTTCAATTCTATGGAAACTCCTAACTTTTAAAACTGACTAATTGTTAAGAGGACAGAATATATGTATTTTTCAACATTCCTGTAACTACTAACTACTCATTTTCAAATTCTGAACATGCCGAACCAGAGACATTCAAAACAGTACCTGTTTGCATTTTATTCTGCAACTGATGCAGTTTCCAGTGGGGGGGGGTACATATTTAAAAGTCAACAGAAAAAATAGCCACATTCTGGTAGAAGATAAAACTATGAAGTATCTATAATAAATTCCTCAAGTGTAAACATATGTTCATCAGAGTAAGCTATTATTTCTATGACCATCAATCCTAAGTTTTTATGCTGTAAATTCATCCTAGCCCAACAGTTTCCAACTTGTAAGGTGGACCTTAAAATTCCCTAAATTCACATCAGGACTAGCTTATCATTCTTGTGAAAAAATACTACACTTCTGCTAATGTGATGCTCTTCCTATTGGGGAAAGAACATTACACTAAACTTTGCTGCATCATTTTCCCCCCAGTGGTATTCTTGAGATCAAAACACTTGCAAATATTATTTATAGCTATATTTTTATCTATCACAGATATTCAGGAGATCTGAATACCTGAATATGAAGATCTGAAGCTTATGGTTCAAAGCCCACACAGGCAGGAAGGTTCCTTAGATTCTTATCTCCAATAAACTGCTCACGAAAAGCCAGACACAAGTGGTACTGTTGTTCAATTGAAGAGCAGTAGCCTTGAGCAAAAACAGGCTCAGGGACAGTACCCAAGCCCAGAATTTAAGCCCAAGGATAAAGCAAACAAAAAAACAAAAATAAAAACAAACCCCAAACCTAGCATTTTTCTCATCATATACAGAGGTATGTAATTAAGGAAATTTCTTCCTGTGTTATATATAGGTAGAAGAAAAAGGATGTCACACAATTACTCTATACATACCATGGTGTACCAAAGTCTCACAAAATTCCTCTTTTTCTAAATTTATAAATTAATGTTATAAATTTGTTGGCAACTTTTTCTAGATTATTCACATTATCATGTTACACAGGAACTGTTTCAATTATCTATTAACTAAGTTCTAATTATACCTCACTTGACAGAATATTTTAGGCAAATAGAATGCCAGAATCATTTGTGAATTTGTGAATTAAATCTTCTATCCTATAGAATATGAAATACAATATGAAATAGAATATGAAATTACAAACAAAAATTACAAACAAAAATATTTATTTTAAATCTAAATTCTAATTTAGACAGGTCTACAAAGTCCTACATTAGATGAACTTCGCTATTTCCCTAGGCTTAAGCTTTGGTAATCCATCATTTCTTTGGAATCCAACAGAATGATGCTTACTTTTTCAATTTTTTGTTTGGGAATCTTGAGCTCTTTAGCATCTAGGAATGTTCTGTAATGATGACAGCATTTAAAACACAACTGAGGATTACATATGAGTTGCATTTCAATAGGAAATTTGACTTCTTAAAACATAATGACAAAATTAGCCAAAACTTGCAACTGTATATTCCTTTCTTGTTTTTTTTATTCCTTTCTGGTTTTGTTTTATTGAGACAAAATTATATTACCTAGTCCAGGGAAGGTACCACTATGTAATTCCACTCTCTGATCTCCTGTTTTAGTCTGAGTGCTAGAATTCCAGGCTTGTATCTCATTGTCCTACCATACTTTGTTGGTTTATTTAATCTTGATATAGACTAGCATTTCTGAACTTCTCCGATAATATTTTTCAAAAGACTGATGGCTCAGAATGTTTATGTACTATTTTCTAACATTTGACACAGGATATGAACGTTTTCAGATGCACCTGCAGGGGTCTCTGATTCATTCCTCCATGGATCCAACCCCTTCAATAACGATTACTTGACTTTCTTACTATCTCTGGTCCCTAACTATGTAATATTCTCAAGCGTTTTGGGGGGAAATTTCACTTGAGGACTTTCTAAAATTAAAAAATTATCACTTGATTCTAGTCTTAGGACATATTTTTTTTATTATTTTCTAACATTTCTGCACATTCTGAGAGTTGTTTCATATGTGTGTTTGCACATATAAGTGCCTTTGTGTGTATGTGCATGTTTGTATATATATATATATATATATATATATATATATATATATATATATATATATATATATATGATAACCTCAAGCTCTTATTCAGCAATCTTGCTTATAACTAGTATTCCATCACATGAGCCATTCTTCCAGTGCAGCTTTTGGCTGGTAATTATAAATAGTGTCTCAAAGACTGTTCTCCCAGGCTTGATGCAAGCTGAACTTCCCAGACTCCTTTACATTCTTAGGTTCTATTTTTCCAGGAGTATCAACTTTTAAACTAGAAACATTTTTGTGAGTGCAAAAGCTGTAGCCCAGATTTTTAACTCGAGTTCATATAAAGATAGAGAAACATACACATTACATATACTGAGTATACACTGTTAGAAATGTGATGTTAAGAGGGATGCTGGTGGCTCATGCGTATAATGCTAGCTACTCACGAGGCTGAGATCTGAGGATTGCAGTTCAAATCCAGCATGCGTAGGAAAGTTTCTGAGGCCCTTATCTCCAATTACCCAGCAGAAAACTGGAAGTAGCACTGTGTCTCAAGAGGTAGAACACTAGCTTTGGACTGAAGAGTGGAGGCCCAGACTTCAAGCCCACAACCATCCAAAAAAAAAAAAAAAAAAAAAGAAAGAAAAATGGAAAAAGAAATGTGATCTTAGCCACCAGTTCATTGCTAATATAATTCCTGCTTTATCAACATGGCCTTTTTTTCCAATTAAGTCCATGCTCTTATATCTGACTTACTTGGAACCAGAATTATTTTTCCATTCTACTTTTTACAAATTTGCATGATTAGCTACCATGATTTAGAGTTAGTAGATGAAAGAGAGTGGCCTTATCCTTCATGTTTCATTAATAGTAATGCTTTCTCTATATCACTCCCATAGATCTAAATACTGGTTTTGGCTTTATTGTTTCAAAGTTGTGTTTTGCAGAGTCTTCTATAGTGTATTGGACCATTATATTTAAACACAGAACTTGTCTTTCTCCTATTATTCTCATTGTATCTCCTACTGTTAACTTACGTACACTAGGGAACTAATGAACACACACACTTACTAAAAAATGTTTCTGAGAATCTTCTTCCCACTTAAAATTGGTCTTAATTTACAGAGCATAGGAAATTTCAACTTAATGTACTCCAGGATAATTTCTGTCATGTTTTTTATTTTGAAAATGATGTACAGAGGGGTTAGAGTTACATAAGTAAGTTAATAAGTGCATTATCTAATGAGCATTGTTACATCCTCTTTGTTTTTCCCCGTCATCTTTTTTTCTCTCCACCATCCAAACTCCCCCTCCCATCCCCAAGTTTTAAAGTTCGTTTTCAACATAGTGTCTTGTTCATCTTGTTGTTACAATGGGTCATACTGTTTCCTTGTTTCAGCGTTTTTTTTTCCCTTCCCCTCCCCACATTAGAAAAATGTATATGTAAGGTGCAGATTAACGACATCAAATACAGTGAAAACAGGGGTTACACCATGGAGGAAGAAAATAGAAGAGAAACAAAAAATCACATAGTACATTTAGTACATTAAAAACAATAACAAAAAAGAAAAAAACAAGTTGTGTTCCTATCTTGAGGTTCATTTTACTTAACATCATCTTATATGGCCATATGTACATGGATAATGTTTTATAAACCATGACAATTCCATATTTTCTCATTACTAAGTTGTCTCTGAAACACGTGTTACCTCATGTCCAAAGATGTACTTGTGCTATTTCAATGAAGCCAGAAAACATTCATTTTATCGGGAGTAGCACCATAGATTGTTCCTGGAAGTAAGTGGAAGGAACTGTTATGGGAAGTGGATACTGATTCCAAGAGAGGAATTGAACATAGGGCAATGACCAAGTTCAAGTTAATTTGTGCTGTCCTTTTTACTGTACAAGAAAATAATCCAAGGCTTGAAGGAAAATCTGTCCCTGACTTGTTCCATTTTGTTCTTTACTCATATAAAACTTTTCTGTAAACTTCTAAAATTGAGAGTATTACAAAAGGAAACAATCTGCCATTTGAAGGCCAGCATAGAAAAAGAAAATAACTTTGTTTTAAAGTATTCTACTTCAAAGAAACAAAGACATGAGGTTTTAAAATGTCTTATGCATGGGTATTTAACTCCTGAGATGATTCTCTTGTTGCAAAAGTCAGTTATCCATTCCTTTAATCTGGTCCTGAGTTCACCATAGCAATGAGGATTCCAAAAAGCAGGTTCCAGTGAATATGATAAGCAAAAGGAGCCTCTTCTCAAACCAGTGCTGTAAGGATGGTCCCAAAGAAATATGTGGGTTTTTTGTTTGCTTCTTCATTTGTTCAGTTTTTTCTGGATATGGGGCTGGAACTCAGAGGCTGGACCCTGTCCCTGAACAGTTGTCTTTCTTGTCTACCTGCCCTCAAATCTAGTATACTACTACTTGAGCTAAAACCCCACGTCTGGCTTTTTTGGTGTTTAATTAGAGATAACAATGTGACAGACTCCCCTGCCTGGGTTGGCTTTGAACTGAGAAAACCAAGTGACATCAACTGTATGGACTTCTCTTTTGAAACAAGAAGTATTAGAAGAAGTTTATTTATAAAGCTAATATTTAGTAATTTTTAAAATAAAAGAATATATCCATCAAAGAAGCCATAACTTAAATAACTCAACTAAAGTAGGTGCACTGAATCATTTTGGAATTATTTTTTATGCATAGGAAGATTAATATTGACTTCGTAGTTCCTTTTGGGGAAACTGAAAGTCATATTTGCACTTGTTTTGTTTGTCGTGGGGCTTGAATTCTGCTCCTGGGCACTGTCCCTCAGCTCTTCAGCTCAAGTTGAGCACTCTACCACTGTAGCTACAGAACCACTTCCGGGTTTCTGGTGGTTAATTGAAGAGAAAAGTTTCATGGACTTTCCTGACTAGTCTGGCTTTGAACCACAATCCTCTGGTCTCAACCTCCAGAGTAGCTAGGATTACTGGCGTGAGCCACCAGCACCTGGCTCATGTTTGAATTTACTGCATTTAATGACACTATGTATGCAAAGAATGGAAATTTGAATCAAATGATGACATTGCAGCTTTTCAGAAAAATTGAGGTAGGAATAACTATGTCCTCGTTTTTCCATGTTGTTATACTAATGACTCATGAACTATGGGACTCTTACATTAGCATCCTCTGCCATCTGTGTAGGTGTTATTTAATATTAGGAATTGTTCATAGAGAAATAGAGAAAGACAGATTTTTAGAAAGCAAAGGATATCAGGAATGAAAGAACAACATAAAAGGAGATACAACTTATCACACAGAGATTAAGAACTAGCCAAAGTGATTTAGAATGCTAAAGGCAATGTGGAATGAGCCTAGTTGATAACTAGTTCTTCAATAACCCAAAATAGTTCCCTAGAACAGTTTCTGGTATAATTTAGTTATTATTATCATTTATTTCTTCGAGCTGGGGTTATTCCTTCACTTCTGTTAAAACTATTAATTAGCCTCTGCCTTTTTGGTGCCATAACTGACCAAAAAAGATTTCCAAATCTCAATTAGACTACCCTTCTCATTGTGATTAGAAGTGACAATTCAAAAGCATGGAATCTTTGAATTTCCAGGATTAATCTTCACCTGATATCTAAGCACATTCCTGGCACTAATTGCTGTGACCTGTTAACAAAAGGGTTTTTTTTTTTTTTAAACACAGTATCCTAATATAGGTTAAAAAAAAAACATGAATTAAGGACTACTGTTACGTAATAGTTGGAAGGAGCAACTATATATTCCAAGTATGGATTCTCTATTCGGCATTTACTAGCTAAGTGACATTTTTGCCAGTCCTGGGGCTTGAACTCAGGGCCAAGGAAATGTTCCTGAGCTTTTCGGTGTTTTTTTTTTTTTTTTTGCTCAAGGCTAGCACTCTACCACTTGAGGCACAGCACCACTTCCAGTGTTTCTTTTTCTGTTCATGTGGTACTGAGGAATTGAGCCTAGGGTTTCATGCATGCTAAGCAATCACTGTACCATGAAGCCAAATTCTCAGAACCCTAAATGACTTTCTTAAGATGGCATTACTTTTTCTTTCCATTACTTTGTATTATAATTTGGGCCAGGTGGTAGAAAAGGAAGTGGAAAACAATACTAAGTCCAGTAAGGTTTACATTCCTATCACATCACTAAGGAAGTACAGTGTTGACCTGCAGGACTCATAGGGCTGTTGCATGTGACATTATTATTGAAAACACTATTAACAGCTCAGACATCCAAAATATTCTGCTTCCACTTTCATGGTCAAGAGCCATATCTAAGCCTTTTTGTTGATTGGGTGTGTTTCCTAGGAAGGAAGAAGAAGGATGTGGAATATGATGGTTGAAAAATGTGTATATTTGTTCCCTGTCCAAATTTTTTGCAATTTAAAAAAATGCTACTGATGAACTCCCACCTACATCTAATTGGCTATGCTGTCTGCACTGGCCCTAAGCCGTGTTGGCTTAGGTTGAAGACACCTTATGTGTATATTCCCTGTGTAGGATATCTTTCTCTCACCATTACCTATAGATAGGTATTCTAGGCAAGGCCGGTGTGTGTGTGTGTGTGTGTGTGTGTGTGTGTGTGTGTGTGTGTGTGTGTGTGTGTGTGTGTGTGTGTGTGTGTGTGTGTGTGTGTGTGTGTGTGTGTGTGTGTGTGTGTACACCAGAGCCCAGACTCTGGTTCTACAGGCCTGTATAATCCGGCATGTCTTTCTCCCACTTGGCAGGCACTCTTCTGCTCGAGACCTGTGGCTCCGAGTCCAGCTCCTTCCCGAGTCCCTGGTCTCTGCAAGGGGGTCTGAACGTGGATCTTCACATACTGACCCTGATTCTACACAAAGCCTCAGAGCCACCTTCTACCTTGGAACCTACAGAGACCAATGGAAAATGGAAGTCTGGGTGACTTCTTAGAAGGTATCTGACTCAACCTCCTTCCCCCCTCTTTCTACCCCGATCTGTGTACTGGAAGTGTCCCTCTGGATGAGACCCCCCATCCCTGGGCTGTATGGGGCCAGAGCTGCCGATTAGCTGAGCAGGTGGAGCCACATCTCCTTAATTTCGACCACATGCAGCCCCTCTTCACCCCAGCACTCTCCTGTCAAATCCTCCACACCCTTTCCAATTTTACATAATTTTCATGGTCTGTCTTTATTTTTGCTTCTTAAATCTTCCTGCTCTTAGAAACCCCTCCTACCCACCCTCCCAGCAGAAATAGCTTTTAGAAGCCCTGCCCACCACATGTGCCAAAGTTGCCCCCCACACAAACAGATCAGATCTGCACCAGAATGCCCCCAGAAGCCCAAGTTCCTGAGTAGGTCCTGCACCACCCCAAAGGGGGCCATCTTCCCTCCTCGTCCCTCCTACCTTGTTCTATCCCTGGCCACTCATGACCACCAAGATCTCTCAGGCTTCTTCACTTCCTGAGTGCGGGTCTCTCCATCTGTTGGGAATAGATTTTAGGAGAACCCCCCCCCACATACACAGAGTACCAGATGCCGCATCTGAACCGACCACCCACTCTCCCCCTCCCCCCTGCCAGCCCTTCACTGCTCCACCCACTGTTGAGCCAGAGGGTGCTTCCTGTACACCGTGCATCCTCCAGTGCTCCTTCCTGGACTTGATTCTGCACTGTGCTTTCCCTCTCCACCTTCCCCATGCAGGAAGGACCTCTCCATGTCTGGATAAGGCTTGTGAGACATGCCCCTGCCCCCTGCCCCACCTAGGGAGCCAAAGGAGCAATACCACCACTCCCCCGACTCCAGGGAGACAACTCACTGGGAGAGATGGGCTCCCTGGTGGGGCAGGAGTAGGCCCAAGCACCTGGCTCATGTTTCCCCCTCTTCCTTCCTGGACTGTTTCTGCTGTGGGCTCTGCAGGTGCACACGGCCTCCCCCAACCCCTTTCCTCTGGAGATGCCTTTTCTCACCCCACCTGGAGAGGTCACCAGCTGATTCCCCACCCCCTCACCCCACTCCCATCCCCAGCTCCTTCTTGGATCCCTCTTGGCTGTCCAGCCCTATGCAACCAAGTCTGATCTGTGTGGGAAATCCAGAAGCTGGCCTGCATTCCTGTGGGAGGCTCTCTCCTCCACTGCTCTCGGATGTGTCTTGAGTTCCCTCCCCCATGCTCACCCATTTCCCTGGGAAATGACCTCTCAATGCCACAGCCACACACAGAGCCAAGGCTCTCTGTTGGCACCTGGGCCATGTCAGCCACAGTGGGTCTGAATTAGAGAGGCCTCAGGAGCCAGAGGGGACCCACAGGTTGAGGGCAGCCTTTCCTATCTCCTACATTCCCTCATCCCAGGATATTAGTCTGGGAGGAGGTGCTGGTGCCCCGTGGCCCCACTGGTATGGTCGGATGTGTTGTAGCAAAGCCCAAGGGAGGCCTAGCCCCCCTCCCCCCTGCAGGCATATGGCAGCAGCCCCAAATTCTCCCTTCCTACTTTCTCCCTTCCCTGAAGGCCAACTTCAAGATTTCCCAGATGGAGGCCCACCCCTTCTCCCCTACTGGTCTCTGAGGGCTCTGCCTACTAAGTCCACCCACACTGCTGGGTTGGCCTGCTCCACATTTGCTGCCCCTCCCTGGCAGCCCGGGTTGGTTCTCATTGAGGAAGCCCAGAAATCCTGCCTTCCTCTTCCCCGCTTGGCTGGCCCTTTCCCACTAACTGCTCCTGCCTCTCCTGCCCCTCCAGTCCCTCTCCTGCTTCTCCTAACCATAGGGGCCTAGGGGCCCAGCAGGCACAACACCGAGACCCCATCTCCATCTGCTCCATCCTTGCTCCTCCATTTCCCCCATCAGCCCTACCTCCTCCATTCCTGGCCTGCCACTGTCCTAAGTTTCATGCCACTTCCACTTATCCCACCCCTCCTTGGCAGCCCGGCCCTCTCAGAATGGCATAGGCTCCATGGGCCATTAAGAGTCAGTTACCAGTCTTGGAGCTTGCTCCAACCTCATCCCTTCCAGGCCAGGGCCATTCTCTGCTTTCCAGGAAATGACTTCTGGAGCTGTCCTGATCCCATGGGCTGATGCGGGGCAGAGGAAGAGTTGCTGGGGCCTCAGCCTGAGGGTCTTGCCTGGGGTACCGGGGCTGCAAAAGGCCTACTGGGAACAAGGCACTGGGATCCAAGCAACAGCAGGAAAATTGGGGCGGGACCAGGCTCAGGAAACAGATGCCAGCAAGCCTGAAAGGGCAGGGCCTTGTCGCGAGTCTGTCCCTGTGATGCAGGTGGGAGCAGAAGGAAGTGGGTGGGCCCAGTCAGGCCCCTGCATCTGTTCTGCCCTGAATCCAGGGGATGGAGGGAGACCTAAAGGGCGAGTCCTGCTCAAGGTGCAGGTACTGATGGGCAAACCGCTGGGATGGGGCCCTAATTCGGGTACCGCCCAAGGCGCTCCTGCTAGAGAGCCCCATGGCAGAAACCGCCCCAAGCACCCCACTGGCAGGTGAGCTATGGGGCTGAGCCCTGGGGCTGGTCTTGCCAAAGAATGTGGATGCCAACTATATTTTAGATATGAGACTCTTGTCCGTTGTATGGCTAGTGAAGATTTTCTCCCAATCTGTGGGCTTTCTATTGATCTTGCTAGCTATGTCCTTTGCCATGCAGAAGCTCTGCAACTTCATGCAATCCCATTTCTCCAACCTTTCTTTGATTTGTTGTGTTTCTGGGTCTCTATTAAGAAAATTTCGGCCTGAGCCAAGGAGGCCTAGGGTTTCTCCTATTCCATCCTGTAATGTTTTCAGAGTGTCTGCTTTGACTCCGAGATCTTTGATCCATTTGGAGTTGATTCTGGTGCAGGGTGATATATAAGGATCTAGTTTTAGTTTTCTACAAGTAGTTAACCAATTTTGCCAGCACCATATACTGAAGAGGCTGTCTTTCTTCCATTCTATTATTTTCACTCCCTTATCAAAGATTAGTTGGCTATAGGTCTGTAGGTTCATTTCTGGGTTTTCAATTCTATTCCATTGGTCCTGAGGTCTGTTCTTATGCCAGTACCAAGCTGTTTTGATTACTATGGCTTTATAGTAGAGTTTGAAATTTAGTATTGATATTCCACCAGCAGTGTTCTTTACACACACACACATACACACACACACACACACACACACACACACACACACAGAGGAAGGTAGTAATGATGAGCTGAGCTGGAACTGGGGGCAGTCCTGAGGCATAGACATAGTAAACTCTCAAGGTGGATCAAGTAGTTTCTCCCTAAGTCCTTCTTGGGCTGAGGGTTCTGGGTCATGGCAGTTAGTACCATGGAACCTGCCCCTTCATCCGTGTATGGGGCCACAGGACCCAGGGAAGGACACTATGGATGTTCCTTTGTAGTCGGCCCACGATTGCAGACCTTCATATACCCCCACGCACTGGTGAGGAAAACAGGGTTCTGAGCCCTGGGACTCCAGAGATAGCGACTGCTACAAGCAGCAGCCAGCCGGCTTTAGATTCCTGAGCCTACAAGTCTATCATGAGCCCAACTCAACACCTGCTCAAGGTGTGCCTGATGATTAACACTGTTGTGATACTTGTATGAGTGGGTGTTACCTGCTGTGCCATTTTGCAGCCCTTGCCCCTCCTGGCCCAGAACTATGATCTGAGACGTCGATTGCCTGGTCAGATGCACCCATGACAGATGCCATTCTGATGACCCGACCAATGACCTCCATACCCCAGGGCTGGATTCTTCTCTGATACTGTGGCCTGCTCTATAGGAAAAGGCCTCAAAAGAGGCTGCACTCAAGACTTGTAGAAGACCAAGACATTGGGAGATCCTCAGGGGCCCACTGGAAAGTACTCTGCCTAGAGTCACAGAGTGAGGTCCAAGAAGGTCAGGTGTTGTTCATGGGGCTTGAACTCTGGGCCTGGATGCTGTCCCCTAGCTCTTCAGCTTGCCACTTGTGTCACAGGGCCAATTCCAGTATTCAGGAGGTTCCTTTTAGATCAGAGTCTCCTGGAATTCCTGCCTGGGGTTGGTTTTGAACCGTAATCCTCATATCTCAGCTTCCTGAGGAGCTAGGAGGAGAGGTGTGAGTCACTGGCACCTGGCTGATCTGACCTTTCAGTAGCTCTTGAAAGCTTTTCTTTATTTTTTTAGGTGCCAATGCTGGGGCTTGAACTCAGGGTCTGGCCTCTGGTCTCTTAACTTTTTCCCTCAAGGCTGGCACTCTACCACTTGAGCCACAGCTCCATTTCTGGCTTTTGTAGTTAATCTGCAAGAACAGTCTCACTAACTTTTCTCACCTGAGCTGGCTTGACTCATGATCTCTGATCTCAGTCTTCTGAGTAGCTAGGATTTACAGGGGTTGAGCCACTTCTGGCATTGTGCTAGAAGCTTTTCTTAAGCAAGCATTCTTCCCTGTGTTTGCCTTGAATCCTCCATGCAAAGGAGGCCTGAGGGTCAGGAGGTGTGAAAAATAGGCTTCCAGCCACAGGAAATGGCTGGAGTCCATGGTGAAAAGCCAAGCTAATCTTCCCCCTGGGCCCCATTCTGGGAACCCACCATTTGCCCTACCTGTGTCTCAACAAACCTTGATCCAGCCTTGAATGTTCTGCCAGAATGTCTGAAGCCATAGAACCTTCATTCCACCTACACCACTTGCTCCATACGACACATAAGGACCTTTGCCCATGATGGACCTTCTGCCTGAGGCTCTCTGTCCAGTTCCATGCCTTAGAACTCCTGTGGAATTTTGGCACTGGTTATATCACCTCCTGGAGCAAATCTTTCCTTCCCTTCTCCCTTTTTTTTTATTATTAAGTTGCTATAGACAAAACGTGCAGGGTGACTGGCAAATGCTCTATCTTGGTGTGTTGTGTGTGCATGTGCATGTGTGCACCCACGCGAGCATGCGCGCGTGTGCGTGTGTGTGTGTGTGTGTGTGTGTGTGTGTGTGTGCCAGTCCTAATGTTTGAATTTATGGTCTGGACGTTGTCCTAACCCTGAGCTTTTGTGCTCAAGGCTAGCACTCTACTCTTAGAATCACTGCTCTACTTCTCACTTTTTGGGTGTTTAATTGAAGAAAAATGTCTCATATAGACTTTTTGTTAGTAATTGGGATCCTCAGATCTCAGCCTCCTGAGTAACTAAGATTACAGGGGTGAGCCAGCAGCACCTGCCTTCTACTCTACCTCTTACCTATAACCTTGGCCCTCCTCTGTGTCCCAGAAGAATATGTCTCACCAGACTCACTTTTTTTTTCTTTTTGCCAGTCTTGGGGCTTGAATTCAGGGTCTGGGTATGTTCATGAGCTTCTTTTGCTCAAGGCTAGCACTCTCTCACTTAAGCCACAGTGCCACTTTTGGCTTTTTCTGTTTCTGTGGTACTAAAGAATGAAACTCTTCATTTGTGCTATGTAAGCACTCTATCACTAAGCCACATTTGCAGCCCACTTCTAATGGGAATTATGAGAGTGGGATTTATTGAATTACCCCTTTTGGCGCAGAAATAGCTGATTATTTCATGTCTATGCCAAGATTTGGGACTAGCTTTTGACTTGGCAATGAAGAATGATAGATGAGTGATAGCCACCAGGCCCCAGAGGTCTAGGCTCACATCCTACACAGGGATAGAGATGATGCAGAGAGAACCTTGGACAACTCCTCCAACCTAGGGACTGTGGACTCTCTGGAAGCAGTGGCTGGCTGCAAAGTGTCCCAATGGGATGCCTCAGACAGAACATTATGCACCCGTTGCACACACTAGCCCAGGCAAAGCCTTCAGGTCTTCAGTTATTAAATGGCAGAGGGTGCTTTGTTCAAGCTGCTGGCTCACACTTAGTACTCTATGAGGGCTTGTCCCAGTTTGACCAGGTTGGGGTGGCTGGGGACCGGGCAACCTGCTGAATGCCCATCATCCATACAGAGATCCATGTAGTTATTGCCTCCTTTTTGGGGGAGGGCAGGTACTCTATTGCACTATGATCCTAGGCCCTGCTCTTGAGCTCCTTTTGCTCAAGGGTAGCGCTCTGCCATTGAGTCACAGCCCCATTCATGTTTATTTTTCTGGTGATCTCTTGGAAAGAAGAGTGTCCTAGACTTTCCCATCCCATCTGAATTTAAATTGGTATTTTCTACATCACAGCCTCCTGAGGAGCTAGGGTTATAGGCAGGAACCAATGGCACCTTACTTTATTTTCTTCTTGTTATTTTTTTCAATTTTAACAGTCTGAAATTTTCACCGTGTCATTCGAAATAAACTACCGAGGTCTGGAGTTCAAATGCTAGGACTACCACCCACAAATGGAGGGAGATCCTGAAAAACCCATTTCTGTTCATGTGAATGCTAACGGAATGTTATAAAAATGATAAATGTGCCGTTGATTCATGATTCTATTTTAGAATGCCTCTCAAAAAATATTGGATTTATGTCTTCCATTCTAGCACCATGGTATGATTAAGGGTATTGAATGATTTTTAATTAATACTTTTATAAGTATTCAACAGTAATATTTCATTAAATGGAGGCATAATTTAATAACTAATAATTGGTAATAATATATATAATTTAATTACCTCACAGTCCCTCTCTTTGTATATATATATATATATATATATATATATATATATATATCTACACATGTCTCTATCTATATCTATCTATCTATCTATCTATTTATCTGTCTATCTATCTAAATATCAAGCACTCCTGTGGCTTGATCACAGGTCCTCAGAACTTCCTGGCAGCTCAGTTTCCCAGAGGCTGGTCTGCTAAGACTGTGACCCCATTTATGGACTGGGCATTCTAGGCTGTGAGCTGAAATCCCAGCATGGCCAAAAATTTATTCATGGAATAAGAAGCCAATATTAGCACATTGTTTTCCTTTTCTGTGAAAGTCCATGGTCTCAGTATGATGTATAATCCATATCTACATATATCCTATGTGATATGATGTAATAAAAGAAATGTTATATGTGTAATAATGCTAAATAAATAAGGGTAATAAATGTCATATTTCTGCAAAATTTTGATCAATCAACTTCAACAATTCATCCAAAAAATCATATACCACGATCAAACAAGATTCATTTCAGAGATGCACAGCTGGTTCAATATATGCAAATCAATTAATATAATTCATCACATCAACAGGAGCAAGGATAAGAACCACATGGTTATCTCAATAGATGCACAAAAAGCAATTGCCAAGATCTAACACCGCTTTATGATGAAGGTGTTGGAAAAATTAGGAATCCATGGAACATTCCTCAATACAATAAAGGCAATATATGACAAACCTACAGCCAGCATTATTCTTAATGGTGAAAAATTAATGCCATTTCCTCTTAACTCAGGAATGAGACAAAGAGGTCCACTCTCTCCACTTCTTTTGAATCTAGTATTAGAATACCTAGCTACAGGAATAAGACAAGATGTAAACATAAATGGGATCCAAATAGGGAAAGAAGTAAAACTCTCCCTCTTTGCACATGACATGATCTTGTATTTAAAGAATCCCACAGACTCCACTCCCAAATTACTCAAGCTGATTCAAAACTTTGGCAAAGTAACAAGATATAAAATTAACCCTCAAAAATCATTGACTTTTCTGTATGCCAACAATGAGAAAAGTGTGGCTGAAATTAGGAAATCGACTCCATTTGTAATAGCCCCACAAAAAAATAAAATATCTAGGAATTAACCAAAAAAGTGAAGGAGCTCTATGATGAAAACTTTAAAAAGTTGAAAAAGGAAATCAAAACAGAATTTAGAAAGTGGCAAAAACTCCCATGCTCCTGGATTGGAAAGATCAACCTCATGAAAATGGCAATACTTCCCAAGGCTGTCTATCAATGAGATACCTATCAATATTCCAACCTCAGTCTTCAAGGAAATAGAAGACGCACTCCAAAAATTTATATGGAACAACAAACGATCCCAAATAGCAAAAATGATCCTCAACAGAAAGAACAGTGCTGGAGGAATATAAATACCAAATTTCAAACTCTACTACAAAGCCATAGTAATCTAAACAGCTTGATACTGGCACAAGAACAGACCTCAGGACCAATGCAATAGAATTGAAAACGCAGAAATGAACTTACAGACCTATAGCCATCTAATCTTCGATGAGGGAGCTAAAAAAATAGAATGAAAAAAGACAGCCTTTGCAGTAAATGGTGGTGGCAAAATTGGTTAACTACTTTTAGAAAAATAAGCTAGGTCCCTATATATCACCGTGCACCAGAATCAACTCCAAAAAGATCAAAAACCTCAGAGTCAAAGCAGACACTCTGAAAACATTATAGGGTGTAATAGGAGAAACCCTAGGTCTACTTGGCACAGGCTGAAATTTTCTTAATAAAGAGCCGGAAAAGCAACAAATCAAAGAATGGTTGGACAAATGGGATGGCATGAAATTGCAGAGCTTCTGCATGGCAAAGGACATAGCTAGTAAGATCAATCAAAGCCCACGGATTGGGAGAAAATCTTCACTAGTCATACAATGGACAAGAGTCTCATATCTAAAGTATACCTAGAACTCAAAAAGTTAAATCCTCCAAAAACAAATCTTTAAAGAAACAACTGCCCAATAAATAAGTGGGCTAAAGACTTTAAGAGAAACTTCTCTGAAGAGGAAAGAAGGATGGCCAATAGACACCTGACGAAATGTTCAACCTCCTAGCCATTAAAGAAATGCAAATCAAAAGAACATGAGATACCACCTCACCCCAGTTAGAAAGGCTATAATCAAGAACTACAATAACAACAGGTGCTGGAGCGGATGTGGACAGAAGGGGACCTTACTGCATTGTTGGTGGGAGTGTATACTTCTTCAATGACTTTGGAAAGGAGTATGCAGGTTCCTCGAAAGATTCCACATAGAGCTCCCCTATGACCCAGCAATTTCACTTTTGGGCATTTACCCAAATGTTCACAAACAAGACCACACTAAAGCTACCAGCACGACTATGTTTATTGCAGCATTATTTACCATAGCTAAGATATGGTACCAGCTCAGATGCCACTCAGTAGATGAATGGATCAAGAAAATGTGGTATATATACACAATGGAATTCTATGCCTCCATCAGAAAGAATGACATTGCCCCATTGGTTAGGAAATGGAAAGACTTGGAAAAATTATATTAAGTGAAGTAATCCATGTCCAAAGAAACATAGGTCCCATGGTTTCCCTCATTTGCAATATCTAGTATATGTCTGAGTCAAGCAGAAAAGGTCAAATAAATTGATTTCCCGGAAATGAACCCTAAGATATGTATTCAAATGTGTTTTTTCTTTCATGTGATTGTTTCTAACACATTTATAAGATTATTTCTTTGTTGCTTTCTATGTCCCTCCCCACTTTATAACCTCTGCTTTCACTGTATTTGATGTCGGTATAATTTGTGGAGGGGAAGGGAAAAAACAAATTGTTTAAATAGGGATACAGGTGGACCCATTGCAACAATGAAATGTACAAGTCATTATGTCAAAATATGATCTTTACAACTGTGGTAGAGGGGGTGCTTGGAACGATGATTGTGTGGGGGGGTGAGGGGCGGGGAGAGAATGGGAAAAGATAGGAAGGGGAAACAAAAAGGAAGAGGCTACGATGCTTGATAAGAAATTTACTCATTATCTTGCCCATGTAATTGTAACCCCTCTGTACAGTATTTTCACAATGTAAAATAAAAGAAAATAAGTACCAATTAAAATAGTAGTTAGTGTATGATTATATAAAACTACATTGACTAATTTTCAATTAATACTTTATTATTTATTCAATCATGTTACTTAAAAAAAGAAGGAATAATTTAAATGCCAATAATTTGTAATAATATTTTATATGCAATTTCCTAGTATATATCTCTCTTGCTATATATATATATATATATATGCATCTATTTATCTATCTATCAATCTACATATTTATGTGTTCATACACTTGTCAGTCATCGTGCTCATTTGTAGATTGCTCACCTACTATGTACAAAGCCCTGAGTTCGATTCTTCACTCCCTTGTGCACAGAAAAATCTAGAAGTCGTGCTGACGCTTAGGCAGTGGAGCACTCGCTTTGAGCATAAAAGCTTCGGGACTGTGTCTAGACCCTTTCTCAAGACCCAGGACTGGCACCAAAAAAATAAAATAAAATAGAATGTTCTGACTGCAACAATATAAGGATAGTTCTGCAAATACCTCATCACAGAACAAGCATGGAGTCTGGTGCTTGCAGCTGCCATCTTACCTGACTTAGCCAGAGATAAATCACTGCAACCCAGCTCCACGGAACCAGAAGTTGCTGGTTCACTCACCACTGTCATCCAAGATACTCGGGGGCTGATCTGTGAAACTCTGAGCTGTGGTTCACAGTAGTAGAGCTCTAGCCTTGAGCAAAAGACCTTAGAACAGTACCCCCAAATTTTCAGTGCATTCCCCATGGCTCTTTGCAACAGAGAGTTATGATCTAGGTGTCTGTAGCTGAGGTCTGTCACCCTGCCTACTCAAGAAACTGAGATGTGAGGATCTGGGTTCTAAACTATCCCAGACACAAAAGTTCCCATGAGACTATTATCTCCTATTCACCACTTAGATACTTGAAATGGAAGCTGGGCACCAGTGACTAATGCCTGTCATCCTAACTACTCAGGATCCTGAGAGCTGAGGATCATGGTCCAAAGCCAGCCTGGGCAGGAAATTCCTTGAGATGGACAATTCTCTCCAGTGACCCACCAAAAACCTGAAGGGGTGCTGTAGCTCAAGTGGTAGAGTGCTTGGTTTTAGCTGAAAAGCTCTAGGATAGACAGCACCCAGGCCTAGACTTCAACTCTTCCAACTTACAAGAAAAGAAAAGAAACAAACAAACCAAAAGAGGAGTGGTTAGAGTGCTTTGCATGTATGAATCCCTGGAATTGAATCCTCAGTACCACATCACTAGAAAAAAGCCTGAAGTGGCCCTGTGGCTCAAGTGGTAGAGTGCTACCCTTGTACAGGAGAAACTCAGGAACCATGCTCAGGTCCTGAGGTCAAGTTCCAGGACAAGTGTATGCACACACACACACACACACACACACACACAGATACCAGAAGTGAAGCTGTGACACCAAATGGTGGTAAAGCACTGAGCTTCTGTTCTGAGCTCATGGTCAGCACCCAGGTCCTGTGTTCAACCCCAAAAGCTAGCCATCCAGGGCTCAACTAGGATAGGTCAAAGGTTTCAAAATCTGATGCACTTCACCAGCCTTAGATGATAGAAAACTTTGGGATTTTGCACAAGTGCTTAGATTTAGCAAGCTTCTGGAATCCTAGGGAGGCACCATTGCCAATTAGAAATTTTTTCATTAGGTTCAGCTCCCTTATTGTCTGCCAGAAGGACCCATGAATTAATTGGAGCAGGTTATTTCAATACTGGAACATAATCTAACAAAGACAGGATAAGTGCAGGGAACTTGGCCTGCCACAGGAGGTGGCACAAATGAAAGCTTCCTGGGGAGAGAGATAGCTTAGAGTACAAAGAAGCCTTTTTCTCCTGGCCTTCAAATTTTGCCTACACTCATCCTCACTAATTGGCTCAGATGGAATTGTTTGTTACACAGCTCTACAGGAGGGGGGCCTTTTTGTCTGTCTGTCCAGACCTGGAGGCAGACTTCCTCCAGCAGCCTGGAGTGCACAGAAACCCTCAGGCTACACTGGGAACAGTGACGGGAGCCCGGGAACATGCACTGTTTTGAAAGCAGTCTCTGTGCTATGAAATCATTCTATTCAAAGCAAATTTCCTAGCTGAGTGCCTTTCAACATAGCTATTGTGGATCTTTACCAATAGAAATACATGCATACATACATGGGGAGACATGGATTTACTACTTTTTCTTTTTTGGCAGGTCCGGGGCTTGTACTATGAGCCTAGTCACTCTCCCAGAGCTCCTTTTGTTCAAGAGTGGTGCTCTGCCCTTGAGTTTCAGTCCCACTCCTGGGTGTTTATATTCCTGTGATCCCTTAGAAATAAGAGTGTCCTGAACTTTCCTGTCCCGACTGAATTCAAGCTGCCATTCTCTACCTCTCAGCCTCCTGAAGAGCTAGGATTACAAGCATGAGCCTCTGAGACCTGGCTTTCTTTTATTCTTGATGTTCTTTGTTTTATCATGACAATCTGAAATCTTCACAGTGTCATACTAATGGTTTGCATTTCGAAGTAAACTACCGAGGCCTGGAGTTCAAATGCCAGGACTGATACCTACAAATGGAGGGAGATCTTGAAAAAATCATTCCTATTCATGGGAATGCTTAATGGACTGTCATAAAAGTAACAATTAAATTTCACAGTCGTTCATGATTCTCCTAAAGAATGCCACACAAAAAGTATTGGATTATGTCTTTCATTCTAGCACCATGGTATGATTCTCTTAATTAAAGAATACTGACTACTTTTACATTAATGCTTTAATAAGTATTAAACAATGATACTTTATTAAATGGAGGCTTAATTTAATAACTAATAATTCACAATATATATTATTCAATATCCTCATATTGTCTCTCTCTCATATATATATAGAGAGAGAGAGAGAGAGAGCAAACTACACATCTATCTATCTATCTATCTATCTATCTATCTATCTATCTATCTATCTATCTATCTATATCTATATCTAAATCTAGGCCACTATGATGGCTTGATCACACATCCTCAGAACTGGCTGGCAGCTCAATTTGCCAAAGGCTTTGTCTACAACTGACACTTTCATGAATTGGGCATTGTGGGTTGCGAGTTCATATCCCAGCATGGCCAAAAATTTATAGGTGGAGTAATAAGCGAATTTTGACATTTTTTTTCCCTTCTCTGTAAAAGTCCTGGGTCTCAGTATGATGTAAAATCCATGTGCAAATATATCCATGTGATAAAGATGTAATTAATGAAATAAATATTATATATGTAATAATAGTAAAATAAAGAATAAATAGATAAGGATAATAAATGTCATATGGGGTAAACCCATGTATGTAAAAAGATTTCATACATGAATATTATTTTTTCCAGTGCTGTGGCTTGAATTTGGTCCTGGAAATTGGTCTGAATTTCTTGTTTTCAATGACGGTGAGCTTCCTGTCCCCCAGAGTGCCACAGAGATACCCAGACGCTGAGTTCAAATCCCAGGCCTGCAAAAAAATGGTGCAAATTCCAAACCAGTGCCTTATTTTTTTTGGCCAGGCCCGGGGCTTGAACTCAACTAGTAGCAACTCTGCCTCAGTTTTGATCATCCTAGGCTGGGGTGCAACCTCTGGACCCACAGCCCATCTTGAGATCCCAGGACCCAAGTTTAAATCTCGGGACTGGCAAAAAAAAAAAGTGAAGGGCTGGGAAGGTGGCTCAATAGGAGAGTGCTTGCCTTGCATGCATAAGGCCTTGGGTTGGATTCCTCAGCACCATATAAGCAGAAAAAAGCCAGAAGTGGTGCTATGGCTCAAGTGGTAGAACGATAGCCTTGAGCTGAAGATTTGAGGGACAGCACCCAGACCCAGACTTCTGGCCCCACAACAGACCAAAAAAAAAAAAAAAGACGGGGAAAAAAGGAGAAGTATAAAACTGGGAAGTTCCGGAAGGCAATTTTACATTGTTTTTTTCCTTTGCATTGTGACCATCCTGGGTCTAAATGACAGGACCCGAAAAGTGTACATGACCTTGCATTGTTGAAGTTTGGTGGGCTATCAGGAAAGTCACAGCCTAAACCAGCAACCTAGGTCCGGGGTTCGGATCCCGGGACTGCTACCTACAAATGGCAGGAGATCCTAAGAAACACATTTCAATAGTCATCCATATGAATGGAATGTTGTAAAAGTAACAATTTCATTAGTATTTAGTGTATGATTATATTAAAATTATACACAATAATCATAGTACATTGACTAATTTTCAATAAATATTTCATTATGTATTTAACCATGATACTTAAATAAAGGAAGAAATAATTTATCGATAATTAATAGTAATATAGTATATATAATTTAATAATATACAGACATCTCCCTCTTGTTTTATGCATATATATGTATATATAAAACAATCTACATATCTAAGTCTCCACTTGTCACTCCTGGGGTTCAGTGGTAGAGTGCTCGCCTAGTATGTATGAAGCCCTGGGTTTGTTTCCACACTATCACATGCACAGAAAAGCCAGAAGTGGTGCTGTCACTCCAGCACCAAAAAATCAAGTTAGAACGTGCTGACTGAAAGTATAGAAGGCTAGGACTTCAAATACCTCATAACAGAGCAAGCCGAGGGTCTGAAGCTCATGGCTGCCATCTAACCTGACAGCCAAAGGTCAACTGCTGCAAACCAACTCTATTTAGACAGACATTGCTGGCTCACCCCTAGCTGCTTGGGGGATGAGATCTGACACTGGTGGGTTGAAAACTCAGCCCTGGCAGGAAGTCTGTGAGACTCTGAGCTGTGGCTCAAAGTGGTAGAGCTCTAGCCTTGAGGAAAAGGTCTTAGGACAGTACCCCCAACCTATGAGTGAGATCCCCGAAGCGGACGACCCTCCCCCCCATTAACCACCCATCTGTATTGTTAGATGTGAACTTGTGTGGTTTGTGACGTGTTTCTGAAAGAATGGTGATACTGATGAAAGCACCCGAATTCTAATGACAGCTTGTGGGATACAGCTATGTAATGAGCCCTTCCTGGGATGCTGGGTGCTGAGTCCTTCACGGGTTGCTGTATGCCGAGTCCTTCACAGGGTGCTATGCTATGAGCCCTTCATGGGGTGTATTCTTTCATCTGGACCTTGTTAGAGCTCCACAAGTAAGATGATTGTGCTGATGAGAAAGTTGAAGCTCAGATATGTCCCCAAGGCAGGGTCAAATTTATGTATATACTGAACTCTACTGACTTGTCTCCTGCAGACAATTGTTTGGTTTAGTTTTCTCCATCATGAACATTCAACTTAGAGCCTAGATACTGACTTTCCTCTTGGGCTCATGGCTAGTGCTCTACCTGTGAGCTAAGGACACCTTTGCAGCAAAGTGTGTCTTTAGCTGAAGTCTGTCATCCTGCCTTCTCAGGAAGCTGAGGTTCTGGGTTCCAAACAATCCCAGACACAAAAGGTCCCATGAGAATATTATCTCCTATTCACCACTTAGAAACTTGAAGTGGAAGCTGGGCATTGGTGACTCATGCCTGTCATCCTAGCTACTCAGGATCCTGAGAGCTGAGAATCACAGTCCAAAGCCAGCCTGGGCAGGAGATTCCTTGAGATGCTTATCTCCAGTGAACCACCAGAAAGCCTGAAGGGGCACTGTAGCTCAAGTGGTAGAGTGCTAGACTTGAGGACCCAGTCCCAGACTTCAACTCCTCCAACTACAAGGAGAGAAAGAAAGAAACCTGAAGTGGAGTGCTGGGGATGTTTCTTAGGGGTAGAGTGCTTTGCATGTATGAAACCCTGGGTTTGAATCCTCGGTACTACATCCCTAGAAAAAAAAAGCCTGAAGTGGTTCTGTGGCTCAAGTGGTAATGCACTATCCTTATACAGGAGAAACTCAGGTACAGAGCTGAGGTACTGAGTTCAAGCTCCAGGACTGGTGTTTACACACACACACACACACACACACACACACACACACACATACACACACACACACACACACACACACACACACACACACACACACACACACACACACACACACACAAAGATACCGTAAGTGAAGCTGTGACACTAAATGGTAAAGAAAAGAGCTTCTGCTCTGAGCTCATGGTCAGCACTCTGGCCCTGTGTTCAACCCCAAAATATAAACACCCAGAGCCCAACTAAGAGAGGGCAAAGGTTTCAAAACCTGATTAGTTTCACCAGCACTAGATGACAGGAAGCATTGTGATTTTGCACAAATGCTTAGAGTTAGCATCCGGAAAACTAGGGAGGCACCTTTGCCAATTAGGAATCTTTTCATTAGGTTCAGCTCGCTTGTTTTTTGCCAGAAGGACCCTTAAATTAATTGTAGCAGTTTGTTTCAACACTGGAACATAGTCTAACAAAGACAGGAAGAGTGCAGGGAACTTGGACTGCCCCGAGAGGCAGCACAAATGAAGGATTCCTGTCAAAACAAAGCACTAGGGAGAGAGATAGCTTGGGGTACAAATAGGCCTTTTCCTCCTGGCCTTCAGATTCTGCCCTCATCCTCATTCATTGCTCATCCTCAGTAATTGTTCCGGATGAATTGTTTGTTACACAGCTGTTCAAGAGTGAGGCCTTTTGTCTACCTGTTCCAACAATGAGGCAGACTTCCTCCAGCAGCCTGGGGTGCACAGAAGCCCTCAGGCTACTCTGGGAACAGTGAAGGGAGCCCCAGAACATGCACTGTCTTGAAAGCACTCCCTGTGCTGTGAAATCATTCCATTCAAACCTTTCTTCACAGCAACTCTAGATGGTCACTGATAGAAATACATGCATACATACACAGACACATAGAGTTACTGGCTCTATTTTTGTGGCAGGTCCTGAGGCTTGAACTGTGACCCCAGGCACTGTCCCTGAGTTCCTTTTTCTCAAGGAAGCACCATATTGTGTCTTAACCCATGATTACCCTACGCTGGTTTGCAGCATTTACACCCACAGATGATCTAGTCATCCTAGGACCCCAGTTAAACTCCCAGCACTGGCAAAAATATAGATGAGGAAAAAACCAGCAAGTATTACACAACTGTTTTACCTTTGTTTCCTTTGCACTGTGACCACCATGGGTCTCAATGACTCAGCTTGAAAATTGTATGTGACCTTGCATGGCCAAAGGCTCACAGATTGTTGGTAAAGCCTAAGCCCCACCCAGATACCTATGCCGTGAGTTCTATCCTCGGACTGCCACCTACACACAGCTGAAGATCCTAGGAAACTCGTTCCTATCTATAGGAACATTAATAGAATATTTGACATGTACAAATTGAATTACTATTTATCTAGTCTTTCTAGTATAATATTGTACGCATAAATATATAAATATAAATAAAATAAAAAATGATATATAATTATGATTAATTAATGGAGGCATAATATTAGACCAAATAATTGGTAGTAATAGAATATATAATTGGTAGTAATAGAATATATAATTGGTAGTAATAGAATATATAAAAATAAGATGTAGACATCACTTTATATAGAGTTATACACTAGATTCTACATAAATGTCTGTCTCTCTCTGTATACATTTATTTATAGATGTATATTCATATGTAAATACACACACACTGCAATCTACATATCTATCTTTTTATATATTGGCCACTCCTAGGGCTTCATCTCAGGTCCTGAAATTTGCCTGAAAACTTCATTTGCATCAGACTGGTGTGCTAACATTGACCCATTCATGAAGTTGGCCTGCTAGGTTTTGAGTTCAAATCACAGAACTGCCAAAAACTTAATCCTAGTGGAAGAAGCCAATTGTCCCACTTGTTTTCCTTATGGGTGTCAAAATTCCTGGGTCTCAGGAATGATGTATAATACATAGGCAAATTTATGTCCTATGTAATAGGATGTAAAAAATGTTATATGTGTAATCATACTCACTAAAATACATAAGAAATACATAAAAATAAAATAAAATGAATAACTACACTAACTGCAATATAACTAAACATGGGTATGCAAATATAAATCATGTATTTAAAATGTATATGAATATTATTTTTTGAGTGCTAAGACTTGAATTCAGGCCCTGGGAACAGGCCTGACTTTCTTGTCTTCCAGCATGGTGAGCTTCCCCTTCCCCGACAATGCTGCAGATTTTCCCAAAGTCTGAATTCAAATCCCAGGCCTGGCAGAAAAAATGGCGTGAATTCCAAGCTAAGAAGCCTCATTATTTTATAAATATTTTTAATGAATTTATTTATTTATTTATTTTTATTTTGTCAAGCACAGGGCTTGAACTCAGGTTGGGGCAACTCTGCCTCCACTTTGATCGCTCTAGGCTGGGGTGCAACCACTGGACCCACAGCTGAACCTGGGTTCCTGGGCCCCAAAGATTTACAGGAAAAAGATAAATAAAATGACACGGATAAAAATCTGGCAACTTGCAAATGGCTATCTGTTTTACATTTGTTTTTTTTTTTTTTGCAAGGTGACCATCTTAGGTCTGAATAACATTGATGAAAAGTTTTGTAACCTGACATTGCTGAAGGCTGGTGGGCTACCAGGCAAGCCATAGGTCAACACAGCAACATAGGCCCTGTGATCGAGGCCCGGTCCTGACCCCTACCAATGGTGGGAGATCCTAAGAGTCTCATTCCTATTCATAGGAATACTGATAGAAGATTATGAATGTCAAGATTAAATTAGTTGTTCCTGAATGATACTACTATAAAAGTAGTGATTTTAGGAGGCTGATGGATTTTAATGAATATTTTGACACATTAAAAGAATACTATTAATTACATGGATGCAATAGTTCTGTGACAGTGGTTGATTAAATTAATAATTCATTAAGAATGAACACAATAATACTAATGACATGGGGGCATAATAAATACCCAAGAATTGTTAAAAATGTAGTCTATATAACTGAAGAATATATAAACATCTCTGGTACTCTATAAAGATCTATATTTATTTGTGTACTACCATCCGCATGTCAATCTGTCTTATTTTGTCAACCCCTGGGGCTGGATCTCAGGTGCTGGTAACTGCTTGTCAGCTCCATATGGCCCAGGTTGGCCGTGCTGACACTCGCCCATTCATGAATTGGGCTTTGTAGGCTTTGAGTTCAGATGCCAGCACTCACAAAAATTGAATCGTGGAGTAAGAAGCACTGGTGACACATGTTTTCCTTTTCTGTGAGCGTCTGGGTGTCAGGTATGAAGTTTCATACATAGGCAAATCTATATCCCATGTAATAAATGTAATAAATATTCCATGTGTAATAACAGTCAATAAAATAAATGGTAAATAAATGAATAAAACTACAAATAAAATGCATAACTTCACTAAGCACAATATGGGGTCAACATACAGGGCTCATTCTCATTGGCTGGGAACTGCCTAGCAGCTGAATTGGCTAGAGGCTGCTGTGCTGACAGTCACTCATTCATGAGCTGAGCCTTCTAGGCCCTGAGTTTAGATCCCAGCCCAGCCAAAAATGCAATCTTGGAGTAAGAAGTCAAGAGTGACACATATTTTCCTTTTCTATGAAATTTCTCTGTGCCAGGTAGGAAGTATAATTCGTATGCAAATCTATATACTATGTAATAGAATGTCATAAAGGTAAAACTGTCATAGGTGGAAAAATGGTCACTACAATAAATGAAAAACAGATTGAATTAGTAGCGAATCATTCTGGGATAATATTAGACAAAATAATTATAGGACATGGATTAAGTTTAATTAATATATTATTAAGCATTAACAGAATGAAAAGTAAATGGAGACATAGTTAAATACCTAATAATTGGTAGTAACACATGATGCATAAATTAATTATAAATAGAGGTCTCATTCTATAAAATATGTAATTATATATATGGATGTGTGTACATATATGATAAACAATAACAGTAAATTGAGTAATAATTAATGTTTTATTAATTGTTCAACTGGGATATATAATTAAATGGAGACATCATTTAATACCTAACATTGGTAGTACTATTAGCTATAATTTAATAATATGCATAAATCTCTCTCTATATTTTTTTTTTGGGTCCAGTCGTGGGCCTGAAGTCTGGGCCTGGGCTCTGTCCCTCAGCTCTTCAGCTCAAGGCTAGCACTCTACCACTTGAGCCACAGCACCACTTCCGGCTTTTTTTTTCCTGCTTATGTGGTGCTGAGGAATTGAACTCAGGTCCTCATGCTTGCAAGGGAAGCACTCTATCACTGAGCCACCTTCCCAGCCCACATCTTTCTTTTTGTATATATAATATTTATATACAGCAATCTCTATTTATACCTCATGCACTCCTGGGACTCGGTGGTTGAGTGCTCGCCTAGTAAGCAGGAAGCCCTGGCTTCCATTCCTCAGTACCATATAAAAAGAAAAACCAGAAGTTCCGCTTTCTTTCAATCAATTGTGTACTAGCCTGGAGCACAAACGCTTGGGGAGAGTGGCTAAGCCCTTACTAAAGGCCCAGGACTGCTGCCAAAAAAGGTAGACTGTTCTATCTGCAACTATAGAAGGTCAAGACTTCAAATACTTCATCACAGAGCAAGCTAGGAGTCTGGTGCTGACAGCTGCCACCTAACCTGACTTATCCAGATGTAAATCACTGCAACCCAGCTCCACCGAACCAGACGCTGATGGCTTACCTCAGTCATTCTAGCTGCTCACCTGCGTTAAAACCCAGCCCTAGCAGGAAGTCTGTGAGACTCTTCCAAGTGGTAGAGCTGTAGCCTTGAGCAAATGTTATTAGAACAGTATCCCATTTCAATTCAAGCCCCATAGGTAACCTCCCCCCCAAAAAAACACTCCACTAAACCATTAGATGTGAACTTGTGTGGTTTGTGAAATGTTCCTCAAAGAATGGTGATACTGAAGAAAACACGTTGATTCTAATGACAGCTTGTGGAATACAGCTATGTGCTGAGTCCTTCATAAGGTGCTCTATGCTGAGTACTGCACAGGGTGCTATGTGCTTAGTCTTTCACAGGTTGCAGTGTGCTGAGTCCTGAATTGGGTTCTGGGTGCTGTGTCTTTTACATGATGCTGTGTATTGAGTCCTTCAAACAGTGTCATGTGCTATGTCCTTCACAGGGTGCATTCTTTCATCTGGTCCTTGTAAGAGCTCCACAACTGAGATGCTTAAGCAGATAAGAATATTGAGACTCAGATATATCTCCATGGAAGGAAAAAAAATTAAGTATAACTGAAGACTAGTGAGTTGTCTCCTGCAGACCATTGTTTTGTTTGTTTGTTTTTTCAGTCATGAACCTTGATCTCAGGACCTAGATTTTGACCCTTACCTCTTGGGCTCAAGGCTAGCACTCCACCACGTGGAGCCAAGGATCCCCTTGCAGCAGACTACCATGGCCTAGGGGTCGATAGATGAGGTTTGTCATCCTGCCTTCTCAGCAAGCTGAGATCTGAGGATCTGAGTTCTAAATTATCTCAGACACAAA
This sequence comes from Dipodomys merriami, assembly GCF_024711535.1. NCBI lineage: Eukaryota > Metazoa > Chordata > Mammalia > Rodentia > Heteromyidae > Dipodomys > Dipodomys merriami. The sequence goes on along the minus strand of NW_027206548.1, from coordinate 42,418 downwards.
AAGTCCCATGAGACTATTATCTCCAATTCACCACTAAGAAACATTAAGTGGAAGCTTGATGCTTGCAGCTCATGACTATCATCCTAGGTTCTCAGGAGGATGAGAACTAAGGATCATGGTTCAAAGCTAGCCTGGGCAGGAATGTCTTTGAGACACTTAGCTCCAATGGACCACCAGAAAACCTGAAGTGGTGCTGTGGCTCAAGAGATAGAGCACAAGACTTGAGCTGAAAAACTCAGGGACAGCACCCAGTCCCAGACTTCAACTCCTACAACCAACAACATAAAAAAAATCCCAAAACCAGAAACAATCTAACAAACCTGAAGTACAGAGCTGGGAATGTGCCTTAGGGGTAGAATGCTTTGCATATATGAAACCCTGGGCTTGATTACTCAGGACAACATCACTAGAAAAAGCATGAAGTGGTTCTGTGGCTCAAGTGAGAGAAGGCTATCCTTGTACAACAGAAATTAGATACAGTGCTGAGTTCAAGCTCCATGACTGTATGCGCGCACACACATGGACATACACACACAGACACACAGACGCACACACACATACACACACACACACACACATAGACCAGAAGTGAAGTTGTGACACAAAATGGTAAAGCACTGGACTTCTCCACTGAACTTATGGTCAGCACCAAGGCCCTGTGTTCAACCTCCAAACCTAGCCATCCAAGGCCCAATTAAGAGAGGTCAAAGGTTTCAGAACCAGATGATCTTCACCAGCCCTAGATGACAGGAAGCTTTGTGATATCCAACATGTTCTTGGATTTCTCAAGCTTCCAGAAAACCAAGGAGAGGTATCATAGGCCCATTATCGCTGGCAATGAAACATTTCATTAAGTTCAGTGCCCTAGTTGTCTGCAAGAAGGACTTCTGAATTATATTGAGCACTGTATCTGAGCACTGGAATATAGTCTCACAAAGGCAGGATAAGTGCAGGGAACTTGGCCTGCCATGGGAGGTGGCACAAATGAAGGCTTCTTGTCAAAACAGAGCACTGGGAAGAGAGATAGCTTGGAGTACAAAGAGGCCTTTTTCTCCTGGCCTTCAGAGCACACACACACTTATCCTCACTAATTGGCCCAGATGTGGAGTTGTTACAAAGCTGTACAGGACTGAGGCCTTTTGTCTGCCTGTCCAGACAATGAGAGAGACTTCTTCCAGCAGGCCTGGGATGCAGAGAAACCCTCAGGCTACACTGGGAACAGTGAAGGGAGCCCTGGAACATACATTGTCATAAAAGTAGTCTCTGTGTTATGAAATCATTGTATTGAAAACAAATTTCCTAACTTGGTGCCATTCATCATATCTACTCTGGAGCTTTGCCTATAGGAATACATCCAGACATACACAAAGACATGGAGGTATAGGCTCTATTGGGGGCAGGCAGGTCCAGGAGTTGAACATTGAGCCTAGACATTGTCCCTGAGCTCCTTTTGCTCAAGGGTAGTGCATTAATCTTGAGTCACAGCTCACTTCTGGATTTTTCTGGGATCTCTTAGAAATAAAAGTGTCATTTCCTTTCCTATGCTGGCTGGATTCAAACTAATATTCTCTACATCTCAGCCTCCTAAGAAGCTGGGATTACACAGACACTGCCTTACTTTTCTTCTTCATTTTTTTAATCTGGACAATCTGACTTCTTAACAGGATCATTCCAATAGTTTGAATTTATGAGTAAACTACCCCAATATTCTTTATAGCTGCTTTCTCTGAGAAGGATTTTCTCTCCTCATCTTCTCTGGTCACAGATTTGAAGGCAAAAGTGAGAAATGAGTGTCACAGGATTTGGGAGCATATGTCCACAGGACATGCCATTTCCATCACTTAGCATTGAGCTGAATTGATGAGAGGACCAAAGCTGGAGTGATCTTCATACTGTCTGCATTGCTCCTTTTGCCTATAAAATGATCTAATAATTATGAGTGTTTTGTGTCTCCAACCTTAAGTATCTGGAGCATACTAGAAACAACTGCATGTTTCTGTTTTCTCTAGTACCTCCTGAGATTTAGATTAAGGGTTTGTATGGAGAGGCTCCTCGGTGAATCCCTGAGAAAAGCCACTGGAAACCCACTCAGGAGATCACCATCCAAAGGCAGCCCAACCAGGAAAGTCTGTGAGACTCTTATCTCCAATAAACCACCAGAAAACCAGAAGTGGAGCAGTGGCCCAGAGGGTAGAGCTCGAGCTTGAAGAGAACAAGCTGAGTGGGAGATACAGTCCCAGACCAGGCAGGAAAGACTGGGAGGTGCTTATGTCCAATTAACAACCAGATGGCTGGAGCTGTGGTGGTGGTAGAGCCACAGCCTTGAGCAAAACAGCTCAGGAACGCATCATGCCCTGAGTTTAAGCCCTGGGATGGCCAAAAAGAAAATTCAAAAAGAGGAGGCCAAGTTTATGAATCAGTGCCCTACCTACTTATGTGTGTAAATTACCTCCCTGAATGCAAACAGAGCACATGTAATGCTTCTGCTTTTATTTACTGATTTATTTTTCAGATATGTTCATTTTGCATACTACATCATTCTCTTCACTTCAGGCCTATCACTTTTCTCTTCTGGGGTTCCTGGCCTGTGTCTTTATATGATGCATACTTAAGCTTTTAGCAGCCTTTATTTACATTTTATTGTGAGGCCAATGCATGAATGGCCACAAATGAGGCAGGGAAATAGAAGACCAGGTTTCATAGTAGTAACCGGCATTCAGAAAATTAAACGTAAAATTAAACGTGAAATGGAAGCATGCTTAAGTAAAAACTACCATTAAGAAAAGATGAGGGGACTGGGAATGTGGATTAGTGAGAGAGTGCCTAGCATGCAAGAAGCCCTGGGTTTGATTTCTCAACAGCACATACACAGAAAAAGCCAGAATTGATGCTGTGGCTCAAGTAGTAGAGTGCTATAGACAGTGCCCAGGCCTTGAGTTCAACCCAAGAACTGGCAAAAAGATACCTAGCTGGCTAGGTAGGTAGGTAGGTAGATATGGAGATTGATGATAGATTGATAGATAGATAGATAGATAGATAGATAGATAGATAGATAGATAGATAGATAGATAGATAGATAGATAGATAGATAGATAGATAGATAGATAGATAGATAGATAGATAGATAGATAGATAGATAGATGATAAATGAAGCTGGTCTTGGTCGTTAGAAGGAAAGAAGGCAACAATTCTGTCGTGAGGCCTTCTACAGTGTGCCAGGACACCAGCATCACCTTCAAACAACCACAGAGCAAGAAGACTGTCTCTGTCCCACTTCTCAGGCAGCCGAAGGCCCCAGAGCCAAGCGGGCACAGCCAGGTTCTAACTCAGGTGCTTGGAGACAGTAGAGAAAGGGCCCTGCCTCTCCTTGGACTGGGGATTTGAATTAATGATGTGGAGAATGAAGGAAGGAGAATGGACTGGAAGAGGTAGAAGAAGGGCCTTCAAATCTGACAGATGGAGAGTCAAAAACTCACTCCCTAAGACCAGAGAGCATGTTTTTTTTTACTCTGTTCCTGCCCTCTCCCCCACTAAACTGGCTCACTATTATGAACTTAATGATAGCTTGAAGCTCGTTTCACCTGAGAGAGGAAGGTTAATTAGTTGTTGTTTGAAGAGGATGAGAAAAGCCTGACCCTGGTGTAAGTCTACAAATATTTCAGGTTTCCCCCCATTTCTGGCTGTGCCTGGAATGAATGAAGTCGTTTTGCAGCTCACTTCCCTGTTGAGTGTGTACATTCTGCCTCCTAATCCTGCAGTCCTAGGTCTCTTCACCTAGTCCAGCTTTTAAAACTGTTTTCTGTCCTTCAAATATAGCGTTTCATTGGAGTTCTTCCTGCCAACAGGGCTAAGGCTTGGATCCTGAGAACTTCATTTGAACCCAAGATGGGTCAATGATGTTTCTTTCTTGCTTCTATAGCTCAAGAATTCTAAGAATATTTAGAGTGTGAGTAACTTCTCATCACCAAGCGAAACAGAGGAAGCTCTTGAACATCTAACCTTTCAGAAGAGGAAGTCAGAGTGTCATAGACTTTCCTGCTCTGGCTAGCTTCAGCCTGTGATACTGAGACCTCAGCCTCCTATGCTAGGGTGATGGGCGTGAGCTACTGGTGCTCTGCTAGCTTCAGAACTGTAATGAAATTGACAATACAAGTCAACTGCTTATCACAAAGGGCTTGGGGATCATATTAATCCCTTCAATATTGGACCTTTCAGAACCCTGTAGTATGCAAAGTTATAATGCTAGAGTCAGAGAGGCTGGGTATATGGATGTGGACACTTGAGCCTTGAGCTCTGACTCCAATTCTAGTGTACATCTGTGTTCATTTTCCACAGAATGTTCTCATAATTAGAAAGTAGGAAAAGTACTTTAATTAATCCTCACTTTTTTTCCAGTTGTGTGTCTTGTATCAAGCCTGGGCACTGTCCCTGAGCACTTCAGTTCAAGGTGAACACTCTACCACTTGAGCCACAATGCCATGTGAGGTATTTTGGTGGTTCATTGGAGATAAGAGTCTAACAGGCTTTCCTTGCATAGGCTGTCTTTGAACTGTGGTGTTCAAATCTCAGCCTCCTGAGTAGCTAGGTTTCCAGGAGTGAGCCATTGGCATCTGGCCTACTGTTTTTGACAGTCCTGGGGCTTGAACTTAGGGCCTGGGTACTGTCTCTGAGATTCTTTTTCTCAAGCCTAGCGCTATAGCACTTGAGCCACTCCACAGTTTCTGGCTTTTTCTGAGTATGTGGCTCTGAGAATTCAAACCTTGGCATTCATGCATGCTGAGTGAGCTCTTTACCACTAAGCCATATTTTAACCCCACCCTTGCAATTTTATCCCTCAATTTGCCTATCCTCAAGAAAAGGCTTCTGAGTATAAGTCATGTAAAGAAATCCGTATAGGAAGATGGCCATAGATAAATAAGACAAGGCTCATACTGGGAACAGATTCTAAACATGTTAAGACTGTGACAAATATCTCCATTTAATTATGTATTATGTTTCAACACTTAATGTAGTATTAATGAAAAATGAGTCAATGTCCTAATTTATTTTGTATATTTTTATAATACATGTACAACATGTAAAAATATGTGTATAATAACACTAAATACAATAAACAATAAATGAATCAAATAATAAATACAAAATCAATAATAAAAATAATAATATGTAATAAACATACATATGTAAGTATATATCATATATTACACATGTATGGAAGTATTGTTTCCATTGCAGCGTCTTCATTTAGTTCCTGGGAACTCTAGCCTGAATTTCTTTTCCTCAAGTTCAGTGAGCTTCACCTTCACCCTTGTTGCAAAAGAGTTACTGGGCGATGCAATCAAATCCTAGCAATGGCAGAAATACTGGCCCAGTTCCAAGACAGTGACTTGATTTTTTTTAATGGAAGCAGTTATGTTTATTCAGTTTCATACTGAGCATTAAAAGCAAAGCAGTGTAGAATTTTGTACAGCTATTTAGACATCCTTCCCTTACCCCCTAAATGCTTCTCTGATCATTACATTGTTTCTTTTTTTGCACGTTTTTAATTGTAAAAATGTTGTACTGAGAGTTACAGTTACATGAACAAGGTAATGAGTACATTTCCTATTGAGCATTGTTGCCTTCTCCTTTGTTTTCCCCCTACCATCCCTTCCCTCTAATATGGACAACTGCTCCCCCGCCACGGTCAGTGACAATTTTTTATTTTTGGCTTGGCATGGGGTTTGAACTCAAGTATTGGCAACTCTGAACCTTCCCTCACATTGCTACAGATATACCAAGACCCTGAGTTCAAATCCAAGGCTAGGAAAGAAAACTAGCAGATATTTCAAACCAGGGAGATTTATTTTTTTATTTAGTTAAATAATTAATTAATTTTGTATTTATTGTTTTTATTTTTGACAACCATGGGGCTTGAACTCTGGTCGTGGAAACCCTGTCGCAGCTGTGATCACCCTAGGCTGAGGTGTAGCTTCTAGACCCATAGTCGATCCTGGGATCCTAGGACCAGAGGGCTTACAGGACAAAAAAAAAGTGGGACAGCACAAAAAGTCACAAGCTGCAGAAAGCTGGGGGTTTTACGTTTTTTTCTTTGCATGGTGATAATCCTGGGTCTGCAATGACTCGGTTGCAAAGTGGACCTGACCTGCCATTGATGAAGGCTGGTGGACTATCAGGAAAGCTATAGGCCGACCTGTCAACATAGGCCTCATTTTCAAATCCCAGTCCCGACACCTACCAATGGCAGGAGATCACAAGAGACTGGATTGAAAGAGTAGTTTGTGCATCAGTCAAGTCTAAAATTGGATGCAATAATCCTAGGATGCTGATGGATCTTTTTTTGGAAGGTAGGAGGTCATGGGGCCTGAAATCTGGGTCTGGGCACTGTCCTTCAGCTCTTCAGCTCAAGGCTAGTGCTCTACCACTTGTGCCACAGTGCCACTTCCAGCTTTTTTCTTTTATCTGCTTATGTGGTGCTGAGGAATCAAACTCAGGCCTCATGCATGCAAGGCAAACGCTCTACCACTGAGCCACTTTCCCAGCCCCCAATTGATCTTAATTAATAGTTTATTAAGCATGGAAAGAATAATATTCCTTCAATGGCAGTATAATAAATACCAAAGATTTGGTCAGAATGTAGTAAGGGTCATTCAGTAATAGATAGACAGCTCTGGCACTCTTTACCAATATATATTTATTTGTATACCACCATCTGGTGATCCATGTACCGCTGTTTTGGCCAAACATGGGACTCAAGCTCAGTATGTGGGAACCACCTGAAAGCTTCATTGTCTAGAGGCTGCCGTGCTCACATTCACCCATTCATGAATTGGGTCTGCTAGGCCCTGACTTCAGATCCCAGCACTGCCAAAGATTTAATCTTGGAGTAAGAAGCTGAGTGTGACAAATGTTTTCCTTTTCTGGGAGAGTCCTGGGTGTCAGGCGTGATGGAGACCACATCTGCAAATGTAGATGCTATGTGATAGGATGTAAACAATGTAATAAATGGTATAGGTGTCATCAGAGTCAATAAAATATATGGAAAATAAATGAAAAAAACAAAAAAAATACAATGAATAACCACACCAAACATAACATAGAATGAACATCTGTATGGAAGTTCAATCCTATCTTTAAAATGTATATAAGGAGTACGTTTTCCATGGCTGGGGCCTGAATTCAGGCTTAGGGAACAGGCCTGACTTTCTGGTCTTCAAGCACACGGAGCTTCCCGTTTCCCCACAGTGCAACAGAGTTACCCAGACCCCAAGTTCAAATCACAGGTCTTGCAGACAAAAAATGTCACACATTCCAAGCCAGGGAGCTTCATTAGCATTTTTAATATTTTTTTAAAGTTCACTTTGCCTTTATTTGATACATTTTGATTTTAAAACATGAGAGTTTTTTCAAAAAAGGGGTTTAAACTTTTACATTTTAGCATAGCACATTGGTGTTTCTATTTTGGCCATCTGCCATGAAGAGTGAGAATGAAAATAAGGACATCATTTCTCCCTAGAAGGTTGAGACAGTTGATGTTATTTCTTTTTTTGAGGGGGGGAGTTGGTCCTGGGGCTTGAACTCTGGGCTTGGGCACTGTCCCTACGCTCTTCTGTTCAAGGCGAGTACTCTACCTTTTGAGCCACAGCACCACTTCCAGTTTTCTAGTGGTTTATTGGAGATAAGAGCCTCATGGACTTTCTTGCCTGGGCTGGCTTTTAACCGTGACTCTCAGATCTTAGCCTCCTGAGTAGCTAGGATTACAGGCCTGAGTCATCAGCACCTGGCAATTGATGTTGTTTCTATTTAAAGTTATTTCTGTAATTATAAACTGTCTGCAATTGTGTTGTGTGAGTTTTCCTCAGTGCCTACCATGAAATACACTAGGGGTGTCATACCACAAAAGGTTGGGTTTGTGAATAAAATCTCATTTCTGTGAAGAGAGTAGGTACCTGTAAGCATTTTGGGAATAAACTGGATTGTAAAATGAAAAACAAAAACATTGGGACTTTGATGTAGCCCAGCAGTGGAGTAGTTGCCTAAAGAGCATAAGACCCTGGAAGAAAAGTTTCTTAACCTTCGAATGTTAGAAGTTTGTATGAACAAACTTCTTTCTTCAGCTTGGGCATTATTCCTGTGCTCTTCAGATCAAGGAGTGCACTCTACCGCTTGAGCCATAGCGCCACTTCCAGTTTTCTAGTGGTTTAATGGAGATAAGGGTTTCACAGCCTTTCCTGCCAGATCAGGCCTTGAACCACCATCCTCAGATCTCTGCCTCCTGAATAACTAGGATAATAGGGATGGGCCTCCAACGCCTAGCACATGAACAAACGTCTTAAAGATTGATTCTGAAGAAGGAAACTTGGAATATAATTTTAGTACAAATAATTTATAATGCCATGATTAAGACACTAATTCAGAAGTATTTATTCATTGGCTGGTTTCTTAGTTTATTCACATATATATACACATTATTTATATATATATATACACATAATATATACATTATTAACAAATACATATATATTACTAAAAACATAGCTTTGAAGTGTACCTAAGAACATATGTGCTCATGTAAAGTTATTCAACTGCACAAGTTGATTTTTTTTTCACTTTGGTTGGTACCCTAAATTAGGTGGGATTTGTGTACTGTTGATTGTTCTCTGTTTTTGGAGGAGTTTTCTCCCCTTTATGCCCCAAACCCCCTTTCCCTGCATTTGAACTCAGCTTGCTCTTTCTTGGCTTGGTTTTTCATAGCTGATTTTCTACCAATTCAGCCATCCCTGTAGCCTGGTTTTTGGCAATTTATTTGGACACGATATCTCTCAGGCTTTTCTGCTTGGATTAGCTTTAAAACTTAATCTTCCACTTCTCACCTCTGAGTAGCTGGGATTACAGATGTGAGCCACTGGGGTACCTAGGGATAAATTAGACTTTGGTTGGTGTATTCATTCTGTTTTTCTATGCATGGGATGATCTACTATAGAATTTCTGTGAATGTCCTGCGTCTGAAGTAAGATATATAATGCATATGTAAATCTGTATAGTTCTCAGAAGATGTAATCAATTTAATACATAAGTATAATAATAGTCAATAAAAATAATGAATGAATGAATAATACAAAAAGTAAAATAAATACACTCAATGCAATATGCAATAAACACATGTAGATATTAATCATTATTTGAAATGTGGATGAATATTACTTTAACACGGCTGGGGATTGAATTCAGGCCTAGGGAACAGGCCTTGTCTTCAAAGCAGGTAAGTTTCTCTGTCCCCAACAGTGCATTAGAGTTACCCAGGCTCCGAGTTTAATTCCCAGGCATGACAGAAAAAAAAAAAAGGCATGAATTCCAAGCCAGGGGGCTTCATTAGTTTTATATATGTATACATATACATATATATATACATATATATGTATGTATGTATGTATATACATTATATATTGTTCATGGGACTTGAACTCTGGCCTTGGGAGCTGTCCTTGGGCTCTTCAGCTCAAGGAGAGCACTCTACCACTTGAACCACAGTGCTACTTTGCTACTTCCCGTTTTCTAGTGGTTTAGTGGAGATAAGAGTCTCAAGGACTTTCCTGCTCCGAATGGCTTTGAACCGCGATTTTCATATGTCAGCCTCCTGAGTAGCTAAGGTTACAGGCATGAGCCTTTGGTGCCCAACTATTTTTAATATTTTTAAATTATTTTATTTATTTATTTATTTATTTATTTATTTATTTATTTATTTATTTATTTATTTATTTATTGCCAAGCACGGGGATTGAACTCAGGTCGTGGCAACTCTGCCTCAGCTAATATCACCGTAGGCTGGGAAGGTGGAGTCTCTGGACCCATAGCCCATCCTGGGATCCCAGGCCTCGGGGACTGACAGGAAAACAAAATGAAAATGGCACTGAAAAAAAATTACAAACTGTGGATGGATGGTGGTTTCTTGATTTTCCTTACTTGCATTGTGACCATTCTGGGCCCAAATGACAAGGCTGCAACCTGTAGGTCACCTAGCATTGCTGAAGGCTGGCAGGCTGGTAGCGAAGTCATAGGCCAACCTGGACACCTAGGCCCTGAGTTTGAATCCCGGTCATGCCAGTATAAAGGTCTGGAGAGCCTAAGAAACTATTGTCTGTCCCTAGGAACACCAGAGGTATGTGATCAATGTTATGGCTGGATGAGTAGTTCATCTATAAGTCTAGCATAAAATTAGACCTAATAATCACAGGACACAAATTGATTTTAATTCATAGTTATTATGCATTAAAAGAATACTATTCATTAAATGGAGTCCTCACTAAAGACTGAGAATCCGTAAGAACACAGTATATGTCATTTAATACCAGATAGACATCACTGGCAGTATCTGTCCCGACCCGCAGGACTTCAACGAGGGTGGTGAACCTAAGCGAGAAGGAATGAAGGGACAAGAGACACGAAGAAGGACAGCAAGACAAGGATTCTGATCAAGCTGCCAAATTTTATTTTTCACACAGGGGTATTTATATGCTTAGAATAAGGAAGCTTTTTCATTGGGCATAGCAGCTGCAGGATGCTTGCTTAGGGCAATGTGAAAAGGTGGTCAATAGCAGCTACCTGGTCTTTGTTTGGGGCAGGATGCAAAGACCAGATTCTGTAAATAGCCTTAAGAGATGTTCCAGCGAGATAGTCAAGCTTATCATGCAGATAGACTCCCTGCAGGGCTCTCGACATCTCCCCCTTTCTTATTTAGAAAATTGACCATCAATTGTTGGTGCTCTTTTTGAGGGAGTGACAGAGGCTCTGTTCCTCTAAGGGGCCAGGGTTTTTCTCCGCTCCCAAGCGAGCATCCTCACTCAGGGAGGGGAATTTTACAGGCCTTGGCTTGTTTTTTGAGGAGACGGCTTGTGGGTATGCATGCCAACTGTCATGCACCAGAGCTTGCCACTCAGGGGTCTTGGGTTTTGGGATCTCACGGATCCATCCCCCTGCAGTCTTACCTGCACCCTTGATTTGAGCATTTTTTCTTCCTCCCATAGGTGCATCCTCCCCCAAGCGGAGGGGCCTACAGGAGGAGGGGTGAACCTATCCCTTATGGCAATAGGTCTTGCCCGTTGAATGGTCAGGAGTTATGAATAAGGAGAGTTTTCTAAATAAGAAAAAGAAGGCGGGCTGTTTCCCACTGGAACAAGCTCATGGCAAAACACTAATTAAAAGCCTGGGGTAAATCCTAGATCTCAATGCCATGGTCTGCCACATCAAGGCGATGGTGATGAACCTGTATGGGCTTAGAAGCCAAGAGATTAATCTGTTATTTAATAAATTCAAACAGGATGGTCCATGTCTGGAGTTCTAGCTGCATCTGCAAGAGAAAAGGAATCATCCTCAGGGGGAAGGTTTCCCCTGGGTTGTGGTAAGCCATTAACCTGTTTTCAAGCGTTCTGGCAGCAACCTTGGGGCTGCTTGTTCTTGACAAAGACAAAGAGTGGCAGGGAGTGGTCTACCTGTAGCTTGGGAGGGAATTGCCCCCTGTCTTTGTTTGCTGAAGGGACATTCATGTGCAAAGTGACCAGGTTGTTTACAATTAAAGCAAGTAAGCGAGCAAGCCCGGGACTGAACTTTGAAATGCCTTGGTAAAAGCAGCGCCTATGATGTGAGCAGTCCCTACTCCAGCACGAAGACAAACTCAGAGAGGTCACCCTTGTTTTTATGTGGCAGGAGGACATCTTGACATGCCGGGTTAGCATTTTCAAAGGCAAGATGTTTAACAAAGGCACTTTCATTTTCACTAGGCCCAAGAAGCCTTTCTGCAGCCAAGTTAAGCCGTGAGACAAAGTCACTGTAGGGTTCCTCTGGCCCCTGTCTAACCTTTGCCAGGGAAGTAGTAGCCGATCCCTTTTGAGGGAGACGCTTCCAAGCATAAAGGCCAGCGTTTTGAATTTGTGCCAAAAGTCCGGTAGGAAAGCACGCCTGTTTAGCATTGGTATCAAAGGGCGCATTAACCAAAAGTTTAGTATAGGTCCAGGTTTCTGAAGATGTTTTAGCCAAATTTTTTTGTGCGGTCTCTCTACATTGTTCCTTAAAGTCCGCATTCCAGAAAACAAAATCACCCCCACTAAGGGTGGCGCGGGCCAGAAACTTCCAATCATTAGGGGTGAGCCAGCGCGCACTTTGGTTTTCTAATAAGGCTAACGTATAAGGGGCAGTCAGGCCATACCGGAGGCTAAGCCTCTTATACTCTTGTTGGCCTTTTCCCTGGGTGGGTTGTTCCTCTTCATCCCCAGTATCCTGTTCCTCATCCTCTTTTTCCTCCTCTTCTGATTCGTCCTCCTCACCCTCTGAGGTCCTATCTGTCTGGCTCCGAGTTACTGGAAAGGCGAGAACTGATTGATGGCCTGCTCTAACCTTAATTTTATCAGGCTGTTTTGGCGTATCGGCCAAGGCCAGTGTGCGGAGTTCATAATCAAGGGACCGCAGTTCTTTTAAAAGTTGAAGGTGTTCTCGCCTATGTTGAAGAGTCTCGCGTAAAGGTGCCAGGTTAGGTAAAGGGGGGGGAGAAAAAACATCTGGATCTGGAGGGGCAGTGGGCCCTTGAAAGGCCGGGTCACAAAAGGGAGGGGGTGCATAGGAGGAATGCGGAATATTTGAGATAGAGGGTTTAGTCTGAGGTAGGGGGTGACTGAGTAAGGGGGGGCAATCAGGCTGATGATATTGGGCCGCCTCCTCTTCCAGGGTGGCCTCTTCCTCAGGATTTCAATTATTCTGAGGGGAATGGGCAGTCTGGGGTACAGGATAATAATATTCATCTACCTTTTGAGAAGGAGGTTCAAGATCTAATACAACCAATGGGCAAGCCGCGGGGGGCAGAGAGGCCTGTTGGAGAACCTCCTCTCCCATTTTTATAAGTTTTAAAATTCCACTATCAAACAGAGAACATTTTAAAACTTCATTAATCAAATTCCAGTAGGAAAAGGCGGTAACAGGAACCTTTTCCGGACCAAAGTTTTCATAATAATCTTTTAAACAATCTCCTACTCTTTGCCATCTTTTTGCATCTATGATTCCTACAAGTCCTCTATGAATGAGAAAAATAATTCTAAATCCTTTTTCTTAACCCGCGTTCCCCATGTCTTGAAGGCCTCCCTGAGGTCTGACAGAAATAGATCATGTGACGACATTGCTTGTCCCATGGTGGGTCATTCACCTTGCGCCGTCCCCACTCTCCTCCTGGATCTGTCTCTCAGTGGGGTCTGTTGAGGCGATCTCTCGATCTCGGACTGTACTTGGCCAAGTTTTCCCGGAGGACGGCGTTCCTTCCTTAGTCAGAGGCTCAAGCCCCACGTTGGGCGCCAGTTGTCCTGACCCGCAGGACTTCAACCAGGGCAGTGAACCTAAGGGAGAAGGAATGAAGGGACAAGAGACACGAAGAAGGACAGCAAGACAAGGATTCTGATCAAGCTGCCAAATTTTATTTTTCACACAGGGGTATTTATATGCTTAGAATAAGGAAGCTTTTTCATTGGGCATAGCAGCTGCAGGATGCTTGCTTAGGGCAATGTGAAAAGGTGGTCAATAGCAGCTACCTGGTCTTTGTTTGGGGCAGGATGCAAAGACCAGATTCTGTAAATAGCCTTGAGAGATGTTCCAGCGAGATAGTCAAGCTTATCATGCAGATAGACTCCCTGCAGGGCTCTCGACAGTATCTAAATACCTAAATATATATTTATCTGTATACCACTGTCTGCATAGAAAGGTATTGCTGTTTTGGCCAAACCTATGTCTCCATCCCAGGTCCTGGGATCCACTTGGCAGCTGAATGGTCTGGAGGCTGCTGTGCTGACCCTCACCCATTCATGAATTGAGCCTCGTTGGCCCTCAGTTCAGGTCCCAGCATTGCCAAAAATTTCATTTTGCAGTAAGATTCCAAGTGTGACACCTGTTTTCCTTTTCTGTGCAAATGCTGGGTGTCAGGTATGATGTATATAGTATGTCTGCAAAGCTACATGCTACAGAATAGATTGGAATAAATGTAATAAATATTATAGGTGTACTCAGGATCAATAAAATAATTGGTAAATACGTAAATAAATACTAAAATATAATTAAACACTTCAACAAACACGATATGGACTGAACATATGGATGTTAGTATAAATCATATACTAAAAATTACTATAAATGTTATGTTCTCCAGGATTGGGGCTAGAATTTAGGCCTAGAGAACTGTCCTGAATTTCTTATCTTCTAGGAAGGTAAACTTCCCCTTTCCCCACAGTGCTCCAGATTAACTCAGACTCTGAGTTCAAATCTCAGGCCTAGCAGAAAAAAAAGGGGGGGCACAAATTCCATGCCAGGGAGCTTCATTAGTCCCTTTACTATTTTTAGGTTTATTTATTTATTTATTCATTCACTCATTTATTTATTTATTTATTTATTTGCCAATCACAGGGCTTGAACTCAGGTCGTGGAAACTCTGCCTCAGCTAACATCACCCTAGGCTGGGATGGTGCAACCTCTGGACCCACAGCCCATCCTGGGATCCTAGGCCTCTGGGCCTGACAGGAAATCAAAATGAAAATGGCATTGAAAAAAAAAACTGTGAACTGCAGATGGTCAGTAGTTTCTCAGGTTTCCCTTCCTTTCATTGTGACCATTCCCGTGTCCAAGTGACACGGCTGCAACCTGTAGTTCACCTGGCATTGCTGAAGGCTGTCAGGCTGTCAGCGAAGCCATAGGCCAACCTGGACACCTAGGCCCTGAGTTTGAATCCCGGTTATGCCACTTACAAAGGGCTGGAGAGCCTACAAAATTATTGCCTGTCCCTAGGAACACCAGAGGAATGTGATCAATGTCATGGTTGGATGAGTAGTTCATGAATCAGTCTAGCATGAAATTAGACCCAATAATCACAGGACACAGATTGATTAAAATTCATAGTTTATTTTGCATTAAAAGACTACTATCGAATAAATAGGGTCCTCACTAAAGACCTGAGAATCTGTAGGAATGTAGTATATATCATTGAATATCAGATAGACATTTCTGACAGTATCTAAATATCTAAATTTATATTTATTTATATACCATCATCTGCATAGAGAGTTATTGCTATTTTGGCCAAACCTGGGGCTTAATCCCAGATACTGGGATCCACTTGGCAGTTGAACTGGCTAGCGGCTGCCATGATGACACTCACCCTTAGTCTAGGTCCCATCATTGCCAAAAGTTTCTTCCTGGTGTAATATTCCATGTGTGACACCTGTTTTCCTTTTCTGTGCAAGTACTGGGTGTCAGGTATGATGTACATAATATATCTGCAAAGCTACATGCTATGGAATAGATTGGAATAAATATAATAAATGTTATAGGTACACTCACAGTCCATAAAATAAATGCTAAATCGATCTATCAATAATGAAATATAATGAATCACTCCAACAAACATGATATAGACTGAATATATAGATGTAAGTATAAATCATATATTTAAAATGTCTATAAATGTTACGTTTTTCGGGCTGGTGCTTGAATTTAGGTCTAGGGAGGAGATGAGAAGTCAATGCATAATTCTCATAGGAAATGATATGCAAGATCTTTGGCACAATGATTATTTTTAATTAAGACTTCATGAAGTGTGACAATAATACTTACATTCAGGAAATTGAGGCATTGGGAAAGATCCAAGAATTGGTACTCACATGGTAGATAAGATTCCAACACAGTTCGCCACATCTCCTACTCTGTACAAATAGGTATTTATTAGCACAGAAGTTTCAGCATATGAATGGATGAATATCGTGCACCAGCCCCACTCCGGGGCTCAAGCTCAAGTTCTGGAAACGGCCTAGCACCTTAGTGGCTCACAGGCTGATATGCTCACCTTGACCCATTCATCAATTTTGCCTGCTAGGCCCTGAGTTCAAATCCCAGTACTGCCAAAAGATTCATCCTGATGTGAGAAGTTTTCCTGTCCTGTGAAAGTCCTGCACCTAAGTGAGGATGGAGAATGCTATATAGCCATGGGAATAGGTTGTCATCCATGGCAGCACAGATATACCTGTCACAATACTCAATAAAATACACAATATATCCATGAATAGGACTCAAAAAAAAAAAACTACACTGAATGGAAGATGCATACCACAACTGTATGTAAATAAAGATCTTATGTTTAAAAGAGATGAGCTTGTTATTTTGTCCAGTGCTGGGGCTTCAAATCAGGCCCTGGACAAGGCCTGACATTCTAGTCTTCAAGGATGGTGAGCTTCCCCTTCCCCCACAGTGCAATGGAGTTAACCAGAACTGAGTTCAAATGACAGCACTGACAAAACTTTCATCCTGATGTCAGAAGCCAGTCGTTGCACCTGTTTTCCTCTCATGTGGAAGTCCTGGGTCTCAGCTAGGATGGAGAATGTATGCATAGACAACCCTTTAACCATGGGAACAGGTCATCATCCATGTCAGCACAGTTATATCTGTCACCATACTCAGTAAAATACACAATACCTCCATGAATTAGACACAAAATAAGAAGGAGTGCACTGAATGCAAGATGCTGTCCACACATATATGTCAATACAGATCCTGTGTTTCAAGGATGAATCTATGCCTATCCTGGCCCTCTCTGGGGCTCGATGCCAGGTCCTGGGAATGGCCTACCTCCTCAGTTGCTCACAGGCCCATGTTCTCTCTTTGACCCTTTTGCCAATTGGTCTGCTGGGTTCTGAGTTCAAATCACAACAGTACGGAAACATGAATCATGATATGGGAAGCCCATCGATCCACCTGCTTTCCTGTCCTGTGAAAGTCCTAGGTCTCAGCTAGGATGGAGAAAGCATAAGCAACTCCATGGACATGGGAATTGGTTGCCATCCATGTCAGTATAGTTATATCTGTCATCATACTCAATAAAATACAAAATGCATCCTTGACCAAGACACACACTGAAAGCATGAGGCATTCCACACATGTATGTAAATAGAGATCCCATGTGTGAAATAGGTGGGCATATGATTTTTGCTAGTGTTGGGGCTTCAGTTCAGGCCCTGAGAGCAGGTCTGACCTTGTAGTATTCAAGGATGGTGATCTTCCCCTTCCCCCACAGTGCAACAGAGTTACCCAGACCTGAATTCAAATCCCAGCTCTGGCAGTAAAATGGCATGAATTCTGAGCGACAGTGCTTCATTCATAATTATTTATTTATTTATTTTTATTATTATTAATTTTTTTTGCCAAACCTGGGCCTTGAACTCAAGTCGAGGCAACACTGCCTTTGCTGCAATCATCCTAGGCTGCAGCCTCTGGACCCACAGCCCATCCTCGGATCCTAGGACCCCAGGGCTTGCAGGAAAGAAAAAATGGCCAGAAGGGGAAAAAAGTAGCCAGAATTTCCACCTCATGCTTTTAAATTTATTTTCCTTTGCATAGTGACCATGTTGGTCTGAACCCGGTGGCCTACAGAGTGAAGGTGACCTGGCATGGCTGAAGGCCTGCTGGCTATCGGGGAAGTCACAGCCAACCGTGCAACGGAGGCCACGGGTTGGAATCCCGGTCAAACCCCCTACATTGTGGGAATGGTGGAAGATCCTGAAATACTCGTTTCCGGACCTAGGAAGTGTGAAATGTGATCATCTCATCCTTGAATTAGTAGTTCCTGCAAGATGCGAGTAGGAAATGATAGGAGAGACTCATGGGGTATCCATTTTTTTTTATGAAGAGTAGATGAAGCATGACCATAATCATCACAGTCATGAAATGGAGGCATTGGGGAAGATCTGAGAATTGGTAGTCACAGGGTAAATTGGATTCCATCACAGGTCGCCATCTCTCTACTCTATACAAATATGTACTTATTTGCATACTACCTTCAGCTTATAAGTGGATGAAGATTGTGCCCCCCTCACTCCAGGCCTCGATCTCAGGTCCTGGGAATGGCCTAGCTCCTTAGTGGCTCACAGGCTGGTGTGCTTAGGTGGAACCATTTGCCTATTGGGCCTGCAAGGCACCAAGTTCAGATACCAGCAGTGCCAAAAGATTCATCCTGATGTCTGAAGCCAATCATTGCCCTGTTTTCCTTTCCTGTGTGAGTCCTGGGTCTCCTCTAAGATGGAGAATACATGGGCAACCCTGTGGCCATAGGAATAGGTTGTCATCCATGCCAGCCCAGTTATACCTGTCATCATATACTCAAGAACATACTAAATACATCCATGCATAGCACACAAAATAGAGAGGATAACTAACCTCAATGCAGGAGGCAGTCCACACACGGATGTGAATAGACATCCCATGTTTCAATGATGCATTGACGATTATTGTGGCCTCCCTAGGGCTAGATCTCAGTTCCTGGGAAAGGCCCAGCTCCTTAGTTGTTCACAGGCTGGTGTGCTCACATGGACCCATTGGGCAGTTGGGCCTCCTAGACCCCAAGTTCGAATCCCAGCACTGCCAAAAATTCACCCTGATGTGAGAAAACAGTCATTGCACCTGTTCTTCTGTGCTGTGCAAGTTCTGGGTCTCAGCTAGGATGGAGAATGCATAGGCAACTCTATACTCATGGGAATAGGTTGTCATCCAGGTCACCACAGTTGTATCTGTCATCCTATACTCAGTAAAATACAGAATACGTCATGAATAAGACACCATGTAAAAACAATGACTACACCGAACCCAAGATGCTGCCCACCCATGTATGGAAATAGAGATCCTCTGTTTTAATTATGAATTGATAACTATTAAGGCCCCCACTGGGGCTCAATCTCAGGTCCCAGGAAGGGCATATCAACTTAGTGGCTCACAGGCTGGTGTGCTCATCTTGACCCATCCACCACTTGGGCCTGCTAGGCCTTGAGTTCAAATCCCAACCCTACCAAAAGATTCATCCTGATGTGAGAAGCCCATCGTTGCAATTGTTTTCCTGTGCTGTGAAAGTCCTGGGTCTCACCTATGATGGAGTATGCTATATAGGGAACTCTGTACTCATGGTTGCCAGCCATGTCAGCATAGTTATATCTGTAATCATACCCAATAAAATACAAAATACATCGCTGACTATGCCACACAATAAAATAACTACACTGAACCCATGATGCATGCCACACATGTATGTAAATAGAGATCATCTGTGTAAATTATGAATTTATATCAATAATGACCCCCAGCAGGGCTCAATCTCAGATCCCAGGAACAACCTAACCCCCTAGTGGCTCACGGGCAGGTGTACTCACCATGACCCATTCACCATTTGGGCCTGTTAGATATTGAGTTAAAATCCCAGCACTGCCAAAAGATGAATACTGATGTCCGAATCCAATCAATCCTCCACTTTTTCTGTTCTATGAAAGTCCTGGGACTCAGCTAGGATGGAGCATGCTATATAGGCAATTCAACCACCATGGGAACAGGTTGACATCCATGTCAGCACAGTTGTAGCTGTCAGCATACTCAGTAAAATACACAATACCTCCATGAATTAGACACAAGTTAAGGAGAAGTACACCGAATGCAAGATGCTGTCCACACATGTATATCAATAGAGATCCCATGTATAAATTATGAATTTATGACTATCCTGGCCCTCCCTGGTGCTTAATGTCAGGTTCTGGGAATGGTCTAGCTCCTCAGTTGCTCACAGGCCAGTGTCCTCACCTTGAGCCTTACACCAATTTGGCCTGTTAGGATCTGAGTTCAAATCACAACACTGTCAAAACATCAATCCTGATGTGAGCAGTACATCAGTCCACCTGTTTTCCTGTCCTGTGAAAATCCTGGGTCTCATCTAGGATGGACAAGGCATAGGAAACTCTATAGACATGGGAATAGGTTGTCATCCATGTTAGCAAAGTTAAATCTGTTATCATACTCAATGAAATGCAAATGCTTTCCTGACTAAGATAGAATAAAATGAATAACTACACAGAAATCATGATGCATTCCACACATGTATGTAAATAGAGATCCTATGTGTAAAGTAAGTGGGCATATGATTTTTGCCAGTGTTGGGGCTTCAAATTCTGGCACTGGGAGCAGGCCTGACCTTGTAGTCTTCAAGGATGGTGAGCTGCCCCCTCCTTCACAGCGCAACAGAGTTACTCAGACCTGAATTCAAAACCCAGCTCTGGCAGTAAAATGGCGCAAATTCTGAGCGAGTGTGCTTCATTCATAATTTTTTAATTTTTAATTTTTTTCCATACCCAGGGCTTGAACTCAAGTTGTGGCAATTCTGTCTCAGCTCTGATCATCCTAGGATGCAGCCTCTGGACCCACAGCCCATCCTTGGATCCTAGGACCCCAGGGCTTGCAGGAAAAAAACAAACAAACAAACAAAATGGACATGAGAAGAAAAACGTGGCAGGAAGTTCCACCTGATGCTTTTTTGTTTATTTTCCTTTGCATGGTGACCTTGCTGGGTCTGAACCTGATGGCTTGCAGATTGAAGGTGACTTGGCATGGATGAAGGCCTGCTGGATATCAGAGGAGCCCCAGGCTGACCAGGCAACAGACACCCCAATTTCAAATCCTGGACAGCCCCTCTACATTGAGGGAATGGCGGGAGATCCTGAAATACTTGTTTCCGGACCTAGGAAGAGTCATGGAATGTGGTTGAATGAGTAGTTCCTGCAGGATGCAAGCAGGAAATGGTAGGCAAGACTCATGGGGTATCGATTATTGTTCATGAAGAGTTGATGAAGCATGAACATAATCATCACAGTCATGAAATAGAGGCATAGTGGAAGATCTAACCATTGGTAGTCACAGGGTAGATTGGATTTCATCACAGTTCGCCATCTTTCCTACACTGTACAAATATGTACTTATTTGCATAATATCTTGAGCTTATAAATGGATGACTATTGTGCTCCCCAGGACCTCTGCCCTGGGGCTCGATCTCAAGTCCTAAGACTGGCCTAGCTCCTTAGTGGCTCACAAGCTGGTGTGCTTACGTGGACCCAATCACCTATTGGGCCTACTAGGCCCTAATTTCTGATCCTAGCAGTGCCAAAAGATTCATCCTAATGTGACAAGACAGTGTTTACACCTATTTATTTTTCTTGTGGGAGTCCTTGGTCTCAGCTAGGATGGAGAATGCATGGGCCACCCTATAGCCATAGGAATAGGTTGTCATCCATGTCAGCCCAGTTATACCTGTCATCATATACTCAAGAACATACTAAATACATCCATGCATAGCACACAAAATAGAGAGGATAACTACACTCATTGCAGGAGGCAGTCCACACATGGATGTGAATAGACATCCCATGTTTCAATGATGCATTGACGATTATTGTGGCCTCCCTAGGGCTAGATCTCAGTTCCTGGGAAAGGCCCAGCTTCTTAGTTGTTCACAGGCTGGTGTGCTCACATGGACCCATTGGGCAGTTGGGCCTCCTAGACCCCAAGTTCGAATCCCAGCACTGCCAAAAATTCACCCTGATGTGAGAAAACAGTCATTGCACCTGTTCTTCTGTGCTGTGCAAGTTCTGGGTCTCAGCTAGGATGGAGAATGCATAGGCAACTCTATACTCATGGGAATAGGTTGTCATCCAGGTCACCACAGTTGTATCTGTCATCCTATACTCAGTAAAATACAGAATACGTCGTGAATAAGACACCATGTAAAAACAATGACTACACCGAACCCAAGATGCTGCCCACCCATGTATGGAAATAGAGATCCTCTGTTTTAATTATGAATTGATGACTATTAAGGCCCCCACTGGGGCTCAATCTCAGGTCCCAGGAAGGGCATATCAACTTAGTGGCTCACAGGCTGGTGTGCTCATCTTGACCCATCCACCACTTGGGCCTGCTAGGCCTTGAGTTCAAATCCCAACCCTACCAAAAGATTCATCCTGATGTGAGAAGCCCATCGTTGCCTGTTTTCCTGTGCTGTGAAAGTCCTGGGTCTCAGCTAGGATGGAGAATGCTATATAGGCAACTCTCTACTCATGGGAATCAGTTGGCATCCAGGGCAGCACAGATATCCCTGTTACCAGACTCAATAAAATACACAATACATCCATGAATAAGACTCAAAATAAAAAAAAAATCTACAATGAATGCAAGATGCATACCACCCCAGTATGGAAGTAGAGATATGTTTGAAAGAGTTGGGCTTGTTATTTTGTCCAGTTCTGGGGCTTCAAATCAGGCCTTGGACCAGGTCTGACATTCTAGTCTTCAAGGATGGTGAGCTTCCCCTTCCCCCACATTGCAATGGGGTTACCCAGATTTGAGTTCAAATCCCAGCACTGACAAAAGTTTCATCCTGTTGTCAGAAGCCAGTCGTTGCATCTGTTTTCCTCTCGTGTGGAAGTCCTGGGTCTCAGCTAGGATGGAGAATGAATGTATAGGCCACTCTATAACCATGAGAACAGGTTGCCATCATGTCAGCACATTATATCTGTCACCATACTCAGTAAAATACACAATACCTCCATGAATTTGACACAAGTTAAGGAGAAGTACACCGAACGCAAGATGCTGTCTACACAAATATGTCAATACAGATCCTGTTTCAATTAGGAATTTATGCCTATCCTGGCCCTCCCTAGGGCTCGATGTCAGGTCCTGGGAACGGCCTAGCTCCTCAGTTGCTCACAGACCAGTGTCCTTCCCTTAACATTTTCACCAATTGGGCCTGCTAGGCTTTGAGTTCAAATCCCAACTCTGCCAAAACATGAATGCTTCTTTCAGAAGCCCATTGTTGCACCTGTTTTCCTGTGCTGTGAAGTCCTGGGTCTCAGGTAGGACACAGTATGCTATATAGGCAACTCTATACTCATTGGAATAGATTGCCATCCATGTCAGCACAGTTATATCTGTCATCATATGCAATAAAATACAAAATGCATCCCTGATTAAGACACAAAATAGAAAGAATAACTACACTGAATGCATGATGCATTCCACACATGTAAGTAAATAGAGATCATCTGTGTAAATTATGAATTTATATCAATAATGGCCCCACCAGGGCTCGATCTCAGGTCCCAGGACAGAACTAACACTCTATTGGCTCACAGGCTGGTATACTCACCATGACCCATTCACCACTTGGGTTTGTTAAGCCTTGAGTTCAAATCCCAGTACTGTTAAAAGATGAATACTGATGTGAGAAGCCAAGTGATCCTCCTCTTTTCCTGTGCTGTGAAAGTCCTGCTTCTCAGCTAGGAATGGAGCATGCTATATAGGCAACTCTATAACCATGGGAACAGGTTGTCATCCAAGACAGCACAGTTATACCTGTCACCATACTCAGTAAAATACACAATACCTCCATGAATTAGACACAAGTTAAGGAGAAGTGCACCAAATGCAAGATGCTGTCCACACATGTATATCAATAGAGGTCCTATGTTTAAATTATGAATTTATGCCTATACTGGCCCTCCCTGGTGCTCAATGTCAGGTTCTGGGAATAGTCTAGCTCCTCAGTTGCTCACAGGCCAGTGTCCTCACCTTGACCCTTTCGCCAATTGGGCCTGCTAGGTTCTGAGTTCAAATTACAACACTGCCAAAACATGAATCCTGATGTGAGCAGTATAACAGTTCACTTGCTTTCCTGTCCTGTGAAAGTCCTGGGTCTCATCTAGGATGGACAAGGCACAGGCAACTCTATAGACATGGGAATAGGTTGTCATGCATGTCAGCACCTTTATATCTGTCATCATACTCAATAAAATACAAAATGCATCTCTGACTAAGACACACAATAAAATAAATAACTACACTGAAAGCATGACACATTCCACACATGTATGTAAATAGAGATCCTATGTGTAAAATAGGTGGGCATATGATTTTTGCCAGAGTTGGGGCTTCAATTCAGGCACTGGGAGCAGGCCTGAACTTGTAGTCTTCAAGGATGGTGATCTTCCCCTTCCCCCACAGTGCAACAGAGTTACCCAGACTTGAGTTCAAACCCGAGCTCTGGCAGTAAAATGGGGCGAATTCGGAGCTAGGGTGCTTCCTTCATAATATTTTTTAACAGACTCAGAGCTTGAACTCAAGTCGTGGCAACTCTACTTCAGTTCCAATCATCCTAGGCTGTAGCCTCTGGATCTACAACCCATCATCAGATTCTAGGACCCCAGAGCTTGCAGGAAAAAAAAAAAAGCTGCTAGGGGAAAAAAAAAGTGGCAGGAAGTTCCACCTGGCCCTTTTATGTTCATTTTCCTTTGCATGGTGACCATGCTGGGTCCGAACTCAGCGGCCTGCAGAGTGAAGTTGACCTGGAGTGACTGAAGGTCTGCTGGCTCTCGGGGAAGCCTAAGGGCAACGGGGTATCGGAGACCTCAAGGTCGAATCCAGGTCATTCCCCCTCCATTGAGGGAATGGCGGAAGATCCTGATATACTCGTTTCTGGCACTTGGAAGGGTCGTTGAATTCTCATCTTTGAATGAGTACTTTCTGCAGGATGAACTTAGGAAATTGCCACGGACCAGCTCTGTCGGACAACTGAGGACACCAAGTGGAGATAACTGGAATAGGTGGGGAGATGGCAGACAACTCACACACAAGAGGAGTGAGTGCTGAGTGGGATTTATTGCAGAGGATAACAAGCTTTTATAGCAAAAGTCTCCATGAGAATGGGCAAAAGGTTACACAATCTTGTTGTAAGGCTTCATTCTTGGGTGATCGGTCACCAGCTGGTCACCTGATCTTGTTTTTTGGATGACGAACTATGACGATAGGCACTTGTTTTTGGCTTTACCTCTATTTTTAAGAAATACAATTGGTTTCAATGTTTATCACCTATTAACCATTAACCAGAGCATATGGGCAAGGGCTGAACAGAAAGGCATGAACTCTAGTACTTCATAGTTACTTTTGTTTAGTTTTGTACTTTATATGATTCAAATCTTTTTTAAGCAATTTTGCTTCTTTGCCATTCTTTAGAGGGTCCCCAATTTGTGGCCCAAATCATGATATTTAGTATACTTAGTTAAATCTGGCCATATATCAAATTTAAGCTCACAGTGTCTTTTCTGTAACCCGTTCACATAATCGTTTACTCTTCTCCATAGAGGCCTTAACTGGCTCATAAGATCTTTCTTATTCCTTCTTTGATAGTAAGTACCAAAGAGGCCTAGATCTAGCAAGTCTCTGAGTAAATGGAAGAGAGTAATAGGAAGTTCTTTCTCCTAAGTAGTTCTCCCAATGATTGCCATCCTTATCATACACAACTGTAAAAGGCTATGGATCTGGGGGAAGTCTCTGGGGTCCTCTAGATAATGGAGGATCCCATCATTTTCCTTTGATAAGCCATTGCCACCTTCCATCTACCGACTTTTTAGGAATCTTATTTAGTTTTTGGTCCACATATCCCTCTACATCTTTCTTATCCACAGGATATCTATATGAGTCTATTGTATATGCTTCAGGATTAAAGGGACGTCTCCAATAGCCATACACTCTTTCTGCTCTAGCCGTGCCTACAGCTTCTTGTAAATTTCTTACAATTCCTTCTGCTGAAGTGACATCATGAAACCCCCAATACTTTTATATTTACTTATGACTTGTCTACTAGCCTCCATAAGAGGGGCTTTCAGGGTAGCACTTAACTCTGGTGAGTTAGTCATATCCTCAGGACACTCATCGGATGTTGGAGTCGTCAACAAAAGAGCCTTGAATAAGGGAACGTAGAACATGAGTAAGTAGAACAAGCAGCAAGAACAGTAAAAGATTAATAGGCGCTCCTATACAGTGAGGAAAAGGAAAACAGGAACACATCTTTCCCAGGGGCTTGGCAGCCTTTCCAGGAGGTAGGCCTCTTTAAAGCCCCATTCTCAGATCTAAAAGCAGGTTTGCCATGCTAAGCAGACTCCACCGGAGTAGGCGTGGCAGGAAATGATAGGCAAGATTCATTGTGTATCGATTATTTTCAATGAAGAGTTGATAAAGCTTGACCATAATCATCACAGTCATGAAATGGAGGCATCTGGAAAGATCCAAGAATCGGTAGTCATGGAGTATATTGGATTCCATCACAGGTCACCATCTCTCCTACTGTATACAAATATGCTGACTACCTTCAGCTTATGAATGGATGAGTATTGTGCTTTCCCTCTCCCACTCCTGGGGCTCGATCTCAGGTCCTGGGAAGAGCTTAGTTCCTTATTAGCTCTCAGCATGGTATCCTCACCTTGACCCTTTCTCCTATTGGGTTTGCTAAGCTCTAAGTTCCAACCCCAACACTTCCAAAAGAGGAATGCAGATGTGAGAATCCAATATGTCCACTTGTTTTCCTGCCCTGTGAAAATTCTGGGTCTCAGCTAGGATGGAGAAGGCTTAAGCAATGCTATAGACATGGGAATTAGTTCTCATCCCTGCCAGCACAGTTATAACTGTCATAATAATCAATAAAATACAAAATGCATCCCTTACTAAGACATAAATAAAAAGAATAACTACATTGAATGCATGATGCATTACACACATGTATGTAAATAGAGATCCTATGTTTGAATTAGGTGGGCATATGATTTTTGCCAGTGTGGGAGTTTCAATTCAGGCCCTGGAAGCAGACCTGACCTTGTAGTCTTCAAGGAGGGTGAGCTTCCCCTTCACCCACCGTGCTATAGTGTTATCCAGGTCTGAGTTGGAATCCCAGCTGTGGCAGAGAAAATGATGTGAATTCTGAGCTCGGATGTTTATTATTTTTTATTTTATTTTATTTTTTTGCCACCCAAGCGATTTGAACTCAGTTCATGGCAACTCTGCCTCAGCTTCGATCACTTTAGGCTGGTGGGCTGCCATGGGCGCATAGCCGACCCTGTGATCCTAGGCCCTGAAGCCTTGCAGGAGAAAATAAAAACACTCACTGAAAAATAGCCGCAGAATGGATTTTTTACATTTTATTCCTTTGCATGGTGACCAATCTGGGCCTGAATGACAAGGCTACAAGTTTACTTCACTTTGCATTGGACAAGGCTAGCGGGCTATTGCGGAAGCCACAGGCCCATATGTTAGCGAAGGCCCTGATATTGAATCCTGGTCCTGACACCTACCAGTGGGGAGACTTCCCAAGAGACTTGTTCCTATGCACGGGAATAACGATGGAATATTTGGAAACTCATGATTGAATAAGTTTCTGCGGGCATCGTCTAATCTAAAATGGGACGCAATGATCCTAGGATGCTGATTGATCTTAATGAATGGGTAATTAAGCATGAAAACAATACTATTCCTTCAATGGCAGCATAATAAATACCTAAGAGTTGGTAGGAATGTAGTTGATGTCATTGAATCTTAAGTAGATGTCTCTGGAATTCTATACAAATATATATTTGTTGGTATACTGCCACCTGCCTATCCATGTATGGCTATTTTGTCCACCCCTGTGGCTCAATCTCAGGGTCTGGGAACTGCCTGGCAGCTTCCTTGGCTAGAGGATGCTGTGTTGAATTGGGTCTGCTAGGTCCTGAGTTCAGATCCCAGCACTGCAAACAACTGGATTGTGGAATAATAAGCCAAGTGTGACACCTGTTTTCCTTTTCTCTGAGAGTCCTGGGTGTCAGACATGATGGAGAACACATCTACAAATTGAGATACTATGTGATGGGATGTCATCAGTATAATAAATGGAATGCATATCTTCACAGTCAATAAACGGTAAATAGTTGAATAAAACAAAAATACAATCAATAACTACAACAAACAGGATATGGACTGAACATCTATAGGTAAATACAAATTCTATCTTTATAATGAATATAAATAGTATGTTTTCCAGGGCTGGGGCTTGAATTCAGGCCTAGGGACCAGGCCCGACTTTCTTGTCTTCAAGCATGGTGAACTTCCACAGTGCTACAGAGTTACTCAGACCCTGAGTTCAAATCCAAAGCCTGGTAGAAAAAAACAGCGTGAATTGCAAGCCAGGGAGCTATTTTTTATTTATTTATTTATTTTGAGAAACAAGGTCTTAAACTCAGGTCATGGCAACTCTGCCTCAGCTTCCATCATCCTACGCTGGGGTGCAGCCACTGGAGCCACAGCAGATACTAGGATCCTAGATCTCCAAACCTTGCAAGTGGGAAAAATATGCACAGAGTAAAAGTGACAGAGGCGGGCGCCGGTGGTTCACAACTGTAATCCAAGCTACACAAGAGGCTGAGATCTGAGGATCGCAGTTCAAAGCCAGCCCTGGCGGGAAAGTCCGTGAGAATCTTATCTCCAGTAAACCACTAGAAACACGGAAGTAGTGCTATGACTCAAGCGGTAGAGTGCTCGCCTTGAGTTGAAGAGCACAGGGACAATACCCATGCCCAGAATTCAAACCCTATGACCGACCAAAAAAAAAAATGTTGCATGATTGCATTTTTACATTTTCTTCCTTTGCACCATGACCATCTGGGTCTGAATGACAGAGATCCAAAGGGTACTTCATCTTGCATTGCTGAAGGCTGGCGGGCTATTGGGGAAGCCATAGTCCTGCAAAGGAACATAGGTCTAGAGTTCGAATCCCAGTCATGCCACTTCCAGATAGTGGAAGATCCTAAGAGACTCATTCCCATCCATCGGAATAAGGATGGAATGTTATGAATGTACAGTTGAATGAGCTAATCGTGAATACTACTCGTATAAAATTAGACATCATAATTTCAGTAGACTGATTTTATTTAATATGAAACATTAAAAGAATACTATTTCTTACAGGGATACAATAATTTCAGGACCTTGATTTACTTAATAGTTTATTAAGGATTAAAACAATAACATTAATTACATGGAGGCATAATAAATACCCAAGAATTGGTAGAAATGTAGTCTATATAACTGAATAATGTATCAACATCTCTGGCACTCTGTAAAGATATATATTTATTAGCATAATACCATCTACATGTCAATCTGTTCTTATTTTGTCAACCCTTGGGGCTCGATCTCAGATGCTGGGAATTGCCTGTAAGCTCAATTTGTCCCGGATGGCGTGCTGACACTCACCCATTCATAAATTTGGCCTTGTAGGCTTTGAGTTCAGACACCAGCACTCCCAAACAATGAATCATGGAGTAAGAAGCTGATGGTGACATGTTTTCTTTTTCTGTGATAGTCCTGGGTGTCAGGTATGAAGTGGAATACATATGTAGACCTATATCCTATGTAATCAATGTAATCAATGTTCTATGTGCCATAATACTCAATAAAATAAATGGCCAATACATGAATAAAACAAAAAATAAAATGAATAACTACACTGAACGCAATAAAGAGTCAACATATGTATGTAAATATAAATAATGTATATAAAATATACATGAAAAAGATGTTTTCTAGTGCTGGGGATTGATTTCAGGCCTAAGGAACAGACTTGAATTTCTTGACTTCTCAGAGGTGAGCTTCTCCTTCCCACACAGTGCAACAGAGTTACCCAGACCATGAATTCCAATCCCAGTCCTGGCAGAAAAAATGGCACCTTCATTCTATGTGACACCCAATTCTTAGATATTTCATTATGCCTCCATTTAATGTATATGATTGTTTAAATGCTTCATGAAGTGTTACTTAAAATCGATCAGAGTCCTAGGATATAATTGTGTATAATTTTATCCTAGAATCGTTCAAGAACTGCCCATTCATTCATGACATATATCACATTCCATTGGTATTCATATGAATAGGAATGAGTTTCTTAGGATCTCCTGTCATTTGGAGGTGGCAGGAACAGGATTCAAACTGTGGGCTCCAGCTTCCACCATTCAATCTGCAGGATAGGGAACTCACAGGTCTGTCCAAGAACATCAGCAATGATTAGGCAGGCACCAATGGCTCTCAGCAGTCCTCCTTAATACTTACAAGTCTGTGATAGGAGGATGATGGTCAAAGTCACCCTAGGCAGGAAAGTCCTTGAGACCCCTGTCCAACATCAGTGCCAACAAAGCCAGAAGTAGAGCCGTGTGGCTCCAGAGGTTGAGGGCTAGCCTTGAGCAAAAGCAGCTCACAGACTGTGCCCAGATCCTGAGTTTAAGGTCCAGGACTGGCAACAAACAGACATACAGAACAATCTGTGCAGCCATCCAGCTAAAGCAGGTCACCTTCTTGTCCCCATCTGGATTAGACAGACTTTCCTGGGAAAGCGGCTGCTCTCATCTTGACTCCGCCCATTTTGCCTGCATCACAGTATTCTGGTCACACCCCCATTCTTTTTTTTTTATTTTTATCTTATTTTATTTTATTTTTTTGTGGACACACTGTACAGAGGGGTTACAATTACATGGGCAGGATAATGCATACATTTCTTATCAAGCATTGCAGCCTCCTCCTTTGTTTACCCTTCACATCCCTTCCCAGCCTCCCCCCAACCCCTCCACCTAATCACCCCGCCTTCCCCCCCATCCCACCCCACCCCCTGCACCAACGTTGTAAAGCTCGTTTTCGACATGACAACTTGTACTTCTCATTGTTGCAACAGGTCCACCTGTATCCTTAAACGACTTGCTTTTCCCCATCTCCTCTACAAGTTATACTGACATCAAATATAGTGAAAGCAGGGGTTATACTGTGGGGGAGGGACATACAAAGCAACAAAGAGATAATCTTATAAATGAGTTAGAAACAAATGCATGAAAGAAAAAAATTAAAATACATATCTAAGGGTTCATTTTCCTAACTTCACTTTATCTGACCTTTTCCGCTTGACTCATACATATACTAGATATTGCAAATATAAGGGAAACCATGGGTCCTACGTTTCTTTGGGCCTGGCTTACTTCACTTAATATAATTTTTTCCAAGTCTTTCCATTTCCGAACAAATGGGGCAATGTCATTCTTTCTGATGGAGACATAGAATTCCATTGTGTATCTATACCACATTTTCTTGATCCATTCATCTACTGAGGGGCATCTGGGCTGGTTCCATATCTTAGCTTTGGTAAATAATGCTGCAATAAACATAGTTGTGTTGGTAGCTTTAGTGTGTTCTTGTTTGTAAACATTTGACACCCCCATTCTTTCATGGTTCTTTCTGACCAATGGGATACAAGAATGGCGGCCACACCCACATTCCATGCTGCCCAGGATTCCCTCTGTTGGTTGACACCATTACTAGCAGTTGAGGAAGGTAGAGGTGGCTAAGTGGTGAGCAAGAGACTCCAGGCGACCTTGGAGTAGAGTACGAAATTGACATCCTAATCAGTGAGTGGGAGAATAGAGGATTTCCCAGAGCCTGGGAACATGTCCAGCCCATCTTTCCCATCCCAGCGCTCAGATGTCTGAAGCAGTAAAACTCCATGAGAAAGCTGTGGGCCTGAAACTGCCGCCAGAACACCGGTAGAAGAATCCTCCTGACAGACCTGCCACATTCAAGAAAACAAAGAACATGAAAAAGGGAAGGATCCACAAGACAAACACCACCAGGGAGAGTGATTCAATGGAGGGTCCGGCCAAAGGTGATGCCCACCACGGGCCTCCCGTGCATTTGGACACAGTCACAACCACGAGGTTCCAGAGTGTCAATGGTCCTGATACCACCAAGGATCTGTAGAGGTGCTACCGACACGTGGTGCCCACCCTGGACCCCAGCAAAAGAAGAAACCAGGCACTCTATGCCAAGATCCAACCACTGAAGCAGGAAAAGACTGACCTGCAGGATCAACGGGAGAAAGAGAGGGAGAAGATAGCCTAGGTGCAGGTAGCACCTAAAATGGAGCTAGAGAGCCACAAGGCACCCATACAGAGGTTGGTTTCGGCAGAGAGCAATTTACAATGTGCACTCGCTTGCATGCAGCAGGCGGCTGATGACACAGAAAGGGAGCATGAAGCTCTCACCAGCTGCCTACAGGCCACAGAGCAGTGCGTGGCAGAGCTGGAGATGTCGGCTTCTGTGGTCACTGATCACAGAATGAGACTGAAATGTTCTTTGAACAGCTGCATGATGTGACCCTTCTGCTCAAGTAAAATGCCAGAAGCTTCGATGACCTGGAGCAAGTGAACTCAAAGTTACAGGAGAAGCTGGAAGTGCTCTGGACAACAGGAAGAAAGGAATCTGCAAGGTCCAACAAGCACTGGTGGGGCATGAGTTACTGAAGAGACTACTGGACAACGTGAGCTGACTGGTGAGCACATCCAATCTCGAGAAAGACACCTTCACAGAAGACCTGAGCATTGAGAGGTCCACGTGGAAGGAGGAGGCCCAGCAGCTGACCCAGCGGGTGAACCAACTGACTAAGGAGAGGGAGCGAGGGGCGAGGCAGGTGTTTGGCCTAGAGAACAGGCTGGAGGAACCATGGCCCAGCTCAGGCCAAGTGGCAATTGCAGGCCCAGGCCTACTGCACGCAGATGGAGTTGAAAAACCTGGAGGAATAACTTCACATCCCGGACCAGGAAAACCAGAGTCTCCATCTCCAGAATGTGGAGCAGCAGGAGCAATTGTGGAGACTGGAGGAGAAGGCCAAGGATTGGCAGGAGATCCCTGAGACACCATGATGTGCATATGTGTGTGATGGACAGCTGGAGGAACAGCTGGTCCTGCTGTGGGACACTCTCCAGAGGGTGAGCGGTGAGAAGGAGGAGCTCACCAGCATCCTGGACACAGAGCAGCAGGTGAAGAAACACTAGTGGGAACATCTGGTCCACACAGAGGAGAAGATAGAGGAATGGAAAGAAGTGGCTGAGAAAGAAAGAAAGCCAAGAATCGCAGGACCAGCAGGTGCAGTCCCTGGCCCAGCTGCAGGAGCTCAGAGCCACCTGTGAGTGTCACATCACCTCCAATTAGCGGCTGAGCACCGAGAAGGAGGCCCTGCAGCAGCACCTAGAGAGGCAGACCCAACTCTTGGAGCAGCTGAAGCAAGTGCATGGCCTGACCAACTGGGGAGACCAGGTGGTGTCCCCAAAGTGGCAGGACACTCTCAAGTGCCTGAAAGCAATCAGACCACAGGAGGAGCGGCTGCAGGTCCAGCTGAGTTTCCTGGCTTTCCCTGGGGAAGGTGAAGTTGAAAATCCTGGAGAAGCACAAGGTTAGGAGTCAACTCCCCCACCCCCCACATGACCATTGCAGAGGATGGAGACATTCCCCAAACTGAGAGGGATGTGGATTTGTGAGGACTCTTAGTGGCTGAAATCCACAGGGGGAAACTCCTGCAGCAGGAGTGGCAGGCCCACTGTGGGCAACTGGTTCACCTGGCAGCTCAGTGCCAGAGAAAGCTTGAGCCACAGGCCCTCCATCCCGTGAGCTGGCACCACAGCCTGTGTGGGGATGGGAAGCGGGACACATGGGTGTCCGAGAAGAAAATCTACTTTGTCCATGACCTGCCTGATAAGATGGACTTCCATAGTCCAGCGGGTGATCTTCAACATAGATGCAGCCAGCTGTTGGCACACATCACACTGTTGAGGAGTCCCTCATGGCATGTAAAGAGCAGATGTTCATTCTGGCTGAACTGTGACAGAAGAAACGTGAGCATGTGTACCAGCTGTCCTAGGAAAAGATGGAGAAGAGGAGAGAGCTGTGGGAGCCACTGTCACTCCTCACAGGGGAAGACATGGACAACGGGCTCCAGATGCCAGCACAGGCTGCGCCTTCTGTCACTGCCACCTCTTTGAATGCCTCCAGGCTCCAGGGCGGGCAAAATGAGGGAGGAGCAGAAAGGTTTTGAAGAATTGCCACTTCAACACAGTGTGGAAACTGCCAGAGGAGAGATCGAGGTTCACAACCCCATAGAGGACTCCCCCACAAAGCACATCCTGCTGCAGCTACCCCACATCCAGATCCACCCACAGCTCATGGGCTCAGGTGAGGAGTGCTCCCTCCCTTTCTTCTTTAGACTGATGCAAATGATGACTATGTGACATAATGACTCTCCAAAGCCTCAGCAGCAACCATAAGTAGGTGGCCAGTGGCCTTTCTCTCAGGCCTCCATCTTCTGGGTCTTGGGAAGGGTTAACTGTGGGTTGGGTAGGGCAAAGTCTGCTGAGAGGTGGTCCATATTCAAGGGACATCTAATGGCCTATTGGTGGCCAGGGAAGAGGCCCATGTTATGCTTATCACAAAGAAAAAATCGTTTTCAAAGGGAAAACAAGCCTCCAATAAAGATTTGTTCTTCCAGTTCTGGGGCTTCAACTCTTTTCCTGGTCACTGTCCCGGAGCTCTTTCTCTCACGGCTAGCACTCTACTACTTGAGCCACAGGGCCCCTTCTTGTTTTCTGATGGTTCATCGATGATAAGAGTCTCACACACTTTCCTGCCCAGGCTGGCTTTGAACCGTGATCCTCCAGATCTCAGCTTCCAGAGTAGCTAGGATGACAGGCATGAGCCATCAGTGCCCAGCATTTGATACCTTTTGAAGGCATCTTGGCGAGTCTGTAAAAGGAGATCCAAAGAGCCTGGATAGACCTTGACCCAATCAAGGAGCTGAGATGGGGGAAGGCTGACCTTCTAGCCATTCTGTTCCCCAAAATTAAATATGCCAGGTGGTGTTGGATGCATCAAACACCTAGGCCAATAGCCACCAGACTCAGTGGGGAAAAAGTAGAGAATACCCAAAGATTGCAGTGTAGAAATCTTTGATTTTGCATGCATGTGGAGTGTGTGTGTGTGTGTGTGTGTGTGTGTGTGTGTGTGTGTGTGTGTGTGTGTGTGTGTGTGTGTGAACTCAGGGCCTAGGCTCTATCCCTGAGTTTTCTTGCTCAAAGCTAGTGCTCTGCCACTTGAGCCACAGCCCCACTTGCTTTTCGATGGTTAATTGTAGGTAAGTCTCAAGGACTTTCCTGTCCAGGGTGGCTTCAAAGCATGATGCGGTCCCCAGGGAAACAAGAGAAAACACAACTCGATAAAATCCCTATGGTTGACAACTCCTGCCTCCTGGTGGCCAGACGTGGAACATATGTCCCTGTGCCATCGTGGGGGACTATTGTCCTCTAGAGTTCAATTTGGGGAATAGACAGGGGCCAACCTGACTTTTGCTCACCCTGAGTGCTGATTCCAGAGCCGATCTGTTCCACCCTAGGCCAAGAGAGCTCCAGGAGGCCTTGCTTCCACGGGCACAAGAAGTGAGAAGTCAGCTCCAGGCCCAGCTAAGAGCCTTTGCCCATGGACACACCAACTTGGCCTTCCTGATCACCATAAGGCCTGGCAAAGAACAACCCAAAAAAAACAAACCAAAATTGGAGCTGTGAATCAAAGTGGTAGAGCTCTAGCATTGAACCAAAGAGCTCAAAGACAGGGGCCCAAGCTTTGAGTTCAAGACCCCCAGCTCACCTTCCCCCATAAAACACACATTAGCTAAATGTGAACTAGTAGGATTTGTGAAGTGTTTCTGAAGAATGATGATACTGAAGAAAGCACTCTAACTCTAATGACAGCTGAACTTGTGACATACAGGTATGTGCTGAATGTTTCACAGGATGCTGTTTTCTGGTTTCTTCCCACATAGTGTGTTTTTTCTGAGTCTTCATAAACCATGCTGTTGTGCTGAGTCATCCCAAAGGGTGCTATGTTCTGAGTCCTTGAGAAGAGTGGGCTGTGCTGGGTTTTTCAAAGGGTGCTGTGTGCTGAGTCCATTACACAATGTACTTTATGCTGAGTCCTTCAAAAGTGCGGTGTGCTAACTCATCCCAAATGGTGCTATGTGATGATCCCTTGAGAAGGGAGGGACAGATGAGTTTTTCAATGGGTGCTGTGGGCCCAGTCCTTTACACAGGTACTTTTCCTGAGTACTTCAAAGATGGCTATGTACTGAGTTATCCCAATGGGTGCAATGTGCTGCATCCTTGAGAAGAGAGGGATGAGGTGAGTGCTGTGTGCCGACTCCTGTAGACAGTGTGCTCTGTACTGTCTTTCAAATGGTGCTGTGCTGAGTTCTTCCACAAGGGGGTATGTGCTGAGTCCTTCAAAACTGTGCTATGTGCTGAGATTTTCAAAGGGTGCTGTGCACTGAGTGTTTTACCAAGGGTGGTATATACTCAGCCCTTCAAAGGATAGTGTGTATGGAGTCTTAACAGAGGGTGCTATGTGCTGAGTCCTGGGAAAGTGTGCTACGTGCTGAGTTTTTCAAAGTGTGCCATGCACTGAGTCCTATTCACTGCTACTATGGACTCAATCCTTCAAAGGGTGCTGTGTGCTGTCATCCCAAAGGCTACTATATGCTAAGTCCTTCAAAGGGCACATTGTGCTGAGTCTTTTACTCAGGGTGCTTTGTGCTGTTTTTTGAAGTATGCTGTGTGCTGAGTCAGCCCAAAGGGTGCTATGTTCTGAGTCCTTGAGAGGTAGTTTTCCCCAACAATCTTTCTAAATCTCTCAGTCTCTCTCTCTCTCTCAGTCTCTCTCTCTCTCTCAGTCTCTCTCTCTCTCTCTCAGTCTCTCTCTCTCTCTCTCTCTCTCTCTCTCTCTCTCTCTCTCTCTCTCTCTCTCTCTCTCTCTCTCTCACTGGGTCACTGTGCACATCCTTGATATGTAGAGTGGAGAGGCTTGGAGGAGAGTCTCCTCTAGTGGTGGGGCTGAGGGAGATTTGATCCCCTGAGCAAGTGCTACAATTGGCGGGGAGTGCTGAGCTGAGGTGAGGCTGTAATTCCCATGGCCTGGAAGCCTTAGGGCTCAGTTAGGGCTGCTCTTGTGGGCAAGGGTAGGGGTCGGAGCCAAGGGGAAAAGGGGACTGAGCTGAGGGGAGGAGGAGGCAGGGCCCAGGGGCCGCACTGTGGAGGCAGCAGTGGCCAGGGTCTCGCAGGGGCAGGTGTGCATGCGCAGAGGGTGTGAGGCGGCCTGCGAGAGGAGTGGAGATAGAGAGAGCAGAGAGGAGCGAGTTCAGGCACAAGGGTAAGTGGCTTCACATGCTCTGTTTGTGGATCAATAGAAAAATAGCCAAAACAAGAATAAAGGCAACAAATGTACAGCCAAGAAGAATATAGTTAGAATAAAGGTAGAGGCAATAAAGGTGCAGCCAAGTGTATAGGAAGCCTTGAGCCAACACCCGCTTCCTGCAGGCATGCTTCCATGAGGCTTATGCTTTGTCTGGCATGATCTCTCACGCAGATTCAGCAGGAGGTGTCATGGCATTTCTTCCTATTTTTTTTTTAATTGAAGCTCATGAATGTCTTGGTGCACAGAAGAGACAAATCCA
Organism: Dipodomys merriami; assembly: GCF_024711535.1. NCBI lineage: Eukaryota > Metazoa > Chordata > Mammalia > Rodentia > Heteromyidae > Dipodomys > Dipodomys merriami. Next base: position 5,373 of record NW_027206548.1, on the reverse strand, counting down.
AAGATCATCCTGAAAATGACTCAAAATATAAGAATAAGAATTGAGAGAATTGATCTGACAATGGCAATTATAATTATTACATGAATCCAATCCAGAGGATTGAGGGCCTCCAAGTTATGCTTAAATAACTCTGCCAAAGATTGTAAATTTTTTACATCTAAATGAGCTTTACTAATTGATGTAATTTTGTCTTGTAAAGCCTCCATAACATGAGAGATATCTTTATCTCTCCAAACTCCTAACAAATGATTTTTGGTAGCATTCCAATTAAAAGAAAAGTTATATTTTAGAGCAGTAACACCGATATATTTAAAATTAGCATGACATTTAACAGAGTTGTGTTTTTAAATTTTGAACTTCCTGACCTATAGCCAGAACCACTTCCTCCAGAGCATTTATTTTCATTTCTAACTTTTTATCTATAATTTGTTGTTCTGCTAGGTCTAATGAAACATTTTTGCTTAAATCAGTAACAAAATGAGCATTGTTTACTTCATTTACTAAGGCTGCTGTAGAAATCGCTAAAGAGCTAATTATTGTTATTAAAGAACTTATTCCTAAAATCAAGGCCGTAACAAAGCGTTTTGGCTGCAACATAATATCCACAGGGTCATTTTATAGATCTACATGTAACATTACATATGAAGGTCTTTTTAAAATAAAAATTACAGAATATGTTTTATCCAGAGAAGAAGTAAGACAATTAGTAAAAATACAACCCTTACAGCTAATATAATAAGATTTTCCTTGATTAATAATGATTAAATTATCTAGTTTTCCAGCTAAAATTTCCATAGGATAACTCACACATGCTCTTACCCCAATTGCAGTACTCTTAGTTTCTATGGGCTTTTTCAGTAAAATCATGTTTGTTGCTGCAAAAAGTCTGAACAAATCCAGCTGAATGCCAGTTTTATTGTGAAAGGGAGAGTGACTCACCAAAATGGAAGCCACCCACCCTGGAGTGAGCCATCTTTTCAGGGGTTCCCCGGGCGTATCAGGAGCATAGCCATTAAACTTTCATGAATTATGTTTTAAGTAGGCGGCATAATCATAATCGGGGTTAGCAATGGAAAAATCAAAAATACTATCTGGTGCCCCATCAGGTTGTAAAAAAGAGGCCTTTTGAAATCCATGGCAGCTTTCAGAAAAATTGAGGTAGCAATAAATAAGTCCTCCCATTCCATTTTGTTACATTAATGACTCATGAACTATGGGACCCTTACATTAGCAACCCCTTGCCATCTGTGTAGGTGTATTTAGTATCAGGAAAGACTGTGATTTTTAGAAAGCAAAAGAGATCAGGTATGGAAAAACAGCATAAGAGGAGATACATTTATCACATAGAGATTAAGAACTAGCCTAAGAGATTTAGAATGCTAAAGGCAATGAACAATAAGCCTGGTTGATAACTAGTTCTTCAATAACCAAAAATGGTTCCCTAGAATGATTTCTGGTATGCATTAGTTACAATCATTTGTTCCTTCCATTTAGAGTTATTCCTTCTCTTGTCCCAACTGATAATTTGCCTCTGCCTTTTTGGTGCCATGACTGACCAAAAAGATTTCCAAATCTCACTTAGACTATCCTTCTCATTGTGATTAGCAGTGACCACTCAAAAGCCTGGAATCTTTGAATTTCCAGAAATAATCTTCACCTGACATCTAAGCACATTCCTAGCATTAATTGTTGTGACCTAATGAACAAAACTTTTTTTTCAACACAGTATCCTAATATAGGTAAAGTACATGAATTAGGGAGTATTGTCAGGTATTAGTATGGAAGGAGCAACATATATTCCAAGTATGGATTATTTATTTTGCATTTACTAACTAAATTTTTTTAATGTTTTTTGGTTTTTTTTTGCCAGTCCTATAGTCCTGGGGATTAAACTCAGGGCTAGGGAATTATTCCTGGGCTTTTTCTTTCTCTCATGGCTAGCACTCTACCACTTGAGGCACAGCACCACTTCCAGTGTTTCTTTTTCTGTTTATGTGGTACTGAGGAATTGAACTCAGGTTTTCATGCATGGTAGGCAATCACCGTACCATGAAGCCACATTCCCAGAGTTCTAAATGACTTTCTTAAGATGGTATTATATTTTCATTCCATAACTATGTATCATAATTTTGGCCAGTTGCTAGAAAAGGACATAGAAAACAATACTAAGTCCAATAAGGCTGGATGGACAATAAGGCTGGATGGTCTAGCCAGGGCACAGAGGGGCTTACCTCATGGGGCTGGTTCAACAGGCTGAGTGAGACAGTTCCTGACCCACAGCCCACCTCCAGAATGAGAGGGCCACCTTAGGTTCCAGCCACATGGGGACACTGGGCCACCTCTTCAGCACCCATTCAACCAGTTCCTGTGAAAGAAAGAGAGAGAGAAAAAGAAAGCCAGAATTACAATTAAGCCAGGTGCCAGTGGTTCAGGACTATAATCCTAACTAAGAGGCTGAGATATGATGAACATGGTTCATAGCTAGCCCAGGCGGGAATGTCCATAAGACTCTTATATCCAAAGAACCACCAGAAAACTGGAAGTGGCACTGTGGCTCAAGTGGTAGAGTGCTAGTCTTGAGCTGAGGAGCTCAAAGACAGCACCCAGGCCCAGAGTTCAAGCCCCACGACTGACAAGAAGTGGACTTCCCACCACAAGAAGTGTACTGAATACCACTCATTCTCCTAGGGACCATGGCAGAGAAGTCAGGCTGAGCTTTCTGTCAACTGGAGGTCATGAGTTGGTCACCTATCTTCTCCGTGCCTCATTTTCCCCAGCTACAAAACTGAACACAGTGAAGGATCTCCTTCCTCATGGGAATAGGATAAAGATGAAAGAGAACCATGTTTTGTTTCATAATCCCGTACATGTCACATGACTAATAACAGGCCCCATCTGAGCCCTTTCCCAGTTATCTTCCTGTCATATGCTCCCAGAATTGCCAAGAACCATATCTGACAGCCGCTCCCTCTGTGCCAGGCCCTGCTCCAGAGATCCCCCTATATTGATCCCTTGTTTCCTCACAACTGTCCCAGGAGGAGACTGAGGTACAATGGTGGAGGCCCAACCCAGAGCTTTACGGCTGCTGTAAACTAAGTTTAGGACAATCATCTAAATGGATGACTGAGCATGGCGCTATATGTCTACCATCCCAACTAAGGAGGACCAGGCCTCGTGGCGCATGCCTGTCACAGATCGGAGGACCACGATCCAGCCCAGCCTGAGCACATATTGAGTGAGTCTCTATCTCGGAAATGCCCAAGACATAAAGGCTTGGCTACCGTGGTAGAAGACCTGACTGGCAAGCCTAAGGCCTTGAGTTCAACCCTAATACACCAAAAAGAACGAGAGTCCCGGTGCCAGAGGATCATGCATATAATCCTAGCTACTCAGGAGGCTGAGATATGAAGATCACAGCAAAAGATTTAAAATAGGTTTGGCCTCACCCATCAGAAGTCAAGATGAGAAAACCCGGAGTCTGACATATGCTGGTGCACTCCATACCAGCAGGGCTCACCTCCTTACTAAGTGCTGGCCATGCTCTCTGTCCCCCTTGGAAGCCAACCCCTGTGGGCCCCATACCCAGGTCCTCCCAAGCTCCAGCTGCCACCAACCAGGCCTAAAGGAGTAGAGAGCTCGAAGGCACACAGTTCCCTTGGTCTTATAATTTAATGTTGCTGAGTCCCCTTCAAGCGTCTCACTCTAGGCCCCCAGACCTCAGCCACAAAGCCCATGCATCCCCCAAATGTATCAGGCACAAGTTACCAAAGGACCCAGCCACCTTATTACAACCCACTTCTACACACACACACACAAATCCAGACCAGTGACAGAAGACTCATCCATGCAGCACCTGCAATTTTCCAAATGATCACTCACCTGATCACAGTCAGGTTATACAAGGAGGAAGATGATATCTCTCTCTCCCTCTCTCTCTCATGCACACACACAGACACAGACACACACAGACACACACACACACATACACACACACACACACACACATACACACACACACACACACACACACATACACACACAAACAGACTCAGAGTAGTGCCTCTCCAGAGTTTGTTGGTTCCTCATCTGGGACAATGTACAAGCTAGTGCACGGGGCTTCCCTTGGAGGAATCAGGAGCTCCAACCCAAGGGGAGCACCACTCTAATGATGCAGCACCACCCTGCCTATCCCTTTCTCCAGGGCCAGACCCTTGACTCCCCATTCAACAAAACCCTAGTCCAGGACGCTGGGTGAAGGAGTCCCGAGACAAGCGGCTCCTCAGAGCCAGGAGAGGAAACAAGCAGGGGGTCATGGTGACCCCAGAGGGGTGTCTGACCCCAGGTGGGGGTGGTGTTGGGGAAATGGATGGGGTCCTAAAGGCTACATACATGGACTTACTCCCTACTTCCAGCCTACATGCTTCTGGGCCACATGGCAGATTCTTGGGAAGGACAAGGAGACCAGATAGACTGGGGCACCAGCAGAAGCTGGCAGAGCTGGGAAATGTGATCACTCTGTGAGAACTGTTGACAGTTGGGGGGAAGGGACAGGCTGGGTGTATGTGTATGTGAGTTTGGGGGGGTGTTCCTCCCAGATATTCACATTCTGCTCTGACCCCCAGCACTGTCACTTCCCTACTGGGCTCTTCTGGGACCCTCTCTTCAGGTGAAAGGGTGACTGAGCACAGAGGACAAGGGCTCACACAGCAAGAGAGACCTATTTTCTGCATCCAACACCCCCAGCCCTCAGAAAAAAGGAAAAGACCCAAGAAGGCAGGTGTGGAGGTGCTGCTCCCCACCTCTGACTAAAGCCACCAGGTTCCCACCAGGAAGAGGAAGGGTGTAGATGCGTGGCTGTGTGGTTCCCACTGCTCCAAGCCAGGGTCTCTGTGGTGCCCCCTCCTCACCCATCCCTGCATTTCCCTGTTTCCTGGGACACTGGCAGCTAGGGATGGGCATGGGATCCCCTGGTCAACACCCACTCCCACCCCCACCCCTGGGGCACATTTGTTGCAGCGCCCTGGTCAGACTGTAGGGCATAGGGGAGCCGGAGGTCCAGTTGGGAAGGGGGGGGAATCGCATGGTGTGGGGGTCATAGGGTATGGGCCGAGGAGGAGGCCACTCACATGTGCTGCTGGGAGAAGCTGTTGGAGGCAGCTCCTGGTGGGTTCGAGCAGCGAAGGCATTAGCATGGCAAATACTCAGGCCTGGAGCAGAGACAGGGGGGCCTTGACCAGGTCAGGGCCACAAGCCTGCCTGTGGTGTGCCATCACCTGAGGACTCCAAGAGGTACCATGGGTCCAAGCAAGCAGTGCTAGGTTTGAAATGCAGTGCTGCGGAATGCTGAAGGGGACCGGGGCGTGGGCAGGTGCG